>NC_137114.1:8500043-9100043 GCF_949357685.1 Gobio gobio
ACAACCCTAATGTCTTGGTAGACAACCAAGTTGTGACTGGACGGACGCTTTATAAGGATCATTTCTCAATGTACCGTGTTGTGGGGCGGATGATTCTGACAGACAGGAGATGACGACTCTTGGTAACGTTCTCTGTGCTTGACCTCATTTCCCCATGTTTTTGGGGTAACTTCACCCCCCTGGTCTCCACTCTGAGCTACATTAATCCGCCTTGTATGAAAGAGCTCAGAGTTTTGGAATTGCGAGGAAATGTTTTTCTCATGCTTGGCAGGAGAACAGGACAGTGATGCATGTGAAAACGTTCTTGCCCTCATATCCAGAGACAGGCCATGCACTGATGGATGCTTGTGTCCTCTCGTCCTTGCTGTTTGTTTGAATTGCGAGGATGGAGAATATGACGTTTGTTGGACCTGAGGCTTTTTTTAAACGGTACACAGTATTACAGAATATTTGATGAAACGGTTAATGTGAATTTGCGCAACATTTGTGAACAAGACAAGCAAGCATTATGACATTAGCCAAGTTTCCATCCACTTTTTCCACTGTTTTGTTATTGACAAAGTGAATATGCATAAAAAAAAAAACATTGCTCAATCTGCTGTCTCCAGTTTCCATCCAATGGGCCTTTTACTGATAACATGTTGTGCACATTGACCTCATCCCTAAAAAAAGGCATTGTTGCATAAGTTTTGTTGTGTCGCAAAAAGAAAAACTGCCCTTGAGTCGTTTCTTTAAATAATTTGTGTATATAGCAAATTATACCGTATCTTTCACGTCCCAAATATTTGTAAAATGCAAAAAAATGAGAATTGAAATTCGGCAGTTTACTGCTTACTATTTTCAGAATAATAGGCCTATTACTAAATGATGAAATATTAATCAGAAGATCACTGTGAAGTAGGACAGTTTGTCTGACAGGACTGATGAACGGTCTTTATGTGATGAAGCCCATGGGTTTGGACACAGAGCGGCTCATTTGTCCTGTACAGAAAATTTTATGATCCATAAAAAATGGTCCAGTAAAATGTTTGGTCATATAGCAACAATCACAGTTTGATGTGACCGAGAACATATTCATATCATTCAAAAAAGATATTTGTTCTGGTGTCAGAGTTCAACAACATGTAATTGATCAAAAACATCAAATTTCTGCAATTTTTTCTCTCAGAGACAAGATTTACTTTTTATTTGTATAGGCCTATATTTAACTTTTTTAAATGGTCTACAGAGCCGTCTTAACAATTTTTTTGACGAGCTGCAGAGATTTTCAAGGTGCTATGTTTTCCTCATTCATTTTGAAACAAAACTTTATGATATATTATTAAACTGTGGACTTTATACATAAAATTAACAAGTGTCAAGTTTTTTTTTTAAATTCTGCAACTTTAAAAACAAATCAGCACCACTAGTGCAAATGTAAATTTTGTTTTAAATAATAAAAGAAGTAGCTTACAGGCCCAGGGGTGCGGGAAGTGGGGGTGCACCCTCTGGTTTCACAGGATTGCAAATTTGTTCATTTACATTTATTCATTTTTAGCATTTAGTAATTTATTGCAATAAACAATTTAAATGACCCATTAAACATTATTATTTATATGTTGAATTATGTTTTTTAAACAAACATGAGGTCATATTGTGACCGTTGTGATGTGTGTAGAAAGAGCGGTAATATTTCCTCCAGAGTGAGAGCGCCTTTCTGAAGATTACGTTAATTTCTGAAGCTCATTCCGCTCAGCGCTGCACGCTCATGCTGGATCAAATATACAGTGTTTTGCAGGTTTGCCCACTTACAAAGCATGTTGAGGTTTGTAATTTGTATCATAGGTACTCTTCAACTGTGAGAGACGGAATCTAAAACAAAAATCCAGAAAATCACATTGTATGATTTTTAAGTAATTAATTAGCATTTTATTGCATGACATAAGTATTTGATACATCAGAAAAGCAGAACTTAATATTTGGTACAAGGCAAGGCAAGTTTATTTGTATAGCACATTTCATACACAGTGGCAATTCAAAGTGCTTTACACAGAAATGAAATAAAAATATTCGTAAGTGAATTAAAACAGTTATAATAGGAATGAAAATAAATAAAAAAATAAAGATGAAATCTGTGGTGGAAGAAAATGGAGGGTCAGGTTTACTTTGGGACTTCCCCATATTGGCTGTCTGCTTCTGTGATATATAAAATATAGAAGCGATAGAGCAAAGCGCAGAGCAGTAAGCAAGAGCATCCGAACAGTAGCGAAGCAGGAAGCCTAATCAGAAACCTTTGTTTGCAATTACAGAGATCATACGTTTGCTGTAGTTCTTGACCAGGTTTGCACACACTGCAGCAGGGATTTTGGCCCACTCCTCCATACAGACCTTCTCCAGATCCTTCAGGATTCGGGGCTGTCGCTGGGCAATACTGACTTTCAGCTCCCTCCAGAGATTTTCTATTGGGTTCAGGTCTGGAGACTGGCAAGGCCACTCCAGGACCTTGAGATGCTTCTTATGGGCCACTCCTTAGTTGCCCTGGCTGTGTGTTTCGGGTCGTTGTCATGCTGGAAGACCCAACCACAACCCATCTTCAATGCTCTAACTGAGGGAAGGAGGTTGTTGGCCAAGATCTTGTGATACATGGCCCCATCCATCCTCCCCTCAATACGGTGCAGTCGCCCTGTCCCATGTGCAGAAAAACACCCCCAAAGCATGATGCTACCACCCCCATGCTTCACGGTTTGGGATGGTGTTATTGGGGTTGTACTCGTCCTTCTTCTTCCTCCAAACACGGCGAGTGGAGTTTAGACCAAAAAGCTCTATTTTTGTCTCATCAGACCACATGGCCTTCTCCCATTCCTCCTCTGGATCATCCAGATGGTCATTGGCAAACTTCAGACGGGCCTGGACCTGCGTTGGCTTGAGCAGGGGGACCTTGCGTGCGCTGCAGGATTTTAATCCATGACGGCGTAGTGTGTTACTAATGGTTTTCTTTGAGACTGTGGTCCCAGCTCTCTTCAGGTCATTGACCAGGTCCTGCCATGTAGTTCTGGACTGATCTCTCACCTTCCTCATGATCATTGATGCCCCACGAGGTGAGATCTTGCATGGTGCCCCAGACCGAGGGAGATTGACCGTCATCTTGAACTTCTTCCATTTTCTAATAATTGCGCCAACAGTTGTTGCCTTCCTGATGTCCTTACACAGCTCTCTGGTCTTGGCCATTGTGGAGAGGTTGGATTCTGTTTGAATGAGTGTGTGGCCAGGTGTCTTTTATACAGGTAACGGGTTCAAACAGGTGCAGTTAATACAGGTAATGAGTGGAGAACAGGAGGGCTTCTTAAAGAAAAACGTACAGGTCTGTGAGAGCCGGAATTCTTCCTGGTTGGTAGGTGACATATTTATGTCGTGCAATAAAATGCAGATTAATTATTTAAAAATCATACAATGTGATTTTCTGGATTTTTTTTAAGATTATGTCTCTTACAGTTGAAGTGTACCTTTGATAAAAAATTACAGACTTCTACATGCTTTGTAAGTATGTAACCTACAAAAATCGGCAGAGTATCAAATACTTGTTCGCCTCACTGTAGATATAGGCCTATCTGAAATAAGTAGCTAGGGCTGCCCCAGACTAAAGTTTTTTCTCTAGAAGTTGTTCATTTAAGCCGTTGTTCACGCGGCGCCGGCGCCTCCGCCTCCCATGCCATTGTCTGCTATATTTGCTTATTATTTATTAAATCCAGGTAATTGGTTGTTAAAACATTGATTAAAATTAAGATACAATTTATACAAAACGAAATTAACTTTAAAGAAAGGCTTTCAACAAAACAAAACTTAAAGGGATTGGACACCCGTAAGACCTCCGTTCATCTTCGGAACACAAATGAAGATATTTAAGTTGAAATCCGATGGCTCAGAAAGGCCTCCATTGGCACAAGGTACTTTACATTCACAAGACCCATAAAAGGTACTAAAGATGTCGTTACAAAGTCCATCTCACTACAGTGGTTCTACAATAACTTTATGAAGCGTAGAGAAGAGGTTTTATGAGCAAAAAAACCCTAAATAACGACTTATAAAGTGATTACCGATTTCAAAACACTGCATCATGAAGCTTCAAAGCGTTATGAATCAGTGAGTCAAATCATGATTCGGATAACGTGTCAAACTGCTGAAATCACGTGAATTTGGTTATCCAAACCGCTGAATCGACTTGCTGATTCATAACGCTTCGAAGCTTCATGATGCAGTGTTTTGAAATCGGTCATCACTATATAAGTCGTAATTTAGGGTTTTTTTGCGCACAAAAACTATTCTCATCGCTTCATAAAGTTATTGTAGAACCACTGTAGTGAGATGGACTTTGTAACGAAGTCTTTTGTACCTTTTATGGGTCTTGAGAGTGTACAGTGCATTGTGCCAATGGAGGCCTTTCTGAGCCATCGGATTTCAACAAAAATTTCTTAATTTGTGTTCCGAAGATGAACGGAGGTCTTACGGGTGTCGAACGACATGAGGGTAAGTAATTAATGACAGAATTTATCTTTTTGGGTGAACTAACCCTTTAATGAAGTGGTCAAAATCATTTCTGACCCCCATGTCTTCTAACATATTGCGCATCTTATGATGTGTCCTGTTCACTTTTCATAATCAACGTAGATTTAAATATTATAATGTAGAACATTATAATATTTAAAAATATGAAACTAAATATGTGTGTTTTAATGGCTGCAACACGTATAGTAGGCTACAGTTGCAGAGAAATGTAATGTGCCTTTAGGCACGCGCTGGCCCTGGATCGAGCAATATTCAGAAACGGGTGCAGTTCTTTATATAAGCTATAAGCTATTATTTTTCTGATTAACTTTTATTAGATTGTAAAAAACAGACAAAATTACAAAACTAAGGATGAATGATGGTTGAGAGGTAACATCTTTTTCTTACCAATAGTAATAAAATAATTTAATATACAATTTAATAATATGACTATAATAGATTTAATGCGTACAGATAAATGGTGCTTTAACAGGAGCAATGCCACGTGCAGACGCTTTCTATAATAGGCTAATTCTGTCAAGTGACGCCCTTCTTCTCAAAAAGTGTTTCCAAACTAGTTTTTCACAACATTTGAAGTATCGACATAGAATTTATGCGCTAAAGTTAAACGGAAAAAGATTGTGTCGACATTTGCAAAAAATTATAGATTATTGCCATTTCCATCAGTTATATCAGTAAACATTTTGAATCGCTAAACCTTTTTTCGCAAAAAATCATTGGATGGAAACCTGGCTAATGAGGGTTAGAAACAGGGTAATCAACTATTCACAGTGACTATTCGTGTATTTTTTTAATCAATGTAAAAAGAATGTTTAAGAAATAACGTGATGAAACATTGATGTGGCTTGATTTTAATAAATAGTATGATAATATAAATATTATCGGTAACTTGTTGAGGGTGAAAGGTAAATGATGTTCCGTATGCACTCAATCCGTAAACCATGTAAGCATCAAGCAAAATTTTTTTATTAACTTACCCAACCGCAGAGAGCATATTTTGGTTCTTGGTTTCAGAAGTTGAACGTAATAGAAGTCAACTTCTAACTTGGGTAATAGCTCCATGTAGTACAAATGATGTATGTCCTTGTTGTGTACACCAATGTCCCGCTTCAACTGCTTGTTTCTCAGTTTTTTGTCTTTCATCACCAAAGTATTTCAGTCATTTGCTACCGCTGGCCTCTTTCCTAAAGCATGAAGCAAAGCTAACAAACCCATTGAACTGTGTCTTAAGGATTGAATAAATATTGGTCAGGTTTCCAGAATTCTGAAACAAAACTTTATCAAGCCAACATAAAGTTCACAAACTTTCACAGTACTTTTTGTCTTTTCCAAAGGCTGTCAGCTTCAGATAGTTCAGAAGAAGGAGGTAAGACAAATTATATGCAAAATTGCTATATTATTTCCTTTGCCTAATCGCATAACTGTAGATCTGGAGAACTGTGAGTCTGTCTATAGATATGAAGGGACAAGAGGCTCTAGTTCATCATTTCCACATACTGTTTTTATTTATGTTTCACAGATGTCATTGGGGGCTCTCAAGAGAGTCGAAGCTAAGACGTGATTACAGTCAGGTATGCTGTGAGGCGGAGAGACGGATGCGGTTTCTGAGTCCAGGAATGTGTCCTTGACATTGTATATTTTTGGCTCTTTCTAGACGATGAATTATTGGACAGTTGGACATGAATCCTCCAGAGGGCCTCCATCAGGTATTATGAATGACAGTTCTTAAGACCATCTTAGACCTGAATGAATGGTCATGCTGCTCCAGGCTGGTTTACGCTTGTTAGTATTGTTTTTTTCTGGGTCATGTTTGGTGGACCTCCATGATGTTCATCGGGCAATTTGGTCAACCAGAATGTTCATGTGTGTGAGTGCATAGTGTCACACAAAAACCACACTAAAATAATGCAATAAGCATTCAAGGTGTGACATAAAATCTTAATGCACAAAACAACTTCCAGAGGCAGTGGAAAACGCATCGGATTGCTTTCTTGTGTAAACGCTCATGTGGTCAAATGCACTCAAACGGCCACAAAAGTGACTTCTCTCCACCTACTAACCTAATGCGTGAACATTATGGGATGTGCACTAGCCAGACGGGATTTTAACTTTGTCGGCTGGAGACCCAAGTTTGGTTTGAAGATGAAAAACTTCCCAAGCACAATGTTCTCTCACCATTCCTGATTTCTAACACACACTCTGTGTTTTGTTGTCTCTGTGTGTGTTCATATGTAAATTGCGCAAGCTTATTTCATCCATTAGATTGAAAGATCTGAAAAAGCCAATACATTTACCCGCCCATAGACCCTCCCCTCTAAGAAATCAGGACAGAAGAGACTGAAAGAGGACAAAAGAGACGGATTAAAACACCAGGTGTAAACGGAAATGTGTCCCCCCCGGTCTACTTGTGATCCGATCAAGCAAAATGTATCTTAATACCAGCTGTAAACACCATAGCATTTTTACAGTTTTTTTTTCTGTAAATCAAAATGTACAATAAAATATTCCAGTGCTGATATACTTGATATTAACATTCCTGGAACACCTGACAGGTTTTGAGCTATTGTATTTCTTTCTTTCTTCATTTTCTTTTCCTTTTGGACAGAAGAATCACAGAAGCAACCGAGATCTCTGTAGATTTGCCCTTGTACTGTCCCTCTGGTTCATTAATATATCCTCGTATTATTAAGAGCGCAGACACACCCAATTACATATAGTGATGTCAGTGGTCAATCTGAGCATCACACAAGACCAATAAATGTCAAACAATTAACAACAGATAGTGATAAATACATATGGCTAATACCTCTGTGGCCTTCCAAAGCAAAGAACAGGCTAAATCGACTATGAATAGGGATCTCCCTTAAGATATTGAGGCCATTGACTTTTTTTTCTTCTTTCTCTTTCAAAGAGAACTTGTGTGCATGTTTTATTAGGTTTAAAAAAAAGGGAAAATGGAAAACTGGACTAAAATATAAGGAAATTAATGCGTAGACATGAGGCAAAAACAATCTTTTTTAAAAAAGTGAATACTTCCACATGCTCCCGAGATGCTTTTCAAACTGTATTTTATGTGTTCAAGGAATTTTGATGACGGGGATTAGGTATGAAATATGAAAAGTATTTTGAATGGTAAGATGGTTTTAATTAAATGAAAAAATGCTCTGATGACTTACCAACGATGGATGCAGTACAATATACACGCGTGACGTTATTTTGGGTGTAACTCATTTCAGGTGACTGTTCCAAATGTTTTGGCTAATAGGGAATCCCAAATACATTGTCAGCCATTTCAACATCCCAATATATTTTCCTACAATGCCCAACCTTAATGTTTGCCTTTGTCTGACACAGTTTGGCAAAAACAGAGCTCATGTGTGAGCAATTGCCCAGCTGTGCACCATTTCTGGAATCTACTCTAAATTATGTTCGCAATTTCTTCAAATCTGCTAAAAAGTTTGTACTGGATAGTGCCCTAGGCTTTAACAAGTCAAAACAGGTTTATTAGAAAATGTGTTTGATGGTGGAGGCACACATTAAGCTGGACATGAACGTAATCATTGCATTGTGTGTTTATGTCTTTCTGACCTGGAACCATGTGTAGCCTACGAGTCAAAGGCCAGTATAACATCAGCTTTATAATAAAATCACACGCACTATAGGCCAGGCTGTGGCTAAAAATGGATGAATCACACAAATCTATAATCGATATGCTCCTGTGAATGCTGACATAAGCTGACATGCTTCATTTATTCTCCCCAAAGAGCGGTTGCATTAATGCAAGGAGCCCAGGACAGCATTTTTGTGGATGATCCCTGCTCCTCCGGGCCAACTGAGTAGACTATACCGTCTCATCACACAACACGCTCTCACTGCCAAGGCATCCGCTACTCTTGCATGTCCAAGATTTGCATTTAATCAGCTGTTTCTGTATCTGTAAAATAATATGTTTATATATTTATTTTTGAGCACATAACACATAAAATAAAGACAAAACTGCACGGCTTCTGTTGCATTCAAAGTCTTCTGAAGCATTTTGTGTGCTTGAAAATTCCACGAACAGTCGCAACTCATTCAAAAGATGAATCCAAACTTCAGCATGTTGTAGTCACAAGACACGTGAGAGCCAATGGCCTTTCACATAAGTCATTTGAATACTTTAATGGTGCTTTTTTAAAAATAAATTATTGTGACTGTGCTTAAAGTTGTCACAGATTCAGAGATGAAGACTGAGGATGAACTCTACTGAGGAGTTTATTGACAGATAAACTGAATAAACCTGAACATAAGGTGAACAGCAGAGTGATAAAACAAGAGAGACACTTAACTGGATGAAAACTATCTTGATGGCGGAAGACACAGCAAACAGAACAATTGAGCACAGATGAAGAAGCAGGGATGAATAAAGAGAACACTGGAGCAGACAATGAATCAGATGGAGGAGTAGACGGGTAAGCCAAAGTGTAAAAACAAGTACCGGAAAATCATACTTAAGTAAAAGTACAGATACCTTACTGCAAAAATGACTCCACTAGAAGTTACCAATGTCAATACCATTTGAGTAAAAGTCTTAGGGTGCGTCTCATTCAGCTCCTTGGTTCAGTAGTCAGGGCACTGATTGAGACGCACCCTTAGAGCAGTGGTTTTCAAACCCTGGGTCGCGACCCACTTAAAAAAATGGGTCGCCAGGATGATATAAAGAAAATGGAGTTACATTAAAAATAAAAAAAATACCCATATAAAAGGAATAAATACGCAAAATATATGACTTAAATAATTAACAGATTAACAAAAAGAAAGAAAAAAACTGCTTCTGAGCTGCTGAGTTTGGGATTATCGTGAGGCGCGGCGCTTTTTCGAACAAGTTCACGGAAAGGAAACCCAGACGACAGAAAGCGCATCTTGTTTTCTTTATTTTACAATAGCACAATTTAAGTAAACACTTTGCGATTTTGAACAATGTCCTACTCTTATTATCTGTATGAACAAAATGACGAGTATTTTATGTTTCCTCTGTTCGATCGCGCCGGCGCCTCATGCGCACACATCATATTCCAGCATTGCAAACTTGACATCGCAAGCCTGTTCATTATCAAAATAAAATAGTCAACCTAACATATAAAAAGTTACACAGCTCATTTTAAATAGTCAGTAGTAGGGATTTTACGATTCACTCAACTCACAATGCGATACAATTCACGATACGATTTTCTCACAATTTTTTTAACAAAATTAGATTTAACCCTCTATGGCATAGTGTTGCCCTCAGGCAACAAACTACCTTTTTGGACCTCACACCGCCCTTTTAACTTTTTTTAAATATTTTTTTTAATATATAATATCACCTGACATGTCTGTTCAATGAAATGATGGGCTGAAGTGGGTGTGACTTTTTGTTTGGGGGTGGAGCAGTCCTTTCATGAAGCAAAGCCACATGGGACACAGTGCCATCAATTGGTTGGATAAATATTTACATTTACATTTAGTCATTTAGCAGACGCTTTTATCCAAAGCGACTTACAAATGAGGGAAATATAAGCAGCTAGAGCAGTCTAAGGGCAACAATATCAACAATATGCAAGTGCTGTAACAATTCTCAGTTAATCTAGCACAGAACAGTTTATTTATTTATTTATTTTTTTTAATAAATAAATTAGACAGACAGACAATGAATAGAATGATAAGTGCTATTCTCGATCGGTCAGGTGTTGCTGGAAAAGATATGTCTTTAGACGTTTTTTGAAAATGGCTACAGACTCGGCCGCACGAATTGAGATAGGCAGGTCATTCCAGCAGGTGGGAACGGTCCAGGAAAAGGTCTGTGACAGCGATTTCATGCCTCTCTGGTATGGCTCCACGAGGCGTCGTTCACTGGCAGAACGCAAATTCCTGGAGGGTGTGTAAGTCTGAACGAGCGAGTTTAGGTATGTTGGTGCAGAGCTAGTGGACGTTTTGAAGGCGAGCACCAGTGCCTTGAATTTAATGCGAGCAGCTATTGGTAGCCAGTGCAGACTGATGAGGAGAGGCGTGACGTGTGCTCTCTTCGGCTCACTAAAGACCAACCTCGCCGCTGCATTCTGGATCAGTTGCAAGGGTTTGATAGTGCATGCCGGAAGGCCCGCTAGAAGAGCATTACAGTAGTCCAGTCTGGAGAGAACAAGAGCTTGTACCAGTAGTTGTGTGGCATGATCTGATAGGAAGGGTCTAATCTTCCTAATGTTGAATAGTGCAAATCTGCAGGACCGGGTTGTTGCAGTAATGTGGTCAGTGAATTTTAGCTGATCATCAATCACAACCCCAAGGTTCCTGGCTGTCCTGGACGGAGTTATGGTTGATGATCCTAGCTGAATGGAGAGATTGTGATGCAGTGCTGGTTTGGCTGAGACCACAAGCAGTTCTGTCTTTGCAAGGTTGAGTTGCAGGTGATGTTCCTTCATCCATGCTGAAATGTCTGTTTGGCAGGCAGCGATATGAACACCAATCGATGGATCATCAGGTTGAAATGAGAAGTAGAGTTGAGTGTCGTCGGCATAGCAGTGATAGGAAAAGCCATGCTTCTGAATGACTGATCCCAATGATGACATGTAGATGGAGAAGAGAAGTGGTCCAAGCACTGAGCCCTGGGGAACACCAGTGGCTAGATGAAGTGACTTAGACACTTCACCACTCCATGACACCCTGAAGGACCTACCTGAGAGGTAAGATTTGAACCACTGGAGAGCGGTTCCTGAGATGCCCATCTTCATGAGAGTTGACAGGAGGATCTGGTGATTAACTGTGTCAAAAGCAGCAGACAAATCCAGTAAGATAAGTACTGTGGATTTGGAGGCTGCTCTTGCCTGTCTCAGTGCCTCCGTAACTGAGAGCAGGGCAGTCTCAGTTGAGTGGCCGCTTTTGAAACTGGATTGGTTGATGTCCAGGAGATTGTTCTGTTCAAGAAACGTAGAGAGCTGATTAGACACAGCCCTCTCAAGTGTCTTTGCAATGAAAGGTAGAAGGGATACCGGTCTGTAGTTTTCTAAAAGTGCTGGGTTTAGAGAGGGTTTTTTAAGCAGTGGGGTTACCCGAGCCAGCTTAAATGCTGTGGGGAAAGTCCCGGTGTGAAGAGAGGTATTGACAATGTGAGTGAGTGCAGGAGTAACAGAAGAGGAAATGGCCTGAAGGAGGTGGGTGGGGATAGGATCAAGCGGACATGTAGTGGCATGATTGGAAAGGATGAGTTTGGAGACATCTGCTTTGGAGAGCAGAGAGAAGGAGGGGAGCGTGTGTGTGATGGTCGTTGAGATGTGTGTGTCGGTTTGTGGTGTGGAGAATTGGCTGCTGATGGAGGAGGTTTTGTTTGTGAAAAATGATGCAAAGTCATCAGCTGTAAGAGTTGACGAAGGAGGGGGGGGAGGAGGACAAAGGAGCGAACAGAATGTTTTGAAAAGTGCTCGAGAGTTGGAGCAGTTGTTGATTTTGTTGTGGTAGTATGTAGTTTTAGCAGTGGAGACATTAGCAGAGAAAGAAGCGAGAAGAGACCGATACAGGGTTAGGTCAGTAGCGTTTTTAGTTTTGCGCCACTTCCTCTCTGCCGCCCGGAGTCCAGAGCGATGTTCACGGAGAACATCGGACAGCCAGGGGGCAGAGGGGGTGGTGCGGGCTGGCCTGGATGAAACGGGACAGAGGTTGTCTAAGCAAGATGTTATAGTGGAGCAAAGAGTGTCAGTAGCACTGTTAGTGTCTAGTGCTGAGAACTGAGCAGGTGGAGGGAGTGAGGATGAAACCATAGTGGATAGACGGGAGGGAGAGAGCGAACGTAGATTACGCCGAAAGGTGATCTGTGGGGGAGTGTGTGTTGTGTCCGGAGTCAGTATGAGGTTAAGAGTGATGAGAAAGTGATCCGAGGTGTGCAGTGGAGTAACTAAAGTGTTGTCTGTGGAGCAGTAGCGTGTGTAGATCAGGTCCAGATGGTTTCCTGATTTGTGAGTAGCTGTAGTGGATACTCGCTTAAGGTCAAATGAGGTCATAAGAGTGGTGAAGTCAGCCGCCTGGGGTTTATCAAGGTGGATGTTGAAGTCACCAAGCAGTACCAGAGGAGTGCCATCCTCAGGGAAGTGAGAGAGTAAAATATCCAAATCATCCAAGAAGTTACCCAGTTGACCTGGAGGGCAATAGATAACTACAACATGGATTTTAGCCGGGTGAGTGATAGTGATTGAGTGTGATTCAAATGAGCAGTTGCCAGATAGAGAAGGAATGGGCTCAAATTTCCAATCATTTGAGATCAGCAAACCAGTACCTCCACCCCTCACAATTGGGCGTGGGGTGTGTGAAAAAGTGAAATTATTTGAGAGAGCAGCAGGAGTGGCAGTGTCTTCTGGTTTGATCCAGGTTTCAGTTAGAGCCATGAGACTGAGACGTGAATGAGCGGAAATAGATGGAATAAAGTCTGCTTTGTTTACAGCAGACTGGCAGTTCCACAGACCAATTGGAATTGACATTAATGTAGCAGAGGAAATAGGTACACTTCGCAGATTATTAGGATTACGGCGCCTAGAATGTGAGCGTGATTTACGGGTGTATGTGGTAATAGTAGCAATTTGGAAGCACATAGTGAATACGGGTCAGAGAAACAAAAAGATGAAAACAATGAAAACACAAAAGTGGACAAAGTAGAAGGAAAGCTATTAAGTGCCTTGTCGTGTCCTTGCTCGAGTGGAGTCGCGCAGAGTAGAGTCGAATGGTCTTTACCCTCTTCGGTCTTCACACGAGGAGGCTGAACGCTCCCGCTGACGCTTCCGCACCAGCGTTAACGAGCGTATTAAATAGATGCTAATCAACACGGCTTCAATGCGTTCCTTCACTCTTTGCGCGCTTCTCCTAAATATCACTTTTTAACATGTTTAAATTGAAATAAATTTATTTTAAAAAATATATGCATGTGCATCAGCATGTAAAGAAGTATGTTTGATTGTTTAAATATTTATTTTGTTTTTATTTATATACTAAAACTGTGTTTTTTTGTTTGTTGCCTCAGGGCAACACTGTGCAGTTAGACCACTTTTGTTCAGGCAATATCATAGGGTTAGGACCATATGGTGCATTCAAGTCTTCCTGGGAAGTTTGTTTTTACACGTTCAGAAAACTCAAAGAATGTGCATTATGAGTATCATTTTATGTTTTTTATTATTATTATTAACACCAGTCAGGCATAACATTATGACTACCTCCATAATATTGTGTTGGTCCCACTTTTGCTACCAAAACAGCCCTGAGCCATCGAGGCATGGACTCCACTTGACCCCTGAAGGTGTGCTGTGTGCAGCTCATCCCACAGATGCTCGATTGGATTGAGATCTGGGGAATTTGGAGGCCAAGTCAACGCCTCAAACTCGTTGTTGTGCTCCTCAAACCATTCCTGAAGCATTTGTGCTTTGTGGAAGTGTGAAAGAGTTAAAGAGCCACAGCCACCAGGGAACACTGTTTCCATGAAAGGGTGTACATGCACTGCAACAATGCTTAGGTAGGTGGTACATGTCAAAGTCACATCCACATGGATGGAGGACCCAAGGTTTCCCAGCAGAACATTCTCCAAAGCATCACTGCCTCCGCCGCCACACCTTCTTCCCATAGTGCACCTGGTGCCATGTGTTCCCCAGGTAAGTGACACACACGCACTCGGCCATCCACGGGATGTAAAAGAACACGTGATTCATCAGACCAGGCCACCTTCTTCCATTGCTCCGTGGTCCAGTTCTGATGCTCACGTGCCACTGTTGGTGCTTTGGCCGGTGGACAGGGGTCAGCATGGGCACCCTGACGGGTCTCCATGACCCTGTCGCTGGTTCACCACTGTTCCTTCCTTGGAGCACTTTTGATAGATACTGACCACTGCAGACCGGGAACACCCCACAAGAGCTGCAGTTTTGGAGATGCTCTGACCCAGTCGTCTAGCCATCATATTTTGGCCCTTGTCAAACTCACTCAAATCCTTACGCCTGCCCATTTTTCCTGCTTCTAACACATCAACTTTGTGGACAAAATGTTCACTTGCTGCCTAATATATCCCAACCACTAACAGGAGCCGTGATGAAGAGATCATCAGTGTTATTCACTTCACCTGTCAGTGAAGTGAATAACATGCTTCGCATGCACGTCAGTGGTCATAATGTTATGCCTGATTGGTGTATGAATATAATACATGAGGTGTTAGTTGTAATTAGTAGTAGTGTTTTTGTATTGTTTGATGTTTTTCAAAATATATTTTTATCTAATGCACATATTGCTTGTTTTCCCTATTGAAAATCTATCTGGAAAACCTAGGAGTTTTAGTACCCTTATGGCACAGTGTTGCCCTGAGGCAACAAACCAAAATCTGGTTCAGGGGTGGGGGGGCGACAATTTTTATGATGGATATATTATCAGGGACCCCCAAGCTCCCAAAAAATGGGGTGAAATATTTTTTTCCCCAAAAAATAAAAAGTCATGCCATAGAGGGTTAAGACAAAATTCTGCATATTTCTTTGTAAAATGTAAACATATATTTTATGTCAATAATAACCCAATTGAAAATTGGTGTTTTCTTGGGAGGAGGTTATAAAAGAGAAGAAATAAATATTTAAAGAGCAGAAATAAAAAGAATTGGTCAAACGAAAACAGTGACAGGGGTGTCATTGTTATAAAGGCAAGATTTTAAATTATAATTTGTATCATTACACTCGCAAAAGTTAGAAAAACAGAACACATTTAGATAAATATGCTAAAATAATCAACAAATTATTGAAAAAAAAAAATCCATGTACACATTTAAAAAAAGAGATAGTAAAATAAATTGTATGTGGAATATATCCTCGCACTGGTCTTTCTCTTGATGAGGGAGAGCCTGTAATTCATTTACTACGGCAGAAAACAGCCTTGTATCTTTCGCTGTGAAAACACTGATGCACTTTGTGATCCCCATGGCAATCGCCCTCAACGCCGCGAGTGGGGCTCCAAATCCGCCGGTCAGTGTGGTTTGGCCTATTATCTTTTTACATGCAGACGGAGGTGACTGGAGACTTCTTCAGAAAGTCAAAATGGCACCACACCTCCCATTTGAATGTGTCAGCGTAAACTGTGCGCTTGCCGTCGCCATGCTTCCATATGAATGAAAACATTTGTTTTTTTCACTCTTCTTCGGGCCAGTGCACGCACAGTCAGTCACGCTAGCTAAAACTTGCTCGTTGCTATCGTGCCTGTAAAGTGTGGCTGTTTAAAACGTGTATCGCGATTCGTTTGAGATCTCAACCGACTTGAATCGTCACACATTTGTATCGATTTTCAACCGGCTCCGACTGAATCGTTACATCCCTAGTCAGTCGTAGCCTACAATTCGTACCATTCAGCGTAAGCACCACCGCTGTGGTGTTTCCAAGCACATTTTTGCGCATGTGAAGAGGATGGTTTTTTCCATCAATATTGGGATGCGAGTGAAGTACAAAGCCTATAATAAATAATGGTTTAGCATCCAAATACATCACAAATATGGAAACATTTGGATTCGAATGAGAGTTAGGCTCAGTGGCGGCTGGTCAATAGAGGGCGCTGGGGTGCCGCCCCCATCAAAATTCCAGAAATATACATGTATACAAAAATGATATAAAAATGAAATAAAATAGTTTACTCATACGACGTGTAAGTAAGAGCCTCAGCATTTAATAAAAACTGGCTTTGATGGGTTAACTATTTAATATGTTCTTCAATATGTTTCATGCGGTTTCATGCGCGAGGGACGCCGGACAAATGGATGTCTATCTGAGTCAAAAAATCTACGGGCAGCATGTGACCTGAATCTGGTCTCTAATTGGTTTCTTAAAGATCCTCCTCCGGATGCAGGTCGCTGCATCCCTGGCGAATCAGAATTGGATCGTGTTATTTTATCCAATCTGATTGGTTCTCGTCACCTATCATTCAACTTTCCGCTCTTGGCCACTAAAGCGGAAGTGCGCGGGCGACACAGTCACTCCGACTCCGCCAAAACCTTGTTAGGATGATCACTTTCGTAGAGATGGCAGCAGTTAAACCAAATTCTTTCACAAGGCATTTCGCTGGAAGAAAAAAAAGGATAAAGGATTCCGGACCAACGCAATTTACAGATCCAGCAGCAGCCAGTGATAGAGGATGAAGCTTCACTCGGAGCTTCACACGCTTGTTATGAGAAACGTAGGTGGCTGGCTGGATGTGTTGTTAGCAATGCCCTTTATTGCTTTCCCTGTCTTTTATTTCAAAGCGTCGGTACTGAAGTTTTGTGGACAACAACGGGGGTAAGAGACCTCAAATATCTGACTGAACAATGCAAACGTCATGACACTACTGAGATGACTGACTTTAATCAGAGAGTCATTGAGAAATTTGCTGGCCAGAAACAAAGGAGAGCAAAATTTATGTTCAAGTAACTTAGTCAACATGCTAGTCTGTTGTTGCGGTTTTCTTTTGTTTTTCCTTTCCTCATTCAATTATATGTGGGAAATGAATGTGTAAAAAGATAAAAGTGAAGACACCGTTTTCTCTTTAATGCTTGAATTTAGTCAACATGCATCTTGATAGTGTGACTTGTTTGAATGTAAACGGTTGTAGGCCTATACGTATATGGGTCATGACAAGAAAAAAAAAAAAAAAAAAAAAGAGGGTTGGTCTTAATTTTGAAAACCACAGCCTCATGCTGCATTCACACCAAACGCGAATAGAGCGTCAAAACCGCGTCTAGTTGGACGCTTGAACATTTTTAATCCATCCGCGCGTCTACAGCGAATTGGACGCGTGTATAAATTGAGCTTTTGAAGCGAAATATGTCATAAAACACCACTCTGCCTCTTTTCATTTCCATTAGAAATATATATTAAGCATTAATAGCCACACAAATGTGGTCCAGGCAACTCCTACATTATATTCAATGCATATTTAAATATCCTTAAAAAAATAAAATAAAGTTATGAAACTTCTCTTTGCCCTCAGTCAAAACGATTTGCAAGACGACAAATGATAGATTCATGAGAGCAAAGATCGCCCGTTAGATCCACACAAGACGAACCACTACAGGACATCAGAGCCAGCGGCAAACGGCAGAAGGACTGACCAAGGAAAGGCTGCTCTCGCCGGGGTAATGAGCGGCCGGTGATCGCCTGGATCTCACAACTCCAAAAAACACAAGAATATATATATATATATTTTTAAATAGGCACTCTCTTTATAAATAAACCACATATTTGAGCTTTAAACAACAAATTTGAGCTTTAAACAACAACTACATTCTGTTTGTTTTTCTTATATTGTAATTATGAAAATATGTGGTTAAATGTTTAATATGTATCTGCCATTTAATAGCCAGTGATGCTAATATGGCAATAAACTAAAATACTGCTACTACTACTGTTTAAAAAAACAGGCTCTAAAAGTGATGATGAGTCTAATCCAGACTATATACCATCCTTATTGCCTCACAAGAACGTAAAAGCAGCAAATTCACTACTGAGGCTGCAAAACAGAAATAAGCGTACTCAAGGTGCCACCACAACAGCTCTCCCACCACTGAAAAGCCTCCTGAACCCACCTCAGATTTACCTGACCAGCCTTCAACAGAACAACTTCAATAAGAGATTAAGCTTTTAAGAGAGGAAAGGGATGCTGCCAGGAGAGAGAGGGATGAGGCACAACAGCGGTATAAAGCAAGCAGTTTGAAAGAGGATGATGAGAAATGCATATTAATGACCGGTGTTTTATGGACCACTTTTGTTGCGATTCATACATTTCTTGCTCCGTTCATTACATTACATACCTCAGAAGACCAGTTATTTCTTACACTGCTAAAGCTGTGCCAAAACCCAACAACACCTGTACTGGCTCAAATGTTTGGGCTAAATAGATCAACAGTTTTACGTGTGTGTTCACAAAGTGGGTGTTCATATTGTATTAAAGTGATGTTCATATTGTGAGGCAGTTCGGCTTTTTATCCTCCAACTACCACAAGCCAGGAGACCAGGTATGTACTAGTTTGTGCAGATGTAGGTGGGGACATTACTTATGAAAATATCCCTTACCTTTTTAAATCAATGTATGCTTGTATCTCTATTACAGATACTGGATGACAGGGGTTTTACTCTTGTGGAAGATTTTGCTGTTCTCTGTGCCCATTTGGTCATGCCAGCTTTCACTCGTGGCCGGAAACAGCTGCCTGGGAAACATGTTGAGGAGTCACGTGAGAAATCGAATATCAGAATTCACATAGGTAAGAACTACAGACTGGTTGTGAATTATTCACATTGTCAATATTTTTATATGTTAAATAATTAATTAGAATTACAAGAACAATAAAATACAACAACAACAACAACAACAACAACAACAAAACAGATGAGATTTGTCTTTTTCCTTTAAAAAAAAAGAAAGAGTGATTGGGGTCCTGAAAGGACGGTGGGATGAAAGGCAAAACAAAGAAGCAACAATTGACAAGATTGTTCAGGTGTGTGAAGCTTTAGTTAACATGTCCAGCAGTGTAGTAAGTTAACATTAAAATTATACATGTCGCTAAAGTTTGGGGCAATGCAGATCGTTAATTTGGATTTTATTTTGACAGTTATGTCTAAACAGATGGATAGCAAATGACAAATGTGTCACAAATTGTAGTTTTAAGACTTTTTCAGGCGAGAATGTACTTATTTAAAGATTAAATCTGTGGTTTATTTATAAAGAGATCGCCTACTTTACAATTTTATCTGCCGTTTTTGGAGTTGTGAGATCCAGGCGATCAGCGGGTGTTCAGCGCTTGTTAACCCCGGCGAGAGTAGCCTTACCTCGGCTAGTCCTTCTGCCGTCTGCCCCGCCTACTCTGACGTCTCTGAGATATGATTCGTCTTGTGTCGATCTAACGGCCGATCTTTGGTACCCGAGCAGCGTTCTTGATAAACGGCTAGGCTCTTATACAATAACGATTTTACAGACACGGCAACATTGAGTGATTTACTCCCGTCAAGCCAGTCACGACGAAAATAGTCTGCACACTTATTATGATATCTACAGTAATCTGCAGGAAGCGCAAAACGACGAGCTTTGAGGTGTTTTTCATTCAGCGAGTGTTCAGTAATACCTTTCGATAAAATAACACCTTATATTTTCTTCTTAAGTAAAAAATTAAGATGTTCTTAAGAACATATTTGAGAACATTCTTACAAACTTCTTAGAATTTATCTTAAGAATTTTCTTAACTTCTTTCTTAAGAAGATTTTCGTGAATCCGGCCCCTGGTCCCTGCCATGATGCCTGAAGTGCCGTCACTTTGCTCCTCCCCTGCTCTGCTGGTCCCTGTCATGTTCCTAACAAAAGGTAAGACAAATAACAAACAAATAGTTCATATTAAGTTGTAAATTTCAAAGTGGACGAATACCAATTGGCCCAAACTTCAGCTTACTAACACACTTAGCTAATATTAGCTTTCTACTAGCTACCTGTCCTATCATTTTAGTAATCAACTGCACCCCTGCTTCCCTCTAATTCTCACAAAGCTGATGCTATGTGCATTAATTAGTATTACATAAGTTAAGGGTTGAAGCTATCTAAGCTATGTGTTTTGTTCTTTGTTAGGTAGGTTAAATGATGCTGTTACCTGGTGATTCGATCAAATAGTTGTAGATGTCAGGGTATTTCACGTCGGGCCATTCAGTTGGATAATTTCTCCAACAAAAGGAAGGTAAGGAAAAAGGACACTGACATAGACCTGTAAAATGTAGTTTATCAATATATCTGCTCCTTTCAGGTTCACATAGGGTGGTGAAATAAATATTTGACATGGTTAAAATGTTTTTTTTTTGTAGTAGCTAGTAATGTTTATTTTTAGCATATCCTGTCGCCGATTACGTTCCCCTCGAGTGGGCGTAGTTCTCAGAGTAATATGACGCGTTGCGCTTTGTCTCAAATGCCTGTATCCATTTTTGTGTCCTTAAACGCTCGTTTTTTGGAGTCGACAGCTTCTGAAAACTTGGTTCTGGCTTCTTTAGATTGTTTTCTGTACACCTTGTCACAAATCAGCTTTTAGATATTGGTCTGTTTTTTGTTTTTATAAGTCCGAAATGACAAGGAGGCAGCCTCACGCAATGCAAAGTCAATGGAGACAGTTGGTTTGTTGATAATAGAAATTAAAGTAAGGAAACAGACTCTTCGGACACTGTTAATAACTAGGAAATGTAATGTATTGTTGCTGAATTAAATGAAATGAAATAAATCTTTTGACAAATAAAATAATAGGAACAAAGTCAAATAAACAGCAATAATAAACAATTCAGTTCGCAATTCACACTTCAGTTGAATTTAGGAATTTCAATTTCAGAATCAGTATATAAGATTCGAAAACAGATTTCACAGTTCAAAATCAGTCTCCAGAGAAAAAGAACAATGTTCAAGAATCAGATTCAATGTCCAGATGTCACTCAGTGTTTTAGTTTCAGTTCAATAGAAAAAAATCCAAGGCAGATCCAATGGGAAGAAAACGAAATAAACAGTTCAAGGTGAGTATGGTTTGTCCTACCAGTAAAATGATTGTTCTATTTACTTCCAGGTATGGGCAATTAGATGATTGGCTCGCAATGTCCAAACCACAGACAGAGCATCCACGGCAGGGACAGATGAGGATTCAGTCGGGCAATACGGGAAAAAAACTAAGAAAACAAAACCCGGCCTTGCAGAAACAAAGCCAAAAATAATCATTATTCAACTGTTCAATAAACTGTTTAAATTAAATAAATGATCCGTTTCGTTACTCAATTTCCTATACACTAAACATAAATGCTAATCAACCACATATTCACTCTTTGTACATTGAAACCAATGCAAAGCTAGCGTCACATGCAACACATTTCTTCACAAATAAAATAACTACAACAAATATATATATTCTGAACAATTAGACATTATTTACACAATAATTATAAAAATACAGATTAGATTACCGTTTTCAGACTCATTTCTTTCACATTACATTCTTAAATGATAATTCTCCATATTTCAAAGCCACTTGATACATATATTACAGCGACAATGGTACTCACATAGGAAAAGGTAAGTGAAAAGTGAAAATAAAATAACGTTTGCTTGTGATTTGGCCTTAATCCAGATAGTTTTCTTTTTCTTTTACGTGTATCTCTAACTTTTCCCGTTAGTCTTGTTCTCTCTTTCCGTCTGCTTCTATCTGCTTCTGTCATAGTATGTCTCACGTCAATCTGCATCTTTTTTTCTGCTTTGTTACCATAGATACGCACAATAAAGGCTAGATGTCTTACGGCGGAGTCTCTAACGTCATCACCGGCAGCCATCTTGTCACAGGAAAGCTTTATGGTGAGCTCTGTGGTACCTGATGTAAGGCGAGTGACCTGCACGAACACAAATACTCTTATCTCGCTGAAATCTTGACGGATTTACAAATGGTTTGGTTTCTTACAAACATTAACGTGGCTATAATTCTGGATGCTTGAACAAATTATGAATAATTTTTCATAAGTATGCAGTGTCATAACTACATCTCTGACGTTTATAACAAACCAAACAGTTTGAAAATCCGTAGAAAATTTAGCAAGTTACGGTTATTTAATAAGTGTAAGCACCATGAAAACACAATGTTACGAGTGAGCGAGCTGCCTGTGACAAGATGCGGACGTCGACCTACATTGGCCAGCAGCACGGACGAGACTTCTAGCCTTTATTGCTTATATCTATGTTTGTTACACTCAGCTGCTCTCTGAACTCACTTACAGGAGGCGGGACTAACCTCTGACCTTTCTTTGGCCAATTTCTTTTTCTAGATTTCTTTTAATAATATAATATAAATTAACTTAAATCTTCTTTCTTTTGTTATAATACGAAACAGATATTAATAAAAAAATAAAATGCATATAATTACTAGTGATCTAGTCAGTGACCTGGGTTACACAGTGATCACACAGTGAAGTGTGTTGTAAATAGTTGTGTGATGTGTAAATAAATGTTGTTTATATTTATTTACCAAATGTATGTGCACTCTTGTCATTTGAGCTCACTCTAGAAATGCACCAATACAAACAATCACCTACTGCGCGCCGCGTCTATGACAACACCACGTATCCAAAACACGCCCGCTCTGCGACACAAGTAGTTTTAGGAGGTCTACCACCCCCCCTGAAAAAAATCCTAGGGGAAACAGTCGTCTGACTACCAACGATTGAACAAAGTATGGCCAGCAAACAACCCAAGTTTAGACCGTCTTTATTCCTGCCTTTGTTTTATTAAGGGTGGGGATACACACAATCTGTGTGTTGTTTGCATGTGAGCGGGGCATGCACCGTCAGCATTCGAGGATGCTGGCTGTGTACATTGTGAGCAGCTCCCGCTTCAAACACTCCGCTTCTGCCTAGCACATTTTGAGGATGGTGCTCAGGCCAGCGTTCCTCAGGGTTTGGGTCTCGCTGTTGCCAAGGCACAGCAGCAATCTAGAACCTGGGGATCGCAAATGGATTTATCAGAGGGGTTTGAGACAGGCCCAGCCCTATCTTGGCTCTTACCTGATAGATCCAGTGCCTTTTCCCAATGTCAGGAAGCATGTGCTGCGGTTCCTTCCGCATTGGGTGGGACACTAGTAAAATGCCTAAGATGGAAGAGATGCTTGCAAGCTATCTCTCTGTAAGGCCTGCTCAATCGTCCCAATGGAGGCTTGCAATTTGCGGGTGAAAGTCTATTGCGCGTTCGGCAAAGGGATTTAAATCCAATTCATCTTTATCTGACTCCATTTTATCATAAACTTGAATTTAGGTTAGAATGCCAATTAGTTATTTGGTCATTTATATTTAATAGTTTAACAACACATTTAATTATTCTGTTTAACCCTTTGTTGAAATTATACCCATTCATAATCTATAAGAGTTAGTTAATAATTCCAGAGTAAGTCAGAATAAATCCAAATGTAACAATTTATTAACAGTCAGGTAAATGTATCATGCCAATTACATAATCAATTCAAATATAATCCATACATAACATCAAATACTCTGAAGTAAAGAATAAAATATGGATACCTGACTTCTAGGAAATATGATCCATAAAGCATAGCATTACGGGCTGATCTGGTTACAGTACCCCAACATCTCCTTAAATACCCAAACCAAGGCAGAAACCTCTTTCAAATGGAAACGTGTTAACAATGGGAATTTACATTAATCACTGTCCCATATACCTGTATTGACGAAAGACCAAATGGCCGAAAACACACCCACCATAATAGGCTAAATATCTCTAAACTCTTAAAAACTTTATTATCTTTTGGTTTACTTCTGTGGGGATGAGACCTTTGTACCAGTCGCACTGAAACATTTCAAACGATATAAAACATTTATAATACTGTATAGTGAGAATTCACATTAAACCATATAGATTTTGGGTGAATTCTGGAGGAGGGATGGGGGAAGAGGCAGGTGAAAGGAAAGGCATGTAAATTAAAGTCATTCTTAGATGATTCACTCAGCTTGACGTTGTGTCGGATGGGGACGCTAAATGCATGAGTGAGTTCAGATGCTAGTTTCCTTTATTTCCTCGTTCCTCAATCAGACATTCCAGCATTTGCTAGTTTTTCCAGCCTTACATCTCCCCTCGCTAAAGGCTCCGACGATGCCCACCAAGCCCGTTAGAACAACATCAGCCTTGGTGGGCAAAGCTTACTTAACTTGCTTAAGTCTGGTCAGGCTGCAGCATATCTTCACACTATGGGTGTGCTGCAGGGCCACCAAGGAGACGGCCAGATTCATAGGCCATGCTATGGCAGCCCACGGAAAGCACTTATGGCTCAATTTGAGTGCCATCAAAGAGAAAGTTAACCCTTCCTCATGGATGCCCTGCAAGCGCCTCCTGGCCTCTTTGATGATGCTGTCAACTCAGTCGTCCAGGAGGCTAGTAAGCAGGCGGCGGCATTCCAGAAGCTCCTCCCCCGTCATCCTCAGGTCTCCGGGGCTGCTGAGCGGGAGCATCCCCAAACATCTAAGATCAGTTCCTCGTACCAGGCGGTACAGAAACTGAGTGTTTCCACCTGGGCTCCCTCCCAGAAAGAAGGGGGACTGGGGCGGCATTCTCAACCACACAGAGATGTATAAAGTACTAGAGACACATACTTGAGTAAAAGTACAAGTTCCTTATCAAAAAAGTGACTTGAGTAGAAGTTGAAGTGCTCTTTAAGCACCACACTTAAGTAGAAGTACTAAAGTATTCAACATTTTTTGTACTTAAGTATTGCAAGTAGTTTATTTTAAAATGTACTACTCAAGTACTGAAAGTAAAAGTACAAGTATTGTGTTATGTAGCTAGTTATTAAAGAAAGTAGTCAAAAGTTTGAACATCATATTGTTTTTATTATTTCAAACGATTAAGCTAAAGGACAATCACAATGTTGGTAGGTAATTTTTCTACATATTGTCATATAAATAACCTGAAAATACTGTAGTTCATTAACATTAAATCTTACTATAACCACTCTTACTAAAAAAAAATGGGGTAAGCACACTTATATTCTCATTTCAAGAGGTGTTCTGAGTAAATGATTTGTTTGTAACACTTTACAATATGGTTTGATTTGTTAACATTACATTAGTTAATGTATTAGACTAATAACTAACATGAACTAACCATGATCAATACATTTGTTAATGTATTTATTAATCTTTGTTAATCTTAGTTAATAAAAATACAGCTGTTCATTGTTTGTATATGTTACTTCACAGTGCACATTAACTATGTAAACAAATAGAGAGCAATTTGAGCGCAAGACGCTCGTGTTGTTTTAAAGACAGTGAATGCGCGTTCGCGGGGCTCTCTCGCGCGCTCTGTCTCTCGCGCGCTCTCTCTCTCTCTCTCTCTCTCGCACTCTCGCGCGCGCTCTCTCTCTCTCTCATGCGCGGTAATGTGGGTTTGGAATGGAATGATTCGTAACATTTTTATAATTGTAACGAGTAACGATGCAGCACATAAAAAAAATATCGGAGTAAAAGTATTAAACTCATCGAAAATATGTACTGAAGTAAAAGTGGAAGTAGGAGAAAAAAATAATACTCTAGTAAAGTACAGATACTGCCTTTTAGTACTTAAGTACAGTAGTGAAGTAGTTCTACTTCGTTACTATACATCTCTGCAACCACAGCCTTTGAGAAGTAGGCCGGATCTGAGGACCCCAGAGTCAAAATTTGTCTAGTCTGGATAACCCCGTTGTGGCTGGGCAGAATTTGGTTCTCGGATCTTGTGTCGCTCCTAGACGGAGGGACCTTCTATCTCAGACAGGGGGCTCAATGCATCACCCCCGCCCAAAATTATGGAAGCTGTGGCCCCGCCCAGAACTATGAGGCTGTGGCCTCTGAGGGGGCCCAGCTCATAAATTCTGGTCTCTCAACTGAGGTTGTTGAGACCATCCTTCACTACAGAGCTCCATCCACAAGGACATTGTATGCCCTGAAGTGGAAAGTTTTCAATTCTTGATGCAGTGGTCATCAGGTCATGCAGTGGCCATCAGCAGTTAACTGCCCCATTGGTACAGTGCTGGAGTTCCTGCAAGATCGATTCACTGCAGGGTTATCTCCATTCACTTTAAAGGTTTATGTGGCGGCCATAGCTGCATACCACATTCTTTTGGTTGGTATGTCTTTGAGGAGAGAAACTTTGGTAACACGTTTCCTCTGTGGCACTTTGAGGTTGAGGCCTGTAGTATGCACTAGGGTACCGACATGGGACTTGGGGAACATGGTTCTTCAAGGCCAATCACTGAGCTTATTGAGGAGGTTCCAGTCAAGTTCCTGACTCTTAAGACTTTGTTCCTCCTGGCTATCACTTCACGTAAAAGGATAGGAGATTTGCAGGCTCTTTCGGTTGCCCCTTCGTGCCTGGATTTTGCACCTGTTTTTTCTTAAAGTGTCCCTTCACCTTACAGCAGGGTACATAGCTTTCCTGTAGCTCAAACAATGGAGCGTGGTGCTAGTGGTTCGATTCCCATGGAAAGCAAGAACTGACAAAATGTAAAATGTGTACTTTGAATGCAATGTAAGTCACTTGCCAAATGCATAAATGTAAATGTACATTCCTAAGGTCCCAACTAATGTGGCTAGATCTATTGTGCTACAGGCCTTCTGTCCTCCCCCATTCCAGAATTTGGAAGGCTGCCCTGTGGCATAAGTCTGAACGACTGTTTGTGTGTTTTGGACCTCCTAACAAAAGGTCCCCAGCATCTAAGCAGAGGATGAGTAAATGGATAGTTCAGGCAATCTCTGTTGCTTATGAGTCGGCCAGATTGCCTACCCCTATGGCAGTCCGGGCCCATTCTTCTAGGAATATGGCTGCCTCTAGGGCTCTAGTGTCAGAAGTTTCACTTCAAGATGTTTGTGATGCGGAAGGCTGGTCCTCTCGTCTTAAGTGTACGGTTTCACATTAGACAGGCACAGGTCATTATGGTGCCATGGGTATAGATGTTCATCGATAAATGTTCTATACCCAGATGTTCAGCATCCATCAACGCAGCGCAAGTTCATTTGAAAGGCAACGCCTCGGTTACGACTGTAGCCTTGGTTCCCTGAAGAGGGAACGAGACGCTGCGCCTTCGGCCTATCAGAAGCTAGCGCTGCACTGTTTGGGTGTGCTTTATAGTTCCTGGTTCATGACGTCACCCGCCTCTGATGTCTCGGTCTCACTATTGGTCTGATTTCACACATGCTTCACGACACAATCACGTAGACTTGGGCTCTACACCGGGGGCGCAGGTGCTCTCGTCTAAAGTGTACGGTTTCACATTAGACAGTCACTGGACAATATGGTGCCATGGGTATCGATGTTCCCACAGCGTCAATCAATGCAGCATCTCGCTCTCTCTTCAGCGAACCATGGTTAAAGTCGTAACCAAGAAGTTATACAATGTAGCGACTATGAGTCAGATAAAATAATAACTCAACGGGGAACTGAATTAAAATGAAAGACTCGAATGACACTATGTAGTATAAATAATTCAGAATTAATGTTTACACCTTAACTTATTCGTCCGCCGATATGTAAGGACTTAAAGGGGGGCTCTGTTAAAGGGAAACATGTATATTTAGCTCAAATGAATGAATTTAATGAATTCATAGGGAATTTTGAGAGTCTATTTTACAGCCGAGCAAATGACTCTTCTAGCGTTCATTTGAACGGGCCGTAAATATCAACTCTGCAGCGGATATTAATATCCGAACAATAGTGAAACACTATTTAACAGCCAGGTAACTTAGATCGGCAGTTCAAGACATTAAATTGATAAGCACATAACACAAGAACAGTTATCTTTGAATACAAACGGAACTTTATTGATTAATCTAACACATCAAACTAATATCTAACATAAACACACACACTCGCACATTCACACGTTGCAGAAAGGAAGAAGGTGAGGAAAGAATAAGTTCTAAGAGAGAGAAATTATGAAATCCTAAGCAATCTATGCATTTATGAAACATGACCTGAAGAAACCATTGATCAGTAATTTAACCTCCTATCGTTTCTTAGGCAGGGTTATTACATTTGATCTAATGCACCAGTTCAGCTTGGAATCAAAAAGGCGTTACTTGCGTTCGTGTTTCGCGTGTCGTCTGACAAAGGGGGATTCCCTTCTCCTGGCTGTACAGGGATTTTCCCGGATCTTTGATTCGCTGAAGGTCTGGTCGACGTCTGTGGGAGGCCGAACACGTGGGGTGTTGGCGGCTGGATGAAAGTCTTGTGGGCGTTGTTTGAAGTTGGAGCGCGCTGTTAGAAACTCGTTGTTGAGAGACTTTTACGGCGAAACTTAACAGACCCGAGACTTAGCGGAAATAAAATAAACTTTAAGTAAAAGAAAGGAAAGTGAGAGAAAAGCAGATGGCCTGAATGAAATCGTTGTTAACCCATTTTCTCTGATGTTGGTCTGTCACGATCGTCAGATCGTCTCCTGGGAACTCCGTTCCGAACTCTCTCTGGTCATACTGCTAGGACTGAGCTCATCTCTGAACTGCGAACAGGCCGCGAACCAGCTCGAACCGAACTGGAACCGAACTTGAGCTGGACTCTGCACTGCTTCTGGTCTGAACTGTACAGAACTGTAGGGAACAGAACTGTGAACAGAACTGAGAACTGAACTTGAGAACAGAACTGAACTTTTTCGTTCGTGTTCTGAGACTAAACTCAAACATTTGCCCATCCCCTGGATGGGTTCTGGCCAATTAGGCTTCAGGGGTGACTGTGTCTCCACCCCTCCCACAAAATTAGGTTATCTCTAGAATTTAGTTTCCTGCTCTTAAGCAGAGAGTAAATTTAGACCTAATTTCTTACTATAAGGACATGATCAATTCTATAAAGATTTCATTCAGCTCATCTGTTGGATTATACCCATACGAACGCACCGGTATCAAACACAAGGCTTTTTCATCCACTCATTCAATAGTTACATAATTGCATGAATTGTGAGTAATATACATGCCTAATAGTCTAACTAACGTGTATTAGTTGTAAACACACTAACAAGTTATGTCGAAGGCTATTTGAATGAAAGTCCAATAATCAGTTATTTGATGTACTCCATAAGCTAACAGTTTCTGTGAGCTTACTCTGAGTTTTAGCTGTCACGTGGAGTTCATTTGCTGGTCATGCAAAGACAGAGGTCTGGTTGTTTCTTTGTCTTGTGACAACCACGAGCCTTTTGTCCTCTTTTAACTGAGTTTGGTGGCGAGTCCATAGGAAGTCAGAACTAGTAGCTCCGGGCAGAAACAAGCCCCCATCTCCCTCGTGATGAATTGTGCTTTGTTGAAAAGGATGTTAATTTGATCGAATCATTGGAAGATTAACTCATCTATATGTCTGCGTCCATAATTGCTACATATCCCCCCTTCGTTAGGCGATGTGTTGGGATGAAGACATCGGCGAACGCTGTAGAAGCACAAGGAGAAGAAGCAGACACAATACACAACAAACAACAAGACAACACCTCCATGATTGGCCACTGTACTGGTGCAGGGCCTTAGATTATTCGAGTACTAACAGTTTTAAACTTTAAACTTAAGGTTAACTTGAAGTTTACGTTTTAACGTTCCTCGGTTTATCGTGTCGACGTAATGTAGTTTAACTTTGGTGTTGTTCTAATTTGGTTCGGTACGGTGACTCTTTGACCAAATTCTGTGTTTAACCTTTGTTTTGTTTGTTTTCTTCACTTCTAAATCGTACTAGGTTGAGACCGTTGTACCTTTCTTCATGACGTGGTGACATCATTTGTGGTACAAATGAGGTGACCTCTTAATCATGGAGCTCTCTAGCTCACATTGGTTCAAAGGTGGCCTGCCGATATTAGGCGTGGTGCATCAATCCCTATATCGTGACCTTGACCCTTATGGGGTAGACAGGCATTGTACCTAATAAAAGAAGAAGGAGAGGGAAGGAAGAGGTGAAACAAAACAAAACAGTTGAGTGTCTCTAGGTCTTGCCTACAACTACTCGTGCAGCTAAGGTGTCGTGTACCCTAACTTAATGAGAGGTGTTCTACCTGTTGGGTAGATTGTGCAATGTTTCCTATGATGAGTGTAGCCGGGTCCATGCTAAGCTAGTTTCTGAAGCTAGTTTCTACCTGTGGGAAGAACATGTTTGCTGAATGTTTTCCCTGGCAGATGTGGTTAACTTCTGTATGTTAGCGAGTATGTAAGTTATGTAGTGTATGTAACGTTAGTGGATGTATGGTCAGATCTGTTCTAGTCTGTTTTTGGTCCCCCCTTTCCTGGAAGGCGTGTCAATCAGAATCTGACTCATCCCATTTCCTGTCCTCTTCATGGCATTTGAGGGATTCTCTCAATAGCTGCATGACTTCTTGTGAGTCGCTGCTTTGCTTGTGCCCACGGCCGTCTGGTTGTTTGGATCTGGCATTGGCATGAGAGTCTTGTTCTTCGGCGTACTCAGTGCTGTGCTCGACTGAGTGGTGCCGAGGTGGGTTTTGTCGTCGCTTACCCACGTTAGATGCTCTGGAATGTGTGGGATGGCGATGGTCTTTGGCATCTTTAGGGTTTCTTGAGAAGCGAGGCTGGTCCCATGGCTTTTCCCAGCGGTTGGTGTGGTAGCTGTCATGGGAGTCACGTTCTCTGTACTCTTTAAGATGGACTGTGGTGTAGTCATGCCACTGGGTGTCGTCCAGTGCAAGGCTTGGGTCTTGGCTGACGGAGTTTGACACTGTGGATGTTTTCAAACCTTTCTTTGAGGCCATCTTTTGTTTGATGTAGGCCTTGTGTGTCAGGTCACGCAGCTGTTGGATTGTCATCGTGTCTGGGCAGGCCATGATGCCTAGATGACGACTCACTCCAGGGTGCAAGTTTCTCAGGAAGATGGTTTTGAAGTTCAAATCCTCTTCAAGTTCAGGTTCGTTATATGCACCAAAGTAGGCTTGTCGGAAACGGCTGTAGTAGGCTTGGGGAGTCTCTTGTCGACCTTGTTTGGTTTCCCAGGCGATTAACAGTCCGTGTTCAGACTCAGGGCCTGTAAATTCTTGGGTCAGCGTCTCACGTAGTAGCTGGTAGTTGTACTTTACGTGAACAGGTTGCCGATCTAGAAAGCTTCGTACCTCGGGACTGGATGTGGCTCTGAGGAGGTATAACCTGTGTCGGTCGGTCACCTGAGGTCTTGCCTCTAGGTAGAAGTCAATATCTTGGAGGTAGGCCTGGATGTCGCGGCCCTCCGTGGAGTTTGGGTTGAACTGGGTGATGTTCTTAGCGAGCTTGTCGAGGTTTTCAAAGGTCATCTTTTGTGCAGGTTCGGAGTCTGCTTGGATGAGCTCTCTTTTGTTGGCCGGGACAAGTTCTGTGGTGAAGGCCGGTGACGCTTTGGGTTGCGGCCATTCACTTCTTCCGTTGTACGGCAGTTCTTGGAAGGAAGACTGTGTTCTACTCAGCAGTAGTGATGCTGAGGGAGTTCTATCCCTTCTTGGCTCTGGTCTCTGTTTGACAGCATGATTGAGTTCATATCTGACCGCGTAGAGCTCGTCGTTGGTGTCGTCTCGCTGTCGGATCAGATGGTCCATCTCAGTGCTGTACCTTTCAAGGTTGTCTTCCAGAGCATTGATTTTAGAGTTCTGGTCTTTAATATCAGCGTTGGCTTTCTCTAGCTGATGTTCAGCAGACTGGAGTTGGTTTAACAGGTGTTTATGTGCAGTCTTTGACTCTTGTTTGTCACGTTCAGCGACTGCAAGGGCTTCTTGGAGCTTGTCAACTGGTTTCTTTGTTTCTTGCTCCACTTCGTCAGGCACTTTGGGTTTGTCTTGAGCTTTAGCCTTGAGCTGGTCTGTACAGCGTTGAGTGTGCATCAGCTCTCTCAGGAACTCAGTGGTCTGACGCTTGAAGTCATCCTGGACTTTCACTTCCAGCTTGTCTATGCGGTTTTGGGCACGTGTCAGCTCCTCTTGAAGGTGGATGATGTGCTTATCGCTTAGTTTCAGCTGGGCTGTGAAGGCGTTGCTTAGGGAACAGGTGATCTTGGCTAGTTTCATGTGGTTGTTGTTCTGGCTTGAATCATGTGTCAGGAACCTTCTCAGAATCATGATTATTATTAAAAATAATAACAGTTCAATTGTCTTTGGTATGAGGCAGTCTGTAATGCCTCTGAGACAGGCGTCCACATCTTCCCCTTGGGCAGTGGGGTTTGTCGTCTGCGACATGTTGGTACGCAGGGAGAAGAGACTGACACAGATCTGTGTGGGGTATAAGCCTATGTGTGGTGGGACAGCTAAGTGTCGTTTCAGTGATTGTACACCAATAGTGGCGTGTTGTGACGACTATGTGTTGGTCTCAGTGTAGACAGGTAGGCTAGTGATGTGAAGGCTTTGTCACTCAACTAGGTAAGGGAAAGAGAGAGAAAAGGGGTTAAAACAAATCTCAATAGATTGAAACAATTTTCTTTTCACTTGGAGAATTTCTTCTTTTTCTAAAAAGAAAATTCTATCAATGAAAAGCTGTTTCCAAATCGTGATGCGAGGACTATGTCACTCAGCTTAGTAAGGGAGGAAGAGAGAAAAGGTTAAAAACCTATTTCAATTGAAAGAAACAAAAATAACTTTCACTGGGAGAAAAAGTTCCTTTTTTTTCTATACTACTTCCTATCAATGAAAATCCTTTTTCAAAACAGAAACAATATTATTGTTTATGTTACAGAGTAAAATAATACAATAATAATGCTGATACCTCTTTCCTTAGTCTGACAGGATTGACGCCACACACCTTACAGGCGGACCGCTTACGCAGGGATGCGTTGAAGGCGACGGTGGCTCAACACTTGTCTCTGTTAAATGAACTTAGATATGTCAAAATTTTAAATTGCGTTTACAAATGCAGGGAAAGCATGGAGAACAAAGGAGGGTTTGATTACCAATCAAATGCCTACTGGTTTGTTTCTCTGGGAAGAATTATCTTTCTCTTTCTTTTAGAAATGATCAATGATTCTTCCAGGCTTGTTCCCTATAAATATGAAGATTAAAATTGAATAGAGCAGGACAGAACAGGGAAGACGTGAGAAGGGAGGAAAGCAAGGAGATCCGGCCCCACAAATGGCTCTGAAGCCTTTGTCTGACTACGAGTATAAAGTTGATAGTTGATGGTCAACTAATCACCCAAAATAAATATTTAGTCAATGAGGATTGTCTCTGATTTATTTTGAAACTCGTAGGAATCTGGCACTGTCTCCTATTGAGGCTCAGGTGTGTTACAAAAAGGGAAGTTAAATAAAGAGATAAATGAGTAAATAAAATAGAGTGGCTAAGTGAATAGCTACAATAGGAAGAGGGGATAAAGGAGGGTATAACGCAATAAAAATAATGAATAAATGTGAGTCCAAAAGGTTTTGGTAATAGATATCAATTTAGTGGTTCACTTGAACTTCTAAAGTTCCAGACGAATACCTAAAGTAATTGGGTCTCAATTAGAAATTCTGAAAATGAGTAAATTCCAGAATAGTTAGAATAACTTTAAAATCATTTTACATGACTTTGAGGAATGAATCTTGAATTTTTTTTTTCATTAAATTCAAACTTAACAATTAATAATTGCAAACCAGTATATTTCCTCTTCAAGTAAAATGTAGGTAAAGTAACTAACAATTGTGAACCAATATTTCCCTTAAAGTAGAGTATAACGTAATGTATTAGAAAGATAAGAGAAAAGTAAGAAAGACCAACAGTGTACATAAAGTTGAGGTGTTTAAATGGTTAAATCACTTTAAAGTGACTCAAACAGACACTGCATTTACACGTATGTTAATACGGTTGATGCCTAAAACTAATGCTAAAGCTTTAGCATTTAGGCTTCAATGTAAACAACTGCTTCGATTAGCTTAGCCTGTAGCTGTTAGCTACCGTAAGGTTTGTTTACAAATATGGCTTCGACGCACTGCGCATGCGCTGAGTTTATCCGGAAGCGCTGGTTGACTTCCGTGCCGCAGTCGTGACTATGGCGACAAACAAACGCTAGCGGCAAACATGTGAATTGCAGACAGGGTAGTTAGGAGTAACAAGAAAAGTCAGCGCTTTTCACCCTGTAAAGTTACACATAAGTTTAGCACGTGTAATCGAGTGTATTACGTGAAACGTCGGCACATTTCAACAATGAAAATTAAAATAAGGAACACCACTCGTAGCTGGTCTTGCTCTGTGGGGCTTTTCACTCAGTTTGTTAAGAGTGAGATTAAACTTTCCAGTTACAGTTCAATGTTACAGTTTTGCGCTGTAAATAGAACACTATTGATCTCGGCGGATCTATGTGCATATAGAACAACAGGTTTTCTTCTACTGTTGATTCTATCAATGTCAGCTTTACTTGGGTTCAAATCATTCTCCTTTAAATCACACTGGGACACGCAGTGTTATACGAGACGGATATACAAACCGGCAAGTTTTTAACTGTTTAACATTAGCACAGGGAAGATATAGCTCTTCGAATTACAGTGGAACACGCACTGAATTAATAGCTATAAATCATATAAGGCCGTAATAAATCGATCAAGGAACACGCTTGATCTGATCGCGCTGTGAGGAGATTATTCCTCGCAGGGTATTTCAATTAATGCAGTTTTAAGTTCGTTCAGTTCTCTGGCTGACTGATATACGTATAACGTTAGCTATTTAATGACACTGGAACACGCAATGACATCAATTCGGCTATAAACGAGGCATTCTAGAAATTAAGGAACACGCTTAATTCTTACCTTATCGTATAGTGTGAGATCTCAGATCTTAAATTACTTTAATGCAGTTTTAGAACAGGGACAGACTTGGGTTACACAGCGTTCCTCATTCATTCAACACAGCTTTCAAATAGGCGCGCGCGCAGCTTGCGTCACGAGCGCGCGCACACACAGACAGACGCGTCTAGCGGTCTGATCTCTCAAAATGTAATTCAAAGATAAAATCTCGATTTATATGCTTATAATTTAGGTTAAACTGCCCGCATTCTCCACCAATACTGTAGCGACTATGAGTCAGATAAAATAATAACTCAACGGGGAACTGAATTAAAATGAAAGACTCGAATGACACTATGTAGTATAAATAATTCAGAATTAATGTTTACACCTTAACTTATTCGTCCGCCGATATGTAAGGACTTAAAGGGGGGCTCTGTTAAAGGGAAACATGTATATTTAGCTCAAATGAATGAATTTAATGAATTCATAGGGAATTTTGAGAGTCTATTTTACAGCCGAGCAAATGACTCTTCTAGCGTTCATTTGAACGGGCCGTAAATATCAACTCTGCAGCGGATATTAATATCCGAACAATAGTGAAACACTATTTAACAGCCAGGTAACTTAGATCGGCAGTTCAAGACATTAAATTGATAAGCACATAACACAAGAACAGTTATCTTTGAATACAAACGGAACTTTATTGATTAATCTAACACATCAAACTAATATCTAACATAAACACACACACTCGCACATTCACACGTTGCAGAAAGGAAGAAGGTGAGGAAAGAATAAGTTCTAAGAGAGAGAAATTATGAAATCCTAAGCAATCTATGCATTTATGAAACATGACCTGAAGAAACCATTGATCAGTAATTTAACCTCCTATCGTTTCTTAGGCAGGGTTATTACATTTGATCTAATGCACCAGTTCAGCTTGGAATCAAAAAGGCGTTACTTGCGTTCGTGTTTCGCGTGTCGTCTGACAAAGGGGGATTCCCTTCTCCTGGCTGTACAGGGATTTTCCCGGATCTTTGATTCGCTGAAGGTCTGGTCGACGTCTGTGGGAGGCCGAACACGTGGGGTGTTGGCGGCTGGATGAAAGTCTTGTGGGCGTTGTTTGAAGTTGGAGCGCGCTGTTAGAAACTCGTTGTTGAGAGACTTTTACGGCGAAACTTAACAGACCCGAGACTTAGCGGAAATAAAATAAACTTTAAGTAAAAGAAAGGAAAGTGAGAGAAAAGCAGATGGCCTGAATGAAATCGTTGTTAACCCATTTTCTCTGATGTTGGTCTGTCACGATCGTCAGATCGTCTCCTGGGAACTCCGTTCCGAACTCTCTCTGGTCATACTGCTAGGACTGAGCTCATCTCTGAACTGCGAACAGGCCGCGAACCAGCTCGAACCGAACTGGAACCGAACTTGAGCTGGACTCTGCACTGCTTCTGGTCTGAACTGTACAGAACTGTAGGGAACAGAACTGTGAACAGAACTGAGAACTGAACTTGAGAACAGAACTGAACTTTTTCGTTCGTGTTCTGAGACTAAACTCAAACATTTGCCCATCCCCTGGATGGGTTCTGGCCAATTAGGCTTCAGGGGTGACTGTGTCTCCACCCCTCCCACAAAATTAGGTTATCTCTAGAATTTAGTTTCCTGCTCTTAAGCAGAGAGTAAATTTAGACCTAATTTCTTACTATAAGGACATGATCAATTCTATAAAGATTTCATTCAGCTCATCTGTTGGATTATACCCATACGAACGCACCGGTATCAAACACAAGGCTTTTTCATCCACTCATTCAATAGTTACATAATTGCATGAATTGTGAGTAATATACATGCCTAATAGTCTAACTAACGTGTATTAGTTGTAAACACACTAACAAGTTATGTCGAAGGCTATTTGAATGAAAGTCCAATAATCAGTTATTTGATGTACTCCATAAGCTAACAGTTTCTGTGAGCTTACTCTGAGTTTTAGCTGTCACGTGGAGTTCATTTGCTGGTCATGCAAAGACAGAGGTCTGGTTGTTTCTTTGTCTTGTGACAACCACGAGCCTTTTGTCCTCTTTTAACTGAGTTTGGTGGCGAGTCCATAGGAAGTCAGAACTAGTAGCTCCGGGCAGAAACAAGCCCCCATCTCCCTCGTGATGAATTGTGCTTTGTTGAAAAGGATGTTAATTTGATCGAATCATTGGAAGATTAACTCATCTATATGTCTGCGTCCATAATTGCTACAACAACTACTTGACTTTTTTCTTGAATTGAAAACAGAGACTATTTTGACGAGACGAGAAACATGAATAAAGCTGTTTTGGCATATGGAAATTGAAAATCGATTACTTTGCAATAAAGTTCAGTTCTTTTTCTGATCTTCCTTTTCTTTATATCTTTAAATCCCTTTAAATCCTTTATTTAATTCCTTTAAATGCAACGGACCTTTACCACTTTTTAGTTGGTTTGGTCTGCCCCAGTGTCAAACAGGCCGCAGCTTGTCTATTAAAATATATTATATGTGGCCCGTCACGCATAATTTTCAAATTGTGCAGTTTGACAATGTCAACACAAGGTGGCAGTAATAAATTTTAGGCCCGGAAAACATTAACATGCCAAAAGAGGAATGAAACAGCGCTACCTGTGCGCACTGCGGAGCACGAGACTCACAAGCTCACAAATGAGTTTACTTGCTGAGTGTCTTGAACACATGACCACTAAACAACCAGTGAGAAGTGTTTGAGTTTGGCGTAGAGGTCTGCAAATCTAGCTGAGATTTAATTTAGTTTAAAGCCAGTTGAAACAGCGCTGACTTAATTAACAACACAATCGTGCAAATCAGGAGAAACCAATTCAGTTAGAATACTTTTCAACCAACAATTGACCAACATTTATCATGGATTTACTGTGGTAACACTAACTGTAACTGTGGTATTTTGACAGAAATGTAGAATAATATCTCATTTTATATAATTCTTTAATGTAAAATGAGCAGTTTTGTGCATTTGTATTTATATTAAATGTGTGTAGAGACTAAATACCATAAAGCCATTCTAGATATAGAAATAATATTTTAATTGAAGAGTGCGCGCTACGAACACACCATAAAACGCAGCTCACCATCACTAAACGTGTAACGTTTTGTGTTTGATTGCACACAAATGCGGCGGCGCGTGCTGTAGCCTATATTATTTCATATTAAAGCACAAAAGAAACCCTGAGCATGCAATGTCATTTATATCCTCAATTATGTCATGAAGTTAACAAAACAGTGATTAAAGCTGCCTCACACCTGTGCATGTATTTGTTATGCGTTACATTTAAGAACAAAAGAAAAAGAGGAAAACAATATTTTTGTACTTTTAAGGATTAATCTACATTTAATTTAGGATTTAGTGTTCGATAACTTTATTCAAATTCTGTATTTCCAAAGTTACAGGTTTATGATATTTATTATAATGGCTTTTTGTGAAGATTGCTTTAAGCTTACTTAAATTAAAGTTTATTTTTTACTTAAATATTAAAATTAATAGCTCTCAATTATACTGTAATGTTGAATGGCTATAACTAATGGTTACATTTGAGAGAGAAAAAAACTTCAGACATCAGAAGTAGTATTGGTATCAGAGATACTGGGCTTCAGTCTTAAGAAGATGCCATAAATATGTTGTTTATACATTAATTTGGAGATTGAATGTAAAGTTATTGCAATATAAATGAATATTTAAACGTGCGATTAATTCGTTTTTTTTTTTTTTTTGGAAACAACCCCCAGGTGTGTCCACAACATCGAATCTGGCCCCCTTTTAAAAAAGTTTGGACACCCCAGGTTTAAAACATGGTTACAGCCTTGATATAAGGGGTGCTGAATCTATTATAAAAGGGAAAAAAATCTCATACTGTTTCACCTTCAGCTTGACCCAAAGGTTTTGCATTATGTCTGAAAATCTAATCACGGTCAGTTTGGAAGCAGTGGCTGGTGTGGGATTTCCCCTTTATGACAACTCTGGAACTTGGAAGAGAATCATGAAGCGTCACTGCACCAGAGTAGCTTGCAGAAGGATGATGACTGAAACTGTTTTACATTCCTCCATTTGCACAGGTGTTTCCCTCTGAGTTATGAAAAGTCCTCCTCATGTTATTACCAACCCCACTCAGTCTTCATCCTCTGCTAAAGCTGCTAGGAACTTTATGCTATATTCTGGTCTGTGTCCTGGGGGAGTGTTGTGCTCAAGGGTAAATTGGCGGTTGGTAAATGGCTCTGTCCTTTGTATGGCCTGAATTTTGCCAGTATAACCATCTGTCAGTGTACCACAGTGTCTAGTGGTCATGGTGACTTGTTAGTTACTTAAACATTATGTTTGTGTGATCTTTTTTAAAGTAAAACAAAAGGGAGTATGCAGCATGTGAAACACATAGGACTTAACTTAAAGACAGAAAACAATATCACTTTTTGTTAACGCTCTTACCTTTAAAAATGTTTATATGGCTTACTCTCCTGGATCACTTTGATCAGAGTTTCCATCCATGTAGAGTTAATAAGTGCTGAATATTTGAGAGACATAACTCTTAAAACAAAGCGAAATATACGGTTGTTCAAGGAATTTGTTGGCAAGCTCTAATACACAAGCTATTTGCTTTTTTTTTAATTTTTATAAACGTGATGCCATGACCCTTGCCAACTGGCAAATCCAGCTTTTCTCTCTTACTCTTAGAAGCGCTCATTGTAACAGTCTGCTAACGTCTAAACAACACTAGAAAACACTTGACCAGTCTATAAATCTGTCATCAGTGTACAGAGCACACTGGACTGGGAAAAATGGGAACAGTCAAAATCATTCAAACAGCATTTTAATATACATACATTGATAAAAAGGCACTAAAGTTATTTGGGACTTTTTTGTTTTTAGCACTAATTTTTTTCATTATTATCTTATTATCTGGCTCATCTAAGCAGTGAGTCCTCTTCCCTTAAATGCTTTGCTCATTGCGTATTGCCTCATTCAGTATTATGCAAGAAATATTCATTTAGATTAAAATGGTCATTTGGGAATTTGATCACTTTTGGTGTATTGCCGTTTTGACCTCTTGTGAGAAGACATAATGGACACAATAATATTTTATAACATTATTTAATTCATCAGAACAGCTGTCGGCCTGTGCAACCTAGGACTTTATTGATTCTGGAGATGATGTGGAAAAGTGGCTCAAGCTAGTTTAACAGGCACATTTCTGCACGTCTGAAAAGCCAAGGGAAATGTCCTTTATATCAAGAAGAAATCACAAAACGTTACTTTTATTGACAAAATCCACTGAGAATTATAGACATATGATGGAAAAAGTGATTGCTTTTAAAGCTGCTATTTATTAGTGGAAGGAATTGTGTAGTAGTTCTCAAACTCATTGTATCATTGGTTAGACTCTTTATTGGCATCTATAGTTCTATGAAGAACCTTTAACATCTGTGGAATCATTTCATTGTACAAAAGTTCTTTACAGTGGAAAAGGGTTCTTCAGATTATTCAAATATTCTTCACTCTAAGAACTGATGGGTCTAAATGGTTATCTAGTAGGGTAAGATGCCCCTCTTAAAAAAAATGAGCATTTACTTTTAAATTGTGGCATATTTAGATACTACGGTGGCCCAGTAGTGCACAACATAACGAAATTTAAAAAGCATAGTTCACAACACAACGAAAAGCCACAACACAACGAAATACAAAGATATATTCATATCAGAACTATGCTACTGAAAACCAAAGTGAAATATTTCAGAGAAAATAATAAAAAGAATCGGAACATCTAACTTGCATAACTGTGCACACCCCCGATTATTACTTAGTTGAAGCAACTTTTGATTCTATTACATCATTCAGATTGGATTGGTGTCTGTCAGCTTGCACATCTTGACTTGGGAATATTTTCCCACTCTTCCTTGCAAAAACGTTCCAGAGCTGTTAAATTGCCAGGGCATCTCTTTAGGTCCCCACATATTTTCTAAATGATTCAAGAATGGGCTCTATCTTTTTATTTTATTTTAATTTTGATGAAGCCACTTTTTTGTGCCAAATTTTGGCCATAAAGTTCAATCTTGATTTCACCAGACCATAACACATATTTTTTCCACGTTTTTGGGAGACTGGAAATATGTTTCTGCAAAGTTTAGCCAGGCTGAATACAGGAGATAGTAGTCACATGTGGGAGCAACCAGTACATGCCAGAAAGAGCTGCGGCTCTATTGCTGTCGGCCTCTTGACGGCCTCCCTGACCAATGATCTCTTTGTCTTCCCACTGATTTTGGAGGGATGCCCTGTTCTTGATAATATAACTGTTGTGCCATACCGTCTCCACTTGTTGATGACAGTCTTTACTGTGTTTCATAGAACATCAAATGCCTTGTGAATGTTTTTGTAACCCTCACCTGAACAATACATTTTAACAATGAGATCCCATTGGTATTTTGTAAGCTCTTTGTGGCCCATGTCTCTTGTAGTAGCATGTCAGAAAAATCTTACGATAACAGCTGAGATTTATTTGGAGTTAGCCAGAGTCACATCAGGTGAAGACAGCTGTGTACTATATGAAAGGAGCTTGATGATTAGTTCATGTTGTGGATGAATTATACTACATGAAAGGTACTAAAGAAAGTAAAACCAAAAACAGATCCTGAAATTGGTGTCCAAGTCTATATTAAAAGTGAAATGAGGAAATTGTCACAACACAGAAGGAAACAACAGACAGGTAGAGAAGTGTAAGCAGTGTTTAAGCAGAGTGATGGTGGAACAGCGGGAACCAGGCGAAGGGAAGCGGATTGTGGATGCTGAATGAAGGTTGTAACTTAGCTGGTGTTGACTCAAGTGGATAATCTGTGCAGGTGACGATTGAACACGAAGACAGGAGATCTGGAACCAGGAAGACGGACTGAAGACAGGAGATTAGTCGAGACCAACACAGGTAAGTTGAAAGGTAAGTAGTCTGATGTTGAGCAGTGTTGACTGCAACAAGACCAGACAAAAAGTGGATGGTGAACAGTGAATATAAAAAGGTGAGTAGATGAGGAGGTGCAGGTGAAGCAAGTCAATACTGATTGTGAACAAGTGGGCGGGTCCTGGTGATTATGTGATGATTGGGGCTGTGACGGTGTGGCTGAGTCTGTGACAGAAATAGGATTAGAGTTAAGCTAAACCAGGGGTCTCCAAACTCGGTCCTGCAGAGTTTAGCTCCAACCCCAATTAAACACTCCTGAACGTGCTAATCAGTGTCTAACTAGGGCCTTGTAAGACACTGATTACCTGGTTCAGGTGTGTTTATTTGGGGTTGGAGCTAAACTGTGCAGGACAGAGGCCCTCCAGGACCGAGTTTGGAGACCCCTGAGCTAAACTGTTATAATACAGTAAGAAAATAGAGCTATGCATGTGCATAGGGCAGTTCTTAGAAGTAGTTTTCTACCGGATGCCCTTATCCAAAGTGAAGTCTTATTACAGGATCAGTAGCCTGGAGCTTTCTTTGAAAGTCAAAGTGATGATGGCTTGCTTTTTGATTATTACTCAATATTATATGGTAGTATTAAGAAATGTAGAATTTAAAACGTAATATAGTATTAAGGTCATATTGAGAATTTTTTTCTTGGTGCAAAGTTTGTAGAGTTGAGATCTCTTCTAAAACTTAAAGGGATAGTTCACCCAAAAATTTTTACTCATTTACTCATCATTTACATTTACTCATCCTCAAGCCATCCTAGGTGTGTATGACTTTCTTCTTTCAGCCAAACTCAATCAGAGTTATATATAAAAAAATATCCTGGCTCTTCCAAGCTTTATAATGGGAGTGAATGGTACCCTAGTTTTTAAGGCCAAAAAGCACATCCATCCATCAAAAACCCCTCCAGGGGGTTACTAAAGGCCTTTTGAAGTGAAGTAAGAAAAATATCCATAATTATAACTTTATAAACTATAAGCACTGGCTTCCGGTAACGGCCATACGTGACCTCTGACCCGGACTCACACTCTTCTGCCGGAACTCGACTAGCGTACGGCTGTTACCGGAAGCCAGTGATTATAGTTTATAATGTTATAATTATGGATATTTTTCTTACAAAAACGCATGGCTTCACTTTTATTAATCCCCTGGAGCCGTATGGCTTAATTTTATGATGGATGGATGCACTTGTTTGGGCTTCAAAAACTCAGACGCTATTCACTCCCATTATAAAGCTTGGAAGAGCCAGGATATCTTTTAATATAACTTTGATTGTGTTCATCAGAAAGAAGAAAGTCATATACACCTAGGATGGCTTGAGGGTGAGTATATTATTGGCTAATTTTCATTTTTGGGTGAAACAACCCTTTGTTCTCAGGATAAAAATGAGAGAAACAGGAGACTTAAGCATAAGTCTCCATTTGATGTTCATGTAACCTTGTTTCTGTGATGGAGAAAAATTTGTGAGGTTAAAGCGATCACATTTTTTTATGTTTCTTTTCTCTGGGAATGACCTCAACCTCAGTCTCTGCCCAGTATGTTTTAGAATTTACAAGAATGGATGCTTAGCCACTGTAAAAATACATTTTCTTAATTTCAGTTTATTAAATTAGTTTCAGGTTCTTGGACAGATCTTGGCCTAGCTTTAGGGGATCTGTTACTGGTATCGCTCCAGGTCTGGGTCTTGGATAGACAAGTCTAGAATTGGAGAGGATGTTGAATCCAAGCTGCTAAGAATGTAAGCTTTCCTAGGGACAAAGTAGGTCCTACCCAGTATTATAAACGTATACTGTACATAATCGATTGAAAGAAAACAAAAATCCCTCTATTTCTCTCAATAGATTAAACATTTCCTCATGTAAGCATTTAAGAGTTACAATCACACCAGGAAAGGAGTCATGAGAACATATTCACATGTATTCCCTCAACAGTGTTTTTAGACTGACTATGACTGCATACCTCTCTTTCATCAGAACTTTCATGGAGCACGGAAGGTAAGACAGATGTCTTCAAAATTAAAATTCAGTGTTCTCAAAACAAAACTATTAATGGTTGACGTCATCTATCTTGGACAGTACACCAAACAATCCACTAAATAAGAACCTCATTGACTGTAGACCAGCTCTCTAAAGACTTCCCAGCTGCAATATATTTCTGTGTGCATTATCAGATTGTCTTATTATCCAGATAAATAAGTGTGGTCCCTTATTTATCTGGATGTGGTTGTTAATTTCTTAGACAAACTACAATTTTAATGTAAAATTAATTTTAAAAATGTCATTAGACACGATCATAATTCTAAGCAGTCTTGGACATTAAAGTCCCCCCGCCAGCCCAAAATTTGTGATAGATTTTAATATACCAGAAATATAATATTGTACAAAGTTGACAGGACATTTCCCGACCCATCATAGAAATTTGCCTTGGCCACGTTTCAGCGCTGGCATTGTATTTTACATATTTTACAAAGTCCTTTATACCCTGCCCCAAATACTGTCAGATATGTCACACCCTCACCTTGAAACTGCGTGAAGTGGGACTATGTCTTTGTGTGGTTAGTGCAGGATTTGACATGGTGCCTGACATAACATCACCCTGCTCCAACAATCAGACAATAGGCTGGCTAGGCTTTCCACAGCTCTGAGCTTCAGAGAAATGATTAAAAACATAATTCATTTTTTTTTCCCCTCAATAAACTCACTAGCCTGACATGTCAGGGATTTGTCTCCATGCACCACTGTTAGCTAAGAGAAGCTTAGTGGAACTGCAATCCAGAATGCATGTTGAATGACATCACCTTTTGTTATGTTTATTTGTATCTGTAGCTGTAGTCACCAGTTTGGTCGGAAGACAAGGGAATTCATTGTTTGACTTGTTTTGTGGTAGGTTCAGCATGAGGATGAACGATGACGATATGCCATTAAAAGGTTAGTTCATCCTCCTGTCGTTCCAAACCATAAGACTGTTGTTTAACTTTGAAACACAAATGAAACATCGATCAGTTTAATACAAAAGACACGATTGCTTTATGTAATGAACAGATAAACGGAGCTTGCCATTTTTGATGTGCTCTATGTATGTGCAGTGATCAGTGTTTATATGAGAATTAAAGCCTAAATTAAATCTGTTCATCATAAGAAGCGATCGTATCTGTTTAGAAGACTTGGATTAAGCTGCTCGACTCAAATAGATTTATATTAGAGTCTCTCTATGAATGTTTTGAAATGTCAAAGTTTGGGAGGAATGAACTTTCTATTCTCTGAGATTTCATTAAAAATGTCTCCATTTGTGTTTCAAATATGAACAAAATCTTATGGGTTTGAAATGACTTGGAGAGTAAATGATGACAGCATTTTCATCTTTGGGTAAACAAAGCATCATTTTTAGACTAAATGCAATGATAATGAACAAGGTATTTGAAAGGAAGGGGTTTAGCTGGTCAACACGGTATATAAAAAAGTATTTCTCATTTCTCCTTTGACAACAATTCAAACATAGCCTCAAAATATCAAATGATCTGAAAATTATTTCACCACCAAATCACATCAATATGTTCCATAACTGTGTCTGCTTACTCAGCCATATGTAGAACAGCAACTGAATCTGGGTAATGTCTGGTATTGCTACTTCTAAATAGAGATTTGTTGAAAGTGGCTATACTTTCTTGGCACTCTGCAGTACACGTCTCTCTATAGCTTAAGAGAGAGAGTGCTGACCAAATGTTTGCACATCATTAGGAAAGCAGGAAAAGAGGTTTTTAATTACAGTGATGAAAGTATTGTTTAAAATGAGTGCTCTCATACCTCAGCTGAATATATGTTCTCTGAACAAATCGCACACTTTAATCATTGTTTCCACAGCTGAGGGACCCCCCTCCCAAATTTTCTTCTTATATTAATCAGATTAATGAAATCCATTCTTAAAGCTGGAAAGGACGGCATTTGCCAGGTGTTCTGTTTCAGTGTCAAATATTGTGAATCTGAAGAAAGAGAGAAGATCAGTTTTTGCAACATGATCTCATGAGAATACGTGTGTATTCTTGCGTAAAGTGTAGTTTCCTTCGGATTCCAATATTATGAGTACGGTTGAACTTTATTTTTAATGAAGATCTAGCTCACGTGGGTAAGATATTGCACGTTTGCTCGCTTCATTTAACCACGGATTCGTTTGTAAACAAGAGACTGGATTTGCAGACAGATTGCGATTAAAAAACAATGCTGTGCCTTCTATATTGGATCCGACAGGAACAGTGCAACACACTTATGTGAGTAAAAAATGTTTTTTTATATGTGATAGTATTGCATTGTTACAGATCGTTTGATACCAACTGATTATGTGTGCGTGTCTAACTAAACAATTAACGATATCTTACCACGCTGTCACAGGCCGGAGTATCCTTTGTATTTGAGGTGTTGTTGGTTCATTGTAGTTCCTGCTGAGTGACTTTCCAAGTGTGTTTCCATCAAGTTGTTCGAGCGGATGATGGTGGTATTGGTAACATAGTAACCAACAGTAAATAAAACGTCTCGGTTACGTATGGTAACCCTCGTTCCCTGAAGGAGGGAACGGAGACGTACGTCGGTATTACCAACGAATTGGGATCACTTTAGAGAGCCCCTATCAGCTTCGAGATTTAGAGAACAGGCCGATGGGCCATTGGCGTGCGAGATTTGCATCTCGCGCTCCGCCCCGGACAGGAAGCGAGAGCATCGCACTGACGTTTTTCACTGAGGAGCCGAACTAGTGACTCGGCCATGCAGTGATGGTAAGGAACTGTGGCGACGGGACGTACCATACGTAACCGAGACATTCCCTTTCAGTCGGTCACTACGACGTACGTCGGTATTACCGACGAATTGGGATCCCTATGGAAAACGCCACAGTTACTACCACTTCCAGTGGCCAGCGAGAGCCCCTCAGACCCCGTTCTGATGCGGGCGGGGAAATTCACGCAGGGAGAGTCACACTGCTGTTCCGCAAGACCCATTCAGCAGACTTATTGGATAACGCTGGGAAAGCGTGCCCGAAGGACGCTGCGGGAGCCACATCATGCCAGGAGGGAGTTACCATGTGGAGAGAACACGTATGGGCTGGCCGTGGGCAGCACAACATACGGAAGTCCCAGAGGTGGCCCCGGCCTATACAGGCGGGGGACGACACCGAACTGAGACGGCAGAGGAACTCTGCCAAGGGAAAGACACAAGCTCACCGTAGGGAGCTGTACCGTGGAGAATACACGTATGGGACCGCCGTAGGGGTCACGACATACGGACCCCAGTCCGACACAAGTTCCACCAATGCATACAAGTGCCAGACCTGGCGTCAGACGCTCCGCCACATCCGACTGCCGAGGGGTGCGGAGGACTCAACAGGGTTCGCCAATCCTGGGGAACTCGACTGGAGAAAATAAGCGCACGTATCCGTTCCATGGGGAAGGGAATGGCGCAGCAAGCCGACACTTAGAACGGGCACTTCAGCTGCTGACTATGGGAAGCGAGCACACGAGAAGCCACCGGTTCTACACGTAGGCTATAAAACCTAGCGAACGTGTTAGGTGTCGCCCAGCCCGCAGCTCTACAAATATCTGTCAGCGAGGCGCCACGAGCCAGTGCCCAGGAAGAAGCAAAACCCCTAGTGGAGTGGGCTCTTAACCCGAACGGGCAGGGCACGTCTTGGGCTTCATAAGCCAAGACGATGGCGTCCACTATCCAGTGGGCCATCCTCAGCTTGGAGACAGCCTTTCCCTTCTGCTGTCCTCCGTAACAGATGAAGAGCTGCTCTGAGGTCCTAAGCTTTGCGTTCTGTCAACATAGACGCGCAGGGCGTGAACTGGACAGAGAAAAGCCAGGACTGGGTCTGCCTCCTCCGAAGGCAGCGCTTGCAGGCTCACCACTTGGTCCCGGAAGGGAGTAGTGGGAACCTTGGCACATATCCAGGCCGGGGTCTCAGGGTAACCTGAGAGTCACCTGGCCCGAATCCCAGGCACGATTTGTCGACCGAAAATGCCTGCAGGTCCCCTACCCTCTTAACTGAGGCCAATGCAATCAGGAGTATTGTCTTTAGAGACAAGATCTTAAGCTCCGCTGACTGTAAAGGCTCAAAGGGCGCCCTCTGAAGTGCGTCAGCACCAGAGTCAAGTCCCAAGAGGGTATAAAGGGAGGACGAGGCGGATTTAATCTCCTCGCCCCCCCAGGAACCTGACGATCAGATCGTGCTTGCCTAATGAATTAACCATTAACCAGGTCATGATTGCGCTATAGCGGCAACATACACCTTGAGGGTGGAGGGAGACAGCTTTCGCTCCAACCCGTCTTGAAGAAAAGAGAGCACAGATCTGACCGAACACTTTCGGGGGTCTTCTCGGTGAGAAGAGCACCAGTCGACGAACAGGTTCCACTTCAATGCATATAGCCGTCTCGTAGAGGGGGCTCTGGCGGAAGTGATAGTGTCAACTACCGCTTGTGGTAGGTCACCTAGAACCTCCGCATCCCGTCCAGGGACCAGACATGGAGTTTCCAGAGGTCCGGACGCGGGTGCCACAGGGTGCCGCGTCTCTGAGTCAGGAGGTCCTTCCTCAGAGGAATGGGCCAAGGAGGTGCTGTCGCGAGGAGCACTAGTTAAGGGAACCTAGTCCTGTTGGGCCAGTACGGAGCTACCAAGAGGAGCTGCTCCTCGTCCTCCCTGACCTTGCACCGTGTCTGTGCAAGAAGGCTCACTGGGGGGGAACGCATATTTGCGTAGGCCCCGGGGCCAGCTGTGTTCCAGGGCATCCGTGCCGAGGGTTCCCCCGGGCAGGGAATAGTACCACTGGCAGTGGGTCGTGTCGGGGCGGCAAACAGATCAATCTGTGCGGCCCCAAGCGACTCCAAATCAGCTGGACCACCTGGGGGTGGAGTCTCCACTCCCCGGGCAGCACGGGCAACCGTGACAGCTCGTCGGCCGCACGATTGAGCGGGCCCGGAACGTGGATGGCAGGAAGGGACCTCAGATGCTTCGGACTCCACAGAAGGAGATGGCGGGCGAGTTGGGACATGCGGCGGGAGCGTAGACCACCCTGTTTGATGATGTATGCAACGGCCGCAGTGCTGTCCGTCCGGATCAGAACGTGCTTGTCTTTGAGCGACCCTTTGAGGTGGCTGAGAGCAAGACGAACCACCAGCAACTCCAGGCAATTGATATGCCATTGCAGTTGGGGCCCCGTCCACAGACCCGATACTGCAAGCCCGTTGTAAGTGGCACCCCAGCCCGTGGATGAGGCATCCGTGGAGACAACAGAATGCCTGGACACTTGTTCTAGAGGCACTCCTGCCCGTAGAAATGAAGGGTCCGACCACGGGCTGAAGGTTTGACGGCATCTCTGCATCACTTGGACATGGAGGGACCCGCTGTGCCACGCCCATCTCGGGACTCGGTCGTGTAGCCAGTGTTGAAGCGGTCTCATATGGAGCAGCCCTAGCGGCGTTACTGCGGCTGCTGCTGCCATATGCCCCAGGAGCCTCTGAAATTATTTCAGTGGGACCGCTGTACTGCGTTTGAACGTATTCAAGCAGCTCAACACCGACTGGACGCGCTCCTCGGTGAGGCGCGCTGTCATGGCGACCGAGTCGATCTCCATCCCGAGAAAAGAGATCCTCTGTACGGGACCGAGTTTGCTCTTCTCCCAGTTGACCCGAAGACCCAACCGGCTGAGGTGCCGAAGCACCATGTCCCTGTGTTTACACAACTGTTCCCGCGACTGGGCAAGAATCAGCCAGTCGTCGAGATAGTTGAGAAGACGAACACCACGCTCTCTCATGGGAGCAATGGCCGCCTCCGCGACTTTCGTGAAGTCACGGGGCGACAGGGACAGCCCGAAGGGCAGGACTTTGTACTGACATAGCCGTCCGTCGAAAACAAAGCGTAGAAACGGTCTGTGTCGAGGGAGAATCGAGACATGAAAGCACGCGTCCTTCAGGTCGATCGCTGCAAACCAATCCTGGGGACGGACGCACCTGAAGATGCGTTTCTGCGTTAACATTCTGAACGGCATCCTGTGGAGGAAATGGTTCAAGTAAGGCAGGTCCAAGATTGGCCGTAACCCGCCGCCTTTCTTGGGTACAATGAAGTACGGGCTGTAGAACCCGGACTTCATATCGGCTGGAGGGACCGGCTTTATCGCGTCCTTCGCCAGTAGGACAGCGATCTCCGCCCGAAGCACGGGGGCATCCACCCACGCAATAGACGTGAAGTGAATGCCCCCGAACTCGGGCGGACGCCTGGCGAACTGAATCGCAAGCCGAGTCTGATGGTACAGATGACCCAGTGAGGCGGGTTGGGGAGCGCTAGCCAGGCACCCAGAGACCGAACAAGCGTGGTCATCGGTACCACAGACGTACCCGCAGCAGGGCAGCGAGGCGGAATGCAGGGACCACAGGACGACATGGGAGTGGTCCGTGTAGGGGTCTGGGTCTGACACACGCTTGAGTGCGTTCCCACAGCCGGCACCCCCTGCTGGCGATTTGGAGAGGCACCAGAGGCTGACAAGGCATGGGAGCGTTGTACACCGCCCAGCGCGCTCTCCAAATGAAGGAGGGGCTGAGCGTGGCAAGGCTTTGTGGCGTTGCACACGGTCTGCCTCACCTCCTTCCTCAGCGGGGAACAAGAGTCGTCCACACACCGCTGAGAAGAGGGGAATGAGAGTGGCGAGGCTTGTAGCGTCACACACTGCCATTCTCGCCCTCTTGTGGGGAGGGGAATGAGGGCGGCGAGGCTTGTAGCGTCACACGCTGCCATTCCTGAACTCCCGAGACCCAGAGATATTGGAACTGTTCTTCTCTTTTTTTTTTCTTTTTTTTTATATATATATATATATATATATATATATATATATATATATATATATAATTATTATTATTATTATTTTTTGGGTACCACTGGCTGTTTTTAACCCCAGTGGCGGAACAGAATTACTAATGGTCTTTACCCGGCCCTCCTCCGGGGGAAGAACAGTCCCGAACCAAATCCAGGTCAATGGTGTTTCTGGACATCATCTAGCCAAGGGCCAGCGCTGTGCGCAGCTCAACCTCGGCTGAGAACTACCCTCATGCCCTAAGCAGGGCGGAGGTGGCCTGCCAGTGGCACTGCCACCCCACCGATGAGGGTAGTGAGAGAGAGGAAAACTTTATACAGATTATGGCCCTATTGGTGTTCCATATTTTGGCACCAATAGTTCCATAATGCAAAAGCCTTCCAACGCACATCCGGGAAAGGCAAGGGGCAGGCAAGGCGATTTATACGTTGCACTATGCCTCAGCCACCCGGGAAAGCATGGCTGTCGATTATGAATCGGATTCAGCACGAGCGCCCACTATTATAGTGGGAATCTCAGCATCATCTTCATTTTCAACACATAACAGCCCTCTCTCCGATGCAGCGATTGACATCTGTCCTCTGCTAGAGCCCCAAACGAAACGCTAGGTCCTTTTTTTAATTTTTAATTTTTTTATTTTTTAGGACCAGCAATCCCATCTGTAAGCTACCAGCAGACATGTGAGACAGTGGGCGTGGCCGTGAGACGGCACACGGCGCGCTGAACACTCAAGCCCTTATGAAAAAGGCAAGACGAACAGCGCGCCGACGTGGCTATGCTCTCATTAGAGAGCATAGACCACCCACAAACACAGTCTCAACATGCGTAGCCGGCGAGTGACGCGCGCTGAGCTGCCGTGGCAACCCGCGCTGTCACTCGTCAGCTAGACGGCACACGGCGCGCTGAACACTCAAACACTCAAACCCTCACGCGGAAGGCAAGATGACCAGCGCGTCAACGTGATCCCGTTCCCCTGAGAGAACACGGATCACCCACGAACACAGTCTCAACATGTTTATGCGAGAGGGATCGTGGCCTTCAGGACAGGAAACAACCGCCTCCAGAAACGCACGAGTGGAATAACGTCTTGAAAAAGACGCAGTGTCACACCCGTGTTGCTCTTTTGTGAGGAAACACTCTTTAAACAGTGCTGAAGCACCCAGGGGAAGACCGCGGCAACACACAGGTGGTAAGTGCAGTCCTGTGTTTGCTCTCACTGAAACAAACGCCCTCACCAGACCGACAGTTGCTGTGAGAACAGCAGTTTGTTATGCTGATGCAGCGGTGAACATGCGGTCGCACTGATTGTGCCTTTTCGCCAACACAGAGCGTCCTTCTCGTTCTCTGGAGCATCTCTCTTGCAGATAGGCTTTCTTTTAGAAAAGCAGGCTTGCTTCATCACCGCCGTTCGGCTCCGAAGTGAATGACGTCAGTGCGATGCTCTCGCTTCCTGTTTATACCCGCGGAGCGCGAGATGCAAATCTCGCACGTCAATGGCCCATTGGCCTGTTCTCTAAATCTCGAAGCTGATAGGGGCTCTCTAAAGTGAACCCAATTCGTCGGTAATACCGACATACGTCGTAGTGACCGACTGAAAGGGAAGTCCCTCCCTTGTCTTTACCTAAACCTGAAAACATTTAACGTGGCTTACGAAAGTGGTATTAAAAGACTAAACTTGGTAAACACCAAAATATGTACAGAAAAGCAGATGAGTCCAGAATATGAACACTGTGCATTTAATTACACGTGAAGTGTTTTCCTCCCATAGAAAACCAAGAAAACGCTTATAATGAGGCTTGATGGACCAACAGTTATAAAAAAGACAAAATACGTTATACATTATCCATAAAACACAGGCAGGTTTCGTGATTTGCAAAACCAAATCTGTACTTACACTTAGATTGTCATAAACACAGAGGGAGAACTATTCCAACCAGCTCACACACTCTCTCAATCCTGAACACAAATATGCGTTCCTTTGTTATATTCTGGGCTCATCTGCTTTTCTGCACATAGTATGTGTAGCAAGGTTCAAAATACTAAAGGAAGTAAGAAGACAGGGTCGGCTTGACTGAGACTCGTGGTCAACTTTATTTCCTCTCAAAAGATCCAACAAAAAAATAATTGTTTGCTGTATTAGTATGCTTTATTAGTATTTTGTTTACCGAGTTTGGTCTTTTAATATCACTTTCCTAGTACATTAAATGTTTTAGAATGTCCCCATCAGGGGAAACAGCCAATTAGTCACGTGGGTTTAATGTTCGCTACGTCAGAATTTATTAGTTTCCATCTCGCATTAACTCTTTTTCGCACAAGTCAAAAACCACCTCAAGCGAGCATAAAAACTTTTTTGAGTATTAAGGGATTTTTTTGCGCACTTTGGCGTTTCCATTTCTGATGCGATACTTCACAATGTGCATAAAAACAGGGTGATGGAAACATAGCTAATGAGACCAGGCTGTTTTTTGGGTATGAGACTAAGAATTACTGACACCTTCCAACAAATGTACAAAAGTCTCTAACCTCTCAAAGATATGATGAAAATGTCCAAGAATATAAACAGATGCAGGCTCAAAGGGAGAAACAGAGTTTGTATTGTTATTCTCAAAGAACGAATGGGTTAGATCACTTGAGAATTGGATCACTGACTCATAACTGGCAGCTGAAGCTGCAGTAATGAGAATACAATGAACGTCTCTGAAATCTGGTTATTTATTCATATCTTGAATGAATTGTGGCCTCTATGTTTTAGTGTTGTCTGATTTGCCACATGTAAGTTAACTGAATACATTGACACTTGTCTTGTTATGAAGCAGTGCTGTTGATTCCACGTGTCATCAACATATCCAGAAGTGATGTAGTAGAATTAAGCTGCCATTTAGACTCGCTGAACCAGACTTCCACTTCACAGCTTATTGTGAACAAGAATACTTTAAGAGCTAAACCAAATAATGGCACAGCAGTCTCCTCCCAGAAAAATTCTACAGACAAAAGCCCAGGGTAACACTTACACTATATTGCCAAAAGTATTGGGACACCCCTCCAAATAATTGAATTCAGGTGTTCCAATCACTTCCATGGTCAAAGGTCTATTAAATCAAGCACTAGGCATGCAGACGCTTCTACAAACATTTGTGAAAGAATGGGTCGCTCTCAGGAGCTCAGTGAACTCAGGTGTGGTACCGTGATAGGTCGCTACCTGTGCAATAAGTCCATTTGTGAAATTTCCTCTAAATATAAATAAAAATACTAAATATTCCACGCTCAACTGTTAGTGGGATTATAACAAAGTGGAAGCAATTGGAAACAACAGCAACTCAGCCGCGAAGTGGTAGGCCATGTAAAATCACAGAGCGGGGTCAGCACACGCTGAGGCGCACAGATCGCAGAAGTCGACATCTTTAGGCAGAGTCAATAGCTACAGACAAACTTCGCTCAAGAACAGTGTGTAGAGCTTCATGGAATGGGTTTACATGGCCGAGCAGTTAATTCAAGCCTTACACCCCCAAGTGCAATGCAAAGCGTGGGATGCAGTGGTGTAAAACACATGGCCACTGGACTCTAGAGCAGTGAAGACGTGTTCTCTGAGTGACCAATCACACTTCAGCATACCAAGACATTTTGGACAATTTCATGCTCCCAACTTTGTGGGAACAGTTTGGGAATGGCCCCTTCCTGTTCCAAAATGACTGCGCTCCAGTGTACAAAGTGTCGGTCCATAAAGACATGGATGAGTGAGTTTGGTGTGGAGGAACTTGACTGGCCTGCACCTCCTGACCTCAACCCGATAGAACACCTTTGGGATGAATTAGAGCGGAGACTGAGAGCCAGGCCTTCTCGTCCAACATTCAGTGCCTGACCTCACAAATGTACTTCTAGAAGAATGGTCAAAAGTTCCCATAAACACACTCCTAAACCTTGTGGAAAGCCTTCCCAGAAGAGTTGAAGCTGTTAGAGCTGCAAAGGGTGGGCCAACTCCATATTAAACCCTACGGATTAGTCCATGTGCGTGTAAAAGCAGGTGTCCCTAAACTTTAGGCAATATAATGTATATATTATATATTACTTATATATTGTACACCTATAAAATAATGGTCCAGATTACTAGTAGTTCCTGCAGAGTGACTAGGTAACCCTTGAGTAATTAGGGATACATTTTATGCCTATATCCAGAGTAAAAAAGATGATTGAGCACAATAATGTTGTGATTAGTAATTAATTGGTAATTCTTTATAATATGTAATAGTTAGTTGATAGTTATTAATGATGCTAATCTCATTCAGTAATTGTTGATTACCTAATAAGGAACAATCTTAGTCCTACATTTTATATTACTTACTGATTAGTTAATCTTGTTTAGTTAATAGTAGTAGCTGAAGTGTTAATGTAGTACTACTCATTAGTCCTGCATTCATTCCTGCATAGTTACCTATTAATAACAGACCATTATTCTAAGGTGTTATACCAAGCCCAGTGATTTGTTCCTTGTCTAAAGAGCCAAACAACAGTTACACAGGTTTTCTGGTTTAAAGGTGCTCTGATCAAACCCTGACATCCGGAAATTGGGCAAAACCGGCCAATCAGATTAGAGCTTGCTGCTTTGAAAAACAAATTAAAGCTGCAAGCAGCGATGAAAGGGTCCTTGCACCTGGTGGCCTCAGGAAAACAGTGAATAGTGGGCGACATGCATTTAAGCGGGTAAAATTTTGAGAAAAATAGCAAAGACATTTTGCTGTGCCACACTTCCTGCTGCCATATTGGCATGTAGATGTCTTCAGGCCAGGACTCTTATCAAACATGTGAAGTTTGGGGCAGATCGTTACATGTGTCTACCGATTTTCATACTCGTACGTGAAACGTAGCGTGAATGGCGGATAATTGAAATTTTGTAGGTGGCGCTATCGAGCCATTTTGCCACACCTAATTCTGAAACCCATATCAGACGTACGTTTTCGCCACTTCTGATGCATGTGCAAAGTTTAATTTAGGAGCACAGAGTTTCAACAGGGCTCAAGCCAGCAATCTTCTGGTTGTCATCGAACAACCCCAAATTACATTGAACAAATCTGATTTGATTTATCTGACCATTTCCTGGGCCATCAGGGATTAGCAAATCAATATATCATATATTGATGTTTTTGTTAAGTAAAAAAATATCAGTATTTTCCCATTTTACATTGATGATCAACATTCTCTGATGGTTAAGTACCTCCTGTCAATAACCATTTGTCAGATTTGGTAGAAAAAAGAAAAGTGTTTGTGATCCTATTTTGTACCATATTCAGCACTTGACAGCTGTCTTGACAGGTGCCATTTCTTTTACTTCCCTTTCTTTGTTAATGCTTTTTTTGGCATCATTATTATGAGGGTATTACATTGCAGGACATGTAGCGCATGTGCAATGCCTTTTAAGGAAAATCCAGTCTTGTACTTTTAGCCATAAAGGTATTTGTGGGAAAATAAATTCTAAGCGTTGATAGATTTGGTAGGATACCCAGCGTCCTCTGCAAATACCACAGTGTCAAGAGTTGTGGTGTCTTTCATTAAAGTGTAATTACAGTGTGAGCCACAATATAGCTGACTATTTAAAAAATGTAAGTCATTTCAGTTGACTGTCATGTATTGTAAGAAACCACAGGATCAAAAATGTTAATATGTATTATCAGTTAGTTGAAACATTTGCTGTCCTTGTTTGAAAGAAACAGTTTATCCAAAAATAAGATTGTCATTATTTAGTCTTATGTCATCTCAAATCAGCATAATTTCTTTCTTTTGTGGAACTCAAAAGGAAAAATGTTGAAGGATACACTGGCTCTCTATTATTTTTTATGATGGCTCTAACTATTCCCAGACAATGATGTCAACAACATGTCAAAATTGTTGTCTGATTAATATTATGTCTGATTACCACTTATGCAGGCCCCATATACTTCTAATTGTAAAAGTAAATCAACCTGACTTTAACCCTCAACCTAAAACGAGCGTGACACCCTCTTTCTGTTATTGATTGTTATCTTGTCAGTTTGAATACAAGGAGTTATGTACAGGAGGTACGGCCCTGTGACATGAGGGTGACCGAATGATGACAGTTTTTATTAATTTGGGAGTAGATATTCAACATCGGCCTTAAAAATACTGTGTTCAATGAAACCGCAAAATAATGATAATCTAAAAAAATGAATGTAATTAACATATGTAGAAGCAGAACAAAGAGCTGTCAAACTTGCATTGAGTTACAACAATGGATCTGGTAATAGAAATTGTAAGGCCTGCAAACACAGTTTCGCCAATGGCACCAAACATACACTTTCATTTATTTAGAGAAATACTAACAGTGAGAGTGATGACTGAGAAACTGACTAGAGCAATAAGTGTCAAATTCCCACTGCTGCTTTTGAGTTCAATCTCAACCCAAGCTTGCACAAAAATGTAGGTAACATATGCATTTAAATCTAGCATTTATTTAGATGCAGTATATGAGTAATACATGTTGTACAGAATGGCAGCATTTGGGGAGGGGAGTTTTTTTTTTATACACAGGCCTCAGAAAAGTATTTGCTGTAGTGTGGTGGGAATATTGCACCGCAACAGCACTAATGTAGCACAGTCCCTGAAGGTGTATATTCAAAGTTAAAAAAATAGGAAATAGATTTCTTGGTACAGCCAAATTTGATGATTGTAAACATGAGTCCGACATGTTTTAACCAATTGTTTAATTGGTTATTAAGCCAAGGCCAAGGGGCTCCAGTTAAGAGAAAAACAATACCTAAAACAATACATATATCCCCATAAAGTCATCAATAAATGAAATATATATTATAGGCCTATTTTTTGGACCAAAGATATTTTATGTCCTTGTTTGCCCAGCAACCATAGATAGTTTGAGGAACACATTGGCCACCCTCCATAAGATATTACGACCTAAGGGAAACACAAACCCTGGAAAAATAATCGTTGGCATCAAGAAAAGAAAATGGAAGGATAGGATTTGATCTAAGGCAGCCAGAATTCTCCCATGGTAGTCCATAACATTGAGTCTGTTGAGCAAGCTCTTCTTGTTCTAGGCCAAGAAATATATGTAGTAGATGATTGGCTGAAGAGGATATGAAAGAGACACCATGCTTCTTGTAGAATTCTCAGGCCCTGATTTAGACAAAAAAAGGAGCCAGACAGAGTCGAGGGGATGGAGTGACAGGGCACAGCTGAAGGCCCGGAGGTCTGTGGTGTTGGCAGAGCAACAACATACCAAGGTGAAGCCAGAGGGACAAGGGAGCCCGGTGGAGCTGGAAGGATGACAATCCCAGGTGGAGTTGAGGGGGCGAGGTGGAGTTATGGGCTTGGCAGCTTGCCAATGCGGAGTTGGAGACCCGAGGGGGATCCGAACAGTAGGGCCAGCTGAGGCAGGGCCAAGGAAATGCATATCAGCGATGATGGAGACTTGGAGCAATGTGGGACCAATGGAGACGGGAGACTTTAGGGAATAACTTCTTCCAATCCCTCAAGCCATTGCATAAGGACCTGCTCATAGCTCACCCTCAGTGGCGGTGTGGCTGAGGTCTGGCTGGGCTCTACGTCTGGAGTGGGACTGCAAGTGCCCTTTATGTAATTTATGATGCAACATTTTGTTTTGAAGAAAACAGGAAGTAAGGCGCTTTTGCTAATAGACTGCCTAATAGATTTATCATTTATGCCACGCAGCGATTTTTACCTGATTGTGCTGCACGTATCAGAAGATTATTATTGAGCTGACATTGATGGAGGAATTTGCAGCTTACTCTCAAACTAATTCCTGTTCATCAATAAGGTGAGAACCAGACCTATCATAAATCTAAATATACTTGAATTAATTGAATTGATAAAGTGTACTAAGTAGTAACAGAAGATGTTTACTGTTTTAATGATGACAATAGCGCACACAATAGTAGCTGGCACCCGGGCATGGTACGGAGCGATCACACTAGTTAAATGAACCAGAATTTGGGGGTCAAACGTGCTCGGACATGATTCAGATCGTCTAGTGTGAGTACACCCTTAGTTTTCTCATTACTTCTGGCCTGGCAAAACACACACAGGGAGCGATCTGACAGTTTGTAAGGCACATTTAAAAAGTTTAAATCTGATTTAAAAAGTCCCTTGTGTGATTCTTGAGGGGTCGATGCTCCTGCTCCAAGGCGAACAGCTGGTAAGTCCATTTCTAGTTTTCGGTTTGGAACACACAGGAGATAACAGGAGTTATAAGAAACAATCACGTAAAACAAAGATGTATAACACCGAAGAAAGAACTGATATTACTGAAGGTTTAAATACACAAGGGAGGCTAATCAACAGAACAGGGAACAAAATGAACAACCATGGAAACTAACTATAAACACAGGCAGACAGGGAAAACTAAAACACAAATAATCTTAAAATACACCTGTTACAATGATTGGATATTTCATTACAGCGGAAACGTATTACATGTCTCCTCACTAGAGAACTTAGTTTGTTCAATGCAGCAAAATTTTAACTATGATTAAATTAACCATATTTATATGAAATGGAGCTGTATTCCTGGATCTAGGCCTGAATTCTTCTCTCTGCCTCTGGATTGAAGATTTCCTCACTGGCAGACCCCAGGCGGTGAGAGTAGGCCAGTTCACCTCCACCTCCATCACCCTGAGTGTTGGAGCTCCACAGGGCTGTGTGCTGAGTCCCCTGCTCTACTCTCTCTACACCCATGACTGTTTGTCCACACACAGCTCCACCTCTATCATCAAGTTTGCTGATGATACTGTTGTCCTGGGTCTCATCTCCAACAACAATGAGACGGCATACTTGGACGAAGTGGAGCAACTGACATCATGGTGCCAGGACAACTGTCTCTCTCTGAATGTTAACAAGACCAAATAACTGATTGTGGACTTCAGGAAGAGACAGCATCGGTCATACTCCCCTCTCATGATCAGCGGGACACCGGTAGAGAGAGTGAACAGCTTCAAATACCTGGGTGTGAACATCTCCGAGGATCTGACCTGGACTACACACATCCAGACACAGGTGAAAAAAGCCAGGCAAAGACTGTACCACCTGCGCCAGCTGAGGAAATTCAGGGTTTCACCAGCCATCCTGAAAACTTTCTATCGAGGGGCGATAGAAAGTGTCCTGACTCAGTGCATCACAGCGTTGTACGGGAACAGCACCAGTCACGATTGCAAAGCCCTGCAAAGAGTGGTGCGCTTATCCGAGCGCATCTCAGGCTCAGCTCTCCCGTCTCTGCAGGACACCTACACCAAACGTTGCAGAGGTAGAGCTACTAAAATCATCAGAGACATTAATCACCCTGCAAACTCTCACTTCACCCTGCTGCCATCTGGTAAGCGCTTCCGTAGCCTGATGGCAAAGACTGAAAGACTCAGGAGGAGTTTCTTCCCCCAGGCCATCAGACTCCTGAACTCAGTCACGTGACTTCACTTCACCCCGCACACGCATAAACATCCAGTTTTTTAACATTAACATCCACATACTGCCATTGCACTGCACTTTACGTTCCTATTGTTACTGCGTAACAACCTGCAATAAACCTGTTTGCACATCATACTCCTGTTTACACATCCATTATACTTCTTTATATATTTATATATATATATTTTATGTTAACCACTTATTTTTAAGTCTACAGTTTATCTCACTTATCATATCCACTTATTTTATATTTTTATATTTTTATTTTTATATTTTTATTTTTATCTTATTTCCTATTTTTATCTTTTACTTGATTTATTTATAATTCTACGTATGTTAATACTTTTTATTCTAATTTTATTCTATTTCTATTTCAATTCTATTGTAACTGTTATTTGTTATTTGCACTGTCCATGGAGCGGACCTGTTTACATTTCACTGCCAGTTGTATATTGTGTATATAACTGTGTATGTGACAAATAAAACTCTTGAATCTTGAATCTTGATTTTTTTTTTTTTTTTTTTTTTTTTTTTTTTTCCTTTCAGCAAATGTGCCAGTATCATGCAAGATTATGGCCCCCTGAAGACTACAACCAACATTGGGCTCCAAAATTATTTCATTGGTTTAAATAAATTATGCCTAATCTGTTAGCATTCCTATTAATCTCAATGGCATTTGGTCAACTGGTGCAGGACCCCTGTAAGAAAGCATTTCATGACATGTCATCACATCGCTGACTGGTTGATGGCACTTCAGAACACACACGGCCCCAAACCATTCACCACCCTGAGCTGTGAAGGAAGCAGACAAGGAAAAAAAGGTAAGTACATTTTAGCTTTTAAAGTGACCTTGAGAAATTGTTTTGGAAGAGTGTAATATAATTATCTATAATTATATTACAGTATTATAAATAAATTATCAACACAACTGTAGAATGTCAGAGAAAAAAAAGAAGAAGCAAATAACATAGTTATATTAATGAAATATTTTCCAGGATGCCCTTAAAAGCATGAAATAGAGTAATTGTGATAAATAGGGCTGCACTATTTGGAGACGTGAAGGTGGTTCTTTCTCCACCAAAAAAATAAGAGTCTTAACCCAGAGTGGCACTCTTGGCGCAAGGTCTATTTATTTTTACAGTGCCCAGTGAAAAATACTATTTACTAAGTACAACAAAAGAAAAATAATAATAAAGATAAATAAATCTATACAGTATTACACCACTCCAGCTCTTTCTACAATAAAGTTTTCGTATTCTCCAATTTCTGCACAACTACTTAACACGTGTTGGACTAAACACACAAAAAGCCCCTTCTAATGGCTTGGGCTCCTTTTATAGTTTAAAGCTACACCTCTTTTTGGTCTTACCATTTCACAGGTAAACCTCAGCTAAATCTAAATACATCTACATACCTGTATATGAAATTAATAACCCACATTCTTCACTTACAAAAAATACATTAATATAATGTACATTATTATACCACTCATGGCTGCTTCGAAAATTAATAATACTATAAATGAAAATATTATATGTTTCTTCCCCCTTAAATATATATGACTTCTGGTTGTACTGCACCGGCACACACAGGATCTGGCAACATATAACCAGACTAGCCCACACATCATTTGGCCGACGCAGCCCCTCAACCCACTGGCCTCTACACAGGCCACCAGCACTTAGAAACTTAAAGATCGCTGTGTCACACTAAACAATAGACCTTTCCTTGTCTTCTGTCTTTGATGTCACAGTTGAGGATAGTTACTAGAGAAGGGTTTGTGGCTTTGCTCATTTCTGTGGTACCATCAGCCAATGTCTGGATGTCATTGTCCTGCGGCTCCATCCTGGTGACAAAAAACATTTATGTCACTGGCCATTACAGATAATGAATGAAGTTACTATACAGATTTGAATAGTATTAATTCAATCCAGATATGAAAATGACATATAACAAACCCTTGAACGAAGATAAATATTGGATTGATTTAATGGCGAGTTCAGTGTTTATATTTCAGTGTTGTAGAGAACAGCAGGATGTCAAAAGTTTCGCTTCAATCGGATCAGGTTTCTGTGGACAACATAAACATGTCTTTTGTTTTCAGATAAGACAACACCACATCTTAGGGAGAACAGGGGAGTTACTATTAACATTCAAGGACCTCCAATCACAGGAACTTCTTTGTTCTCTCTCATTCATACCTAACTGTGAACATTCATAAATTCCTTAGGGGTCCCAGGAAAAACAAGTACCTACTTTGCCTAACCATGTGGCTGACACAGGAGAACAGCCACAAAGAAAGGACAGATGCTTACATGCAAATTTGTATTTCATAAAATAAGCACTTCTCCATATTGTAACGTGTAAGCAGGGGCGAGCCAGAGACAAGCACACGTTTATTAGAGCAACACAAACGCATAATAATCCAATCCAAGAGCAAGAATATATATCCGCACAGAGAAGGCAGGAGAGCAACAACATGAACACAGAGGTTTAAATAGACAGGTTGACGAGGGACAAGTGTTTTGATATCATGGAGCTAATGAGGGTAACTATGGCGACAAACAAGGTACAAGGCAAAACAGGAACTAAACACAGGAAGTGAACAGTGAAGTGGAGTCGGAATAGGGGGAGGGATGGAGGGCCAGGACCGTGGAGTTGAAGCAGGACTGGAGACTGAGGTGGATCGGGGACCCAGGGCAGAGCAGGCAGTGTAAGTGGCCAGGGCGAATCAGGCTGGGCCGGTGGCCAGGTGGCCAGGGTGGCGAAGTTGGAGACCGCCATGGCGGAGCAGATGGCCACCACAGCAGTGTAGATGGGACTGAAGACCCCCATGGCGGAGCAGAAGACCACCACAGCAGTGTAGATGGGACTGAAGACCCCCATGGCGGAGCAGAAGACCACCACAGCAGTGTAGATGGGACTGAAGACCCCCGTGGCGGAGCAGAAGACCACCACAGCAGTGTAGATGGGACTGAAGACCCCCGTGGTGGAGCAGAAGACCACCACAGCAGTGTAGATGGGACTGAAGACCCCCGTGGTGGAGCAGAAGACCACCACAGCAGTGTAGATGGGACTGAAGACCCCCGTGGTGGAGCAGAAGACCACCACAGCAGTATATGGGAATGAAGACCCCCATGGTGGAGCAGAAGACCACCACAGCAGTGTAGATGGGACTGAAGACCTCGTGGTGGAGCAGAAGACCACCACAGCAGTGTAGATGGGACTGAAGACCACCACAGCAGTGTAGATGGGACTGAAGACCCCCGTGGTGGAGCAGAAGACCACCACAGCAGTGTAGATGGGACTGAAGACCCCCATGGCGGAGCAGAAGACCACCACAGCAGTGTAGATGGGACTGAAGACCCCCATGGCGGAGCAGAAGACCACCACAGCAGTGTAGACGGGACTGAAGACCCCCGTGGTGGAGCAGAAGACCACCACAGCAGTGTAGATGGGACTGAAGACCCCCGTGGTGGAGCAGAAGACCACCACAGCAGTATATGGGAATGAAGACCCCTGTGGTGGAGCAGAAGACCACAACTGCAGTGTAGATGGGACTGAAGGCCCCCGTGGTGGAGCAGAAGACCACCACAGCAGTGTAGATGGGACTGAAGACCCCGTGGTGGAGCAGAAGACCACCACAGCAGTGTAGATGGGACTGAAGACCCCCGTGGTGGAGCAGAAGACCACCACAGCAGTGTAGATGGGACTGAAGACCCCCATGGCGGAGCAGAAGACCACCACAGCAGTGTAGACGGGACTGAAGACCCCCATGGTGGAGCAGAAGACCACCACAGCAGTGTAGATGGGACTGAAGACCCCCGTGGTGGAGCAGAAGACCACCACAGCAGTGTAGATGGGACTGAAGACCCCCGTGGTGGAGCAGAAGACCACCACAGCAGTATATGGGAATGAAGACCCCTGTGGTGGAGCAGAAGACCACCACAGCAGTGTAGATGGGAATGAAGACCCCCGTGGTGGAGCAGAAGACCACCACAGCAGTGTAGATGGGACTGAAGACCCCCGTGGTGGAGCAGAAGACCACCACAGCAGTGTAGATGGGACTGAAGGCCCCCGTGGTGGAGCAGAAGACCACCACAGCAGTGTAGATGGGACTGAAGACCCCCGTGGTGGAGCAGAAGACCACCACAGCAGTATATGGGAATGAAGACCCCTGTGGTGGAGCAGAAGACCACCACAGCAGTGTAGATGGGACTGAAGACCTCGTGGTGGAGCAGAAGACCACCACAGCAGTGTAGATGGGACTGAAGACCAACACAGCAGTGTAGATGGGAATGAAGACCCCCATGGCGGAGCAGAAGACCACCACAGCAGTGTAGATGGGACTGAAGACCCCCATGGCGGAGCAGAAGACCACCACAGCAGTGTAGATGGGACTGAAGACCCCCATGGCGGAGCAGAAGACCACCACAGCAGTGTAGACGGGACTGAAGACCCCCGTGGTGGAGCAGAAGACCACCACAGCAGTGTAGATGGGACTGAAGACCCCCGTGGTGGAGCAGAAGACAACCACAGCAGTATATGGGAATGAAGACCCCCATGGTGGAGCAGAAGACCACCACAGCAGTGTAGATGGGACTGAAGACCTCGTGGTGGAGCAGAAGACCACCACAGCAGTGTAGATGGGACTGAAGACCACCACAGCAGTGTAGATGGGACTGAAGACCCCCGTGGTGGAGCAGAAGACCACCACAGCAGTGTAGATGGGACTGAAGACCCCCATGGCGGAGCAGAAGACCACCACAGCAGTGTAGATGGGACTGAAGACCCCCATGGCGGAGCAGAAGACCACCACAGCAGTGTAGACGGGACTGAAGACCCCCGTGGTGGAGCAGAAGACCACCACAGCAGTGTAGATGGGACTGAAGACCCCCGTGGTGGAGCAGAAGACCACCACAGCAGTATATGGGAATGAAGACCCCTGTGGTGGAGCAGAAGACCACAACTGCAGTGTAGATGGGACTGAAGGCCCCCGTGGTGGAGCAGAAGACCACCACAGCAGTGTAGATGGGACTGAAGACCCCGTGGTGGAGCAGAAGACCACCACAGCAGTGTAGATGGGACTGAAGACCCCCGTGGTGGAGCAGAAGACCACCACAGCAGTGTAGATGGGACTGAAGACCCCCATGGCGGAGCAGAAGACCACCACAGCAGTGTAGACGGGACTGAAGACCCCCATGGTGGAGCAGAAGACCACCACAGCAGTGTAGATGGGACTGAAGACCCCCGTGGTGGAGCAGAAGACCACCACAGCAGTGTAGATGGGACTGAAGACCCCCGTGGTGGAGCAGAAGACCACCACAGCAGTATATGGGAATGAAGACCCCTGTGGTGGAGCAGAAGACCACCACAGCAGTGTAGATGGGAATGAAGACCCCCGTGGTGGAGCAGAAGACCACCACAGCAGTGTAGATGGGACTGAAGACCCCCGTGGTGGAGCAGAAGACCACCACAGCAGTGTAGATGGGACTGAAGACCCCCGTGGTGGAGCAGAAGACCACCACAGCAGTGTAGATGGGACTGAAGACCCCCGTGGTGGAGCAGAAGACCACCACAGCAGTAAATGGGAATGAAGACCCCTGTGGTGGAGCAGAAGACCACCACAGCAGTGTAGATGGGACTGAAGACCTCGTGGTGGAGCAGAAGACCACCACAGCAGTGTAGATGGGACTGAAGACCAACACAGCAGTGTAGATGGGAATGAAGACCCCCATGGCGGAGCAGAAGACCACCACAGCAGTGTAGATGGGACTGAAGACCCCCATGGCGGAGCAGAAGACCACCACAGCAGTGTAGATGGGACTGAAGACCCCCATGGCGGAGCAGAAGACCACCACAGCAGTGTAGACGGGGCTGAAGACCCCCGTGGTGGAGCAGAAGACCACCACAGCAGTGTAGATGGGACTGAAGACCCCCGTGGTGGAGCAGAAGACCACCACAGCAGTATATGGGAATGAAGACCCCTGTGGTGGAGCAAAAGACCACCACAGCAGTGTAGATGGGAATGAAGACCCCTGTGGTGGAGCAGAAGACCACCACAGCAGTGTAGATGGGAATGAAGACCCCCGTAGTGGAGCAGAAGACCACCACAGCAGTGTAGATGGGACTGAAGACCCCCGTGGTGGAGCAGAAGACCACCACAGCAGTATATGGGAATGAAGACCCCTGTGGTGGAGCAGAAGACCACCACAGCAGTGTAGATGGGAATGAAGACCCCCGTAGTGGAGCAGAAGACCATCACAGCAGTGTAGATGGGACTGAAGACCCCGTGGTGGAGCAGAAGACCACCACAGCAGTGTAGATGGGACTGAAGGCCCCCGTGGTGGAGCAGAAGACCACCACAGCAGTGTAGATGGGAATGAAGACCCCCGTAGTGGAGCAGAAGACCATCACAGCAGTGTAGATGGGACTGAAGACCCCGTGGTGGAGCAGAAGACCACCACAGCAGTGTAGATGGGACTGAAGGCCCCCGTGGTGGAGCAGAAGACCACCACAGCAGTGTAGATGGGACTGAAGACCCCGTGGTGGAGCAGAAGACCACCACAGCAGTGTAGATGGGACTGAAGACCCCCGTGGTGGAGCAGAAGACCACCACAGCAGTGTAGATGGGACTGAAGACCCCCATGGCGGAGCAGAAGACCACCACAGCAGTGTAGATGGGACTGAAGACCCCCATGGCGGAGCAGAAGACCACCACAGCAGTGTAGACGGGACTGAAGACCCCCATGGCGGAGCAGAAGACCACCACAGCAGTGTAGATGGGACTGAAGACCCCCGTGGTGGAGCAGAAGACCACCACAGCAGTGTAGATGGGACTGAAGACCCCCGTGGTGGAGCAGAAGACCACCGCAGCAGTATATGGGAATGAAGACCCCTGTGGTGGAGCAGAAGACCACCACAGCAGTGTAGATGGGAATGAAGACCCCCGTGGTGGAGCAGAAGACCACCACAGCAGTGTAGATGGGATTGAAGACCCTCGTGGTGGAGCAGAAGACCACCACAGCAGTGTAGATGGGACTGAAGACCTCGTGGTGGAGCAGAAGACCACCACAGCAGTGTAGATGGGACTGAAGACCACCACAGCAGTGTAGATGGGAATGAAGACCCCCATGGCGGAGCAGAAGACCACCACAGCAGTGTAGATGGGACTGAAGACCCCCATGGCGGAGCAGAAGACCACCACAGCAGTGTAGATGGGAATGAAGACCCCCATGGCGGAGCAGAAGACCACCACAGCAGTGTAGACGGGACTGAAGACCCCCATGGCGGAGCAGAAGACCACCACAGCAGAGTAGATGGGACTGAAGACCCCCATGGCGGAGCAGAAGACCACCACAGCAGTGTAGATGGGACTGAAGACCCCCATGGCGGAGCAGAAGACCACCACAGCAGTGTAGACGGGACTGAAGACCCCCGTGGTGGAGCAGAAGACCACCACAGCAGTATATCGGAATGAAGACCCCTGTGGTGGAGCAGAAGACCACCACAGCAGTGTAGATGGGAATGAAGACCCCCGTAGTGGAGCAGAAGACCACCACAGCAGTGTAGATGGAACTGAAGACCCCGTGGTGGAGCAGAAGACCACCACAGCAGTGTAGATGGGACTGAAGGCCCCCGTGGTGGAGCAGAAGACCACCACAGCAGTGTAGATGGGACTGAAGACCCCCGTGGTGGAGCAGAAGACCACCACAGCAGTATATGGGAATGAAGACCCCTGTGGTGGAGCAGAAGACCACCACAGCAGTGTAGATGGGAATGAAGACCCCCGTAGTGGAGCAGAAGACCACCACAGCAGTGTAGATGGGACTGAAGACCCCGTGGTGGAGCAGAAGACCACCACAGCAGTGTAGATGGGACTGAAGGCCCCCGTGGTGGAGCAGAAGACCACCACAGCAGTGTAGATGGGACTGAAGACCCCCGTGGTGGAGCAGAAGACCACCACAGCAGTATATGGGAATGAAGACCCCTGTGGTGGAACAGAAGACCACCACAGCAGTGTAGATGGGACTGAAGACCCAGTGGTGGAGCAGAAGACCACCACAGCAGTGTAGATGGGACTGAAGGCCCCCGTGGTGGAGCAGAAGACCACCACAGCAGTGTAGACGGGACTGAAGACCCCGTGGTGGAGCAGAAGACCACCACAGCAGTGTAGATGGGACTGAAGACCCCCATGGCGGAGCAGAAGACCACCACAGCAGTGTAGACGGGACTGAAGACCCCCATGGCGGAGCAGAAGACCACCACAGCAGTGTAGATGGGACTGAAGGCCCCCGTGGTGGAGCAGAAGACCACCACAGCAGTGTAGACGGGACTGAAGACCCCGTGGTGGAGCAGAAGACCACCACAGCAGTGTAGATGGGACTGAAGACCCCCATGGCGGAGCAGAAGATCACCACAGCAGTGTAGACGGGACTGAAGACCCCCATGGCGGAGCAGAAGACCACCACAGCAGTGTAGATGGGACTGAAGACCCCCGTGGTGGAGCAGAAGACCACCACAGCAGTGTAGATGGGACTGAAGACCCCCGTGGTGGAGCAGAAGACCACCACAGCAGTATATGGGAATGAAGACCCCTGTGGTGGAGCAGAAGACCACCACAGCAGTGTAGATGGGAATGAAGACCCCCGTGGTGGAGCAGAAGACCACCACAGCAGTGTAGATGGGACTGAAGACCCCCGTGGTGGAGCAGAAGACCACCACAGCAGTGCAGATGGGACTGAAGGCCCCCGTGGTGGAGCAGAAGACCACCACAGCAGTGTAGATGGGACTGAAGACCCCCGTGGTGGAGCAGAAGACCACCACAGCAGTATATGGGAATGAAGACCCCTGTGGTGGAGCAGAAGACCACCACAGCAGTGTAGATGGGACTGAAGACCTCGTGGTGGAGCAGAAGACCACCACAGCAGTGTAGATGGGACTGGAGACCAACACAGCAGTGTAGATGGGAATGAAGACCCCCATGGCGGAGCCGAAGACCACCACAGCAGTGTAGATGGGACTGAAGACCCCCATGGTGGAGCAGAAGACCACCACAGCAGTGTAGATGGGACTGAAGACCCCCATGGCGGAGCAGAAGACCACCACAGCAGTGTAGACGGGACTGAAGACCCCCGTGGTGGAGCAGAAGACAACCACAGCAGTGTAGATGGGACTGAAGACCCCCGTGGTGGAGCAGAAGACCACCACAGCAGTATATGGGAATGAAGTCCCCTGTGGTGGAGCAGAAGACCACCACAGCAGTGTAGATGGGAATGAAGACCCCCGTAGTGGAGCAGAAGACCATCACAGCAGTGTAGATGGGACTGAAGACCCCGTGGTGGAGCAGAAGACCACCACAGCAGTGTAGATGGGACTGAAGACCCCCGTGGTGGAGCAGAAGACCACCACAGCAGTGTAGATGGGACTGAAGGCCCCCGTGGTGGAGCAGAAGACCACCACAGCAGTGTAGATGGGACTGAAGACCCCCGTGGTGGAGCAGAAGACCACCACAGCAGTATATGGGAATGAAGACCCCTGTGGTGGAGCAGAAGACCACCACAGCAGTGTAGATGGGACTGAAGACCTCGTGGTGGAGCAGAAGACCACCACAGCAGTGTAGATGGGACTGAAGACCAACACAGCAGTGTAGATGGGAATGAAGACCCCCATGGCGGAGCAGAAGACCACCACAGCAGTGTAGATGGGACTGAAGACCCCCATGGCGGAGCAGAAGACCACCACAGCAGTGTAGATGGGACTGAAGACCAACACAGCAGTGTAGATGGGAATGAAGACCCCCATGGCGGAGCAGAAGACCACCACAGCAGTGTAGATGGGACTGAAGACCCCCATGGCGGAGCAGAAGACCACCACAGCAGTGTAGATGGGACTGAAGACCCCCATGGCGGAGCAGAAGACCACCACAGCAGTGTAGACGGGACTGAAGACCCCCGTGGTGGAGCAGAAGACCACCACAGCAGTGTAGATGGGACTGAAGACCCCGTGGTGGAGCAGAAGACCACCACAGCAGTGTAGATGGGACTGAAGACCCCCGTGGTGGAGCAGAAGACCACCACAGCAGTATATGGGAATGAAGACCCCTGTGGTGGAGCAGAAGACCACCACAGCAGTGTAGATGGGAATGAAGACCCCCGTAGTGGAGCAGAAGACCACCACAGCAGTGTAGATGGGACTGAAGACCCCGTGGTGGAGCAGAAGACCACCACAGCAGTGTAGATGGGACTGAAGGCCCCCGTGGTGGAGCAGAAGACCACCACAGCAGTGTAGATGGGACTGAAGACCCCCGTGGTGGAGCAGAAGACCACCACAGCAGTATATGGGAATGAAGACCCCTGTGGTGGAACAGAAGACCACCACAGCAGTGTAGATGGGACTGAAGACCCAGTGGTGGAGCAGAAGACCACCACAGCAGTGTAGATGGGACTGAAGGCCCCCGTGGTGGAGCAGAAGACCACCACAGCAGTGTAGACGGGACTGAAGACCCCGTGGTGGAGCAGAAGACCACCACAGCAGTGTAGATGGGACTGAAGACCCCCATGGCGGAGCAGAAGACCACCACAGCAGTGTAGACGGGACTGAAGACCCCCATGGCGGAGCAGAAGACCACCACAGCAGTGTAGATGGGACTGAAGGCCCCCGTGGTGGAGCAGAAGACCACCACAGCAGTGTAGACGGGACTGAAGACCCCGTGGTGGAGCAGAAGACCACCACAGCAGTGTAGATGGGACTGAAGACCCCCATGGCGGAGCAGAAGATCACCACAGCAGTGTAGACGGGACTGAAGACCCCCATGGCGGAGCAGAAGACCACCACAGCAGTGTAGATGGGACTGAAGACCCCCGTGGTGGAGCAGAAGACCACCACAGCAGTGTAGATGGGACTGAAGACCCCCGTGGTGGAGCAGAAGACCACCACAGCAGTATATGGGAATGAAGACCCCTGTGGTGGAGCAGAAGACCACCACAGCAGTGTAGATGGGAATGAAGACCCCCGTGGTGGAGCAGAAGACCACCACAGCAGTGTAGATGGGACTGAAGACCCCCGTGGTGGAGCAGAAGACCACCACAGCAGTGCAGATGGGACTGAAGGCCCCCGTGGTGGAGCAGAAGACCACCACAGCAGTGTAGATGGGACTGAAGACCCCCGTGGTGGAGCAGAAGACCACCACAGCAGTATATGGGAATGAAGACCCCTGTGGTGGAGCAGAAGACCACCACAGCAGTGTAGATGGGACTGAAGACCTCGTGGTGGAGCAGAAGACCACCACAGCAGTGTAGATGGGACTGGAGACCAACACAGCAGTGTAGATGGGAATGAAGACCCCCATGGCGGAGCCGAAGACCACCACAGCAGTGTAGATGGGACTGAAGACCCCCATGGTGGAGCAGAAGACCACCACAGCAGTGTAGATGGGACTGAAGACCCCCATGGCGGAGCAGAAGACCACCACAGCAGTGTAGACGGGACTGAAGACCCCCGTGGTGGAGCAGAAGACAACCACAGCAGTGTAGATGGGACTGAAGACCCCCGTGGTGGAGCAGAAGACCACCACAGCAGTATATGGGAATGAAGTCCCCTGTGGTGGAGCAGAAGACCACCACAGCAGTGTAGATGGGAATGAAGACCCCCGTAGTGGAGCAGAAGACCATCACAGCAGTGTAGATGGGACTGAAGACCCCGTGGTGGAGCAGAAGACCACCACAGCAGTGTAGATGGGACTGAAGACCCCCGTGGTGGAGCAGAAGACCACCACAGCAGTGTAGATGGGACTGAAGGCCCCCGTGGTGGAGCAGAAGACCACCACAGCAGTGTAGATGGGACTGAAGACCCCCGTGGTGGAGCAGAAGACCACCACAGCAGTATATGGGAATGAAGACCCCTGTGGTGGAGCAGAAGACCACCACAGCAGTGTAGATGGGACTGAAGACCTCGTGGTGGAGCAGAAGACCACCACAGCAGTGTAGATGGGACTGAAGACCAACACAGCAGTGTAGATGGGAATGAAGACCCCCATGGCGGAGCAGAAGACCACCACAGCAGTGTAGATGGGACTGAAGACCCCCATGGCGGAGCAGAAGACCACCACAGCAGTGTAGATGGGACTGAAGACCAACACAGCAGTGTAGATGGGAATGAAGACCCCCATGGCGGAGCAGAAGACCACCACAGCAGTGTAGATGGGACTGAAGACCCCCATGGCGGAGCAGAAGACCACCACAGCAGTGTAGATGGGACTGAAGACCCCCATGGCGGAGCAGAAGACCACCACAGCAGTGTAGACGGGACTGAAGACCCCCGTGGTGGAGCAGAAGACCACCACAGCAGTGTAGATGGGACTGAAGACCCCCGTGGTGGAGCAGAAGACCACCACAGCAGTATATGGGAATGAAGACCCCTGTGGTGGAGCAGAAGACCACCATAGATGTGTAGATGGGAATGAAGACCCCCGTAGTGGAGCAGAAGACCATCACAGCAGTGTAGATGGGACTGAAGACCCCGTGGTGGAGCAGAAGACCACCACAGCAGTGTAGATGGGACTGAAGGCCCCCGTGGTGGAGCAGAAGACCACCACAGCAGTGTAGATGGGACTGAAGAGCCCGTGGTGGAGCAGAAGACCACCACAGCAGTGTAGATGGGACTGAAGACCCCCGTGGTGGAGCAGAAGACCACCACACTGCTGTGGTGGAGCAGAAGACCACCACAGCAGTGTAGATGGGACTGAAGACCCCCGTGGTGGAGCAGAAGACCACCACAGCAGTGTAGATGGGACTGAAGACCCCGTGGTGGAGCAGAAGACCACCACAGCAGTGTAGATGGGACTGAAGACCCCGTGGTGGAGCAGAAGACCACCACAGCAGTGTAGATGGGACTGAAGACCCCGTGGTGGAGCAGAAGACCACCACAGCAGTGTAGATGGGACTGAAGACCCCCGTGGTGGAGCAGAAGACCACCACACTGCTGTGGTGGAGCAGAAGACCACCACAGCAGTGTAGATGGGACTGAAGACCCCCGTGGTGGAGCAGAAGACCACCACAGCAGTGTAGATGGGACTGAAGACCCCGTGGTGGAGCAGAAGACCACCACAGCAGTGTAGATGGGACTGAAGACCTCGTGGTGGAGCAGAAGACCACCACAGCAGTGTAGATGGGACTGAAGACCAACACAGCAGTGTAGATGGGAATGAAGACCCCCATGGCGGAGCAGAAGACCACCACAGCAGTGTAGATGGGACTGAAGACCCCCATGGCGGAGCAGAAGACCACCACAGCAGTGTAGATGGGACTGAAGACCCCCATGGCGGAGCAGAAGACCACCACAGCAGTGTAGACGGGACTGAAGACCCCCGTGGTGGAGCAGAAGACCACCACAGCAGTGTAGATGGGAATGAAGACCCCTGTGGTGGAGCAGAAGACCACCACAGCAGTGTAGATGGGAATGAAGACCCCCGTAGTGGAGCAGAAGACCATCACAGCAGTGTAGATGGGACTGAAGGCCCCCGTGGTGGAGCAGAAGACCACCACAGCAGTGTAGATGGGACTGAAGACCCCCGTGGTGGAGCAGAAGACCACCACAGCAGTATATGGGAATGAAGACCCCTGTGGTGGAGCAGAAGACCACCACAGCAGTGTAGATGGGACTGAAGACCTCGTGGTGGAGCAGAAGACCACCACAGCAGTGTAGATGGGACTGAAGACCAACACAGCAGTGTAGATGGGAATGAAGACCCCCATGGCGGAGCAGAAGACCACCACAGCAGTGTAGATGGGACTGAAGACCCCCATGGCGGAGCAGAAGACCACCAAAGCAGTGTAGATGGGACTGAAGACCCCCATGGCGGAGCAGAAGACCACCACAGCAGTGTAGACGGGACTGAAGACCCCCGTGGTGGAGCAGAAGACCACCACAGCAGTGTAGATGGGACTGAAGACCCCCGTGGTGGAGCAGAAGACCACCACAGCAGTATATGGGAATGAAGACCCCTGTGGTGGAGCAGAAGACCACCACAGCAGTGTAGATGGGAATGAAGACCCCCGTGGTGGAGCAGAAGACCACCACAGCAGTATATGGGAATGAAGACCCCTGTGGTGGAGCAGAAGACCACCACAGCAGTGTAGATGGGACTGAAGACCTCGTGGTGGAGCAGAAGACCACCACAGCAGTGTAGATGGGACTGAAGACCAACACAGCAGTGTAGATGGGAATGAAGACCCCCATGGCGGAGCAGAAGACCACCACAGCAGTGTAGATGGGACTGAAGACCCCCATGGCGGAGCAGAAGACCACCACAGCAGTGTAGATGGGACTGAAGACCCCCATGGCGGAGCAGAAGACCACCACAGCAGTGTAGACGGGACTGAAGACCCCCGTGGTGGAGCAGAAGACCACCACAGCAGTGTAGATGGGACTGAAGACCCCCGTGGTGGAGCAGAAGACCACCACAGCAGTATATGGGAATGAAGACCCCTGTGGTGGAGCAGAAGACCACCACAGCAGTGTAGATGGGAATGAAGACCCCCGTAGTGGAGCAGAAGACCATCACAGCAGTGTAGATGGGACTGAAGACCCCGTGGTGGAGCAGAAGACCACCACAGCAGTGTAGATGGGACTGAAGGCCCCCGTGGTGGAGCAGAAGACCACCACAGCAGTGTAGATGGGACTGAAGACCCCGTGGTGGAGCAGAAGACCACCACAGCAGTGTAGATGGGACTGAAGACCCCCGTGGTGGAGCAGAAGACCACCACACTGCTGTGGTGGAGCAGAAGACCACCACAGCAGTGTAGATGGGACTGAAGACCCCCGTGGTGGAGCAGAAGACCACCACAGCAGTATATGGGAATGAACCACCACAGCAGTGTAGATGGGAATGAAGACCCCCATAGTGGAGCAGAAGACCATCACAGCAGTGTAGATGGGACTGAAGACCCCGTGGTGGAGCAGAAGACCACCACAGCAGTGTAGATGGGACTGAAGGCCCCCGTGGTGGAGCAGAAGACCACCACAGCAGTGTAGATGGGACTGAAGACCCCGTGGTGGAGCAGAAGACCACCACAGCAGTGTAGATGGGACTGAAGACCCCCGTGGTGGAGCAGAAGACCACCACAGCAGTATATGGGAATGAAGACCCCTGTGGTGGAGCAGAAGACCACCACAGCAGTGTAGATGGGAATGAAGACCCCCGTAGTGGAGCAGAAGACCATCACAGCAGTGTAGATGGGACTGAAGACCCCGTGGTGGAGCAGAAGACCACCACAGCAGTGTAGATGGGACTGAAGGCCCCCGTGGTGGAGCAGAAGACCACCACAGCAGTGTAGATGGGACTGAAGACCCCGTGGTGGAGCAGAAGACCACCACAGCAGTGTAGATGGGACTGAAGACCCCCGTGGTGGAGCAGAAGACCACCACACTGCTGTGGTGGAGCAGAAGACCACCACAGCAGTGTAGATGGGACTGAAGACCCCCGTGGTGGAGCAGAAGACCACCACAGCAGTATATGGGAATGAACCACCACAGCAGTGTAGATGGGAATGAAGACCCCCATAGTGGAGCAGAAGACCATCACAGCAGTGTAGATGGGACTGAAGACCCCGTGGTGGAGCAGAAGACCACCACAGCAGTGTAGATGGGACTGAAGGCCCCCGTGGTGGAGCAGAAGACCACCACAGCAGTGTAGATGGGACTGAAGACCCCGTGGTGGAGCAGAAGACCACCACAGCAGTGTAGATGGGACTGAAGACCCCCGTGGTGGAGCAGAAGACCACCACAGCAGTGTAGATGGGACTGAAGACCCCCATGGCGGAGCAGAAGACCACCACAGCAGTGTAGATGGGACTGAAGACCCCCATGGCGGAGCAGAAGACCACCACAGCAGTGTAGATGGGACTGAAGACCCCGTGGTGGAGCAGAAGACCACCACAGCAGTGTAGATGGGACTGAAGGCCCCCGTGGTGGAGCAGAAGACCACCACAGCAGTGTAGATGGGACTGAAGACCCCCGTGGTGGAGCAGAAGACCACCACAGCAGTATATGGGAATGAAGACCCCTGTGGTGGAGCAGAAGACCACCACAGCAGTGTAGATGGGACTGAAGACCCCCATGGCGGAGCAGAAGACCACCACAGCAGTGTAGATGGGACTGAAGACCCCCGTGGTGGAGCAGAAGACCACCACAGCAGTATATGGGAATGAAGACCCCTGTGGTGGAGCAGAAGACCACCACAGCAGTGTAGATGGGAATGAAGACCCCCGTAGTGGAGCACAAGACCACCACAGCAGTGTAGATGGGACTGAAGACCCCGTGGTGGAGCAGAAGACCACCACAGCAGTGTAGATGGGACTGAAGGCCCCCGTGGTGGAGCAGATGACCACCACAGCAGTGTAGATGGGACTGAAGACCCCCGTGGTGGAGCAGAAGACCACCACAGCAGTATGTGGGAATGAAGACCCCTGTGGTGGAGCAGAAGACCACCACAGCAGTGTAGATGGGAATGAAGACCCCCGTAGTGGAGCAGAAGACCACCACAGCAGTGTAGATGGGACTGAAGACCCAGTGGTGGAGCAGAAGACCACCACAGCAGTGTAGATGGGACTGAAGGCCCCCGTGGTGGAGCAGAAGACCACCACAGCAGTGTAGATGGGACTGAAGACCCCGTAGTGGAGCAGAAGACCACCACAGCAGTGTAGATGGGACTGAAGACCCCCGTGGTGGAGCAGAAGACCACCACAGCAGTGTAGATGGGACTGAAGACCCCCATGTCGGAGCAGAAGACCACCACAGCAGTGTAGACGGGACTGAAGACCCCCATGGCGGAGCAGAAGACCACCACAGCAGTGTAGATGGGACTGAAGACCCCCGTGGTGGAGCAGAAGACCACCACAGCAGTGTAGATGGGACTGAAGACCCCCGTGGTGGAGCAGAAGACCACCACAGCAGTATATGGGAATGAAGACCCCTGTGGTGGAGCAGAAGACCACCACAGCAGTGTAGATGGGAATGAAGACCCCCGTGGTGGAGCAGAAGACCACCACAGCAGTGTAGATGAGACTGAAGACCCCCGTGGTGGAGCAGAAGACCACCACAGCAGTGTAGATGGGACTGAAGGCCCCCGTGGTGGAGCAGAAGACCACCACAGCAGTGTAGATGGGACTGAAGACCCCCGTGGTGGAGCAGAAGACCACCACAGCAGTATATGGGAATGAAGACCCCTGTGGTGGAGCAGAAGACCACCACAGCAGTGTAGATTGGACTGAAGACCTCGTGGTGGAGCAGAAGACCACCACAGCAGTGTAGATGGGACTGAAGACCCCCGTGGTGGAGCAGAAGACCACCACAGCAGTGTAGATGGGACTGAAGACCCCCATGGCGGAGCAGAAGACCACCACAGAAGTGTAGACGGGACTGAAGACCCCCGTGGTGGAGCAGAAGACCACCACAGCAGTGTAGATGGGACTGAAGACCCCCGTGGTGGAGCAGAAGACCACCACAGCAGTGTAGATGGGACTGAAGGCCCCCGTGGTGGAGCAGAAGACCACCACAGCAGTGTAGATGGGACTGAAGACCCCGTGGTGGAGCAGAAGACCACCACAGCAGTGTAGATGGGACTGAAGACCCCCGTGGTGGAGCAGAAGACCACCACACTGCTTTGGTGGAGCAGAAGACCACCACAGCAGTGTAGATGGGACTGAAGACCCCCGTGGTGGAGCAGAAGACCACCACAGCAGTATATGGGAATGAACCACCACAGCAGTGTAGATGGGAATGAAGACCCCCATAGTGGAGCAGAAGACCATCACAGCAGTGTAGATGGGACTGAAGACCCCGTGGTGGAGCAGAAGACCACCACAGCAGTGTAGATGGGACTGAAGGCCCCCGTGGTGGAGCAGAAGACCACCACAGCAGTGTAGATGGGACTGAAGACCCCGTGGTGGAGCAGAAGACCACCACAGCAGTGTAGATGGGACTGAAGACCCCCGTGGTGGAGCAGAAGACCACCACAGCAGTGTAGATGGGACTGAAGACCCCCATGGCGGAGCAGAAGACCACCACAGCAGTGTAGATGGGACTGAAGACCCCCATGGCGGAGCAGAAGACCACCACAGCAGTGTAGATGGGACTGAAGACCCCGTGGTGGAGCAGAAGACCACCACAGCAGTGTAGATGGGACTGAAGGCCCCCGTGGTGGAGCAGAAGACCACCACAGCAGTGTAGATGGGACTGAAGACCCCCGTGGTGGAGCAGAAGACCACCACAGCAGTATATGGGAATGAAGACCCCTGTGGTGGAGCAGAAGACCACCACAGCAGTGTAGATGGGACTGAAGACCCCCATGGCGGAGCAGAAGACCACCACAGCAGTGTAGATGGGACTGAAGACCCCCGTGGTGGAGCAGAAGACCACCACAGCAGTATATGGGAATGAAGACCCCTGTGGTGGAGCAGAAGACCACCACAGCAGTGTAGATGGGAATGAAGACCCCCGTAGTGGAGCACAAGACCACCACAGCAGTGTAGATGGGACTGAAGACCCCGTGGTGGAGCAGAAGACCACCACAGCAGTGTAGATGGGACTGAAGGCCCCCGTGGTGGAGCAGAAGACCACCACAGCAGTGTAGATGGGACTGAAGACCCCCGTGGTGGAGCAGAAGACCACCACAGCAGTATGTGGGAATGAAGACCCCTGTGGTGGAGCAGAAGACCACCACAGCAGTGTAGATGGGAATGAAGACCCCCGTAGTGGAGCAGAAGACCACCACAGCAGTGTAGATGGGACTGAAGACCCAGTGGTGGAGCAGAAGACCACCACAGCAGTGTAGATGGGACTGAAGGCCCCCGTGGTGGAGCAGAAGACCACCACAGCAGTGTAGATGGGACTGAAGACCCCGTAGTGGAGCAGAAGACCACCACAGCAGTGTAGATGGGACTGAAGACCCCCGTGGTGGAGCAGAAGACCACCACAGCAGTGTAGATGGGACTGAAGACCCCCATGTCGGAGCAGAAGACCACCACAGCAGTGTAGACGGGACTGAAGACCCCCATGGCGGAGCAGAAGACCACCACAGCAGTGTAGATGGGACTGAAGACCCCCGTGGTGGAGCAGAAGACCACCACAGCAGTGTAGATGGGACTGAAGACCCCCGTGGTGGAGCAGAAGACCACCACAGCAGTATATGGGAATGAAGACCCCTGTGGTGGAGCAGAAGACCACCACAGCAGTGTAGATGGGAATGAAGACCCCCGTGGTGGAGCAGAAGACCACCACAGCAGTGTAGATGAGACTGAAGACCCCCGTGGTGGAGCAGAAGACCACCACAGCAGTGTAGATGGGACTGAAGGCCCCCGTGGTGGAGCAGAAGACCACCACAGCAGTGTAGATGGGACTGAAGACCCCCGTGGTGGAGCAGAAGACCACCACAGCAGTATATGGGAATGAAGACCCCTGTGGTGGAGCAGAAGACCACCACAGCAGTGTAGATTGGACTGAAGACCTCGTGGTGGAGCAGAAGACCACCACAGCAGTGTAGATGGGACTGAAGACCAACACAGCAGTGTAGATGGGAATGAAGACCCCCATGGCGGAGCAGAAGACCACCACAGCAGTGTAGATGGGACTGAAGACCCCCATGGCGGAGCAGAAGACCACCACAGCAGTGTAGATGGGACTGAAGACCCCCATGGCGGAGCAGAAGACCACCACAGAAGTGTAGACGGGACTGAAGACCCCCGTGGTGGAGCAGAAGACCACCACAGCAGTGTAGATGGGACTGAAGACCCCCGTGGTGGAGCAGAAGACCACCACAGCAGTATATGGGAATGAAGACCCCTGTGGTGGAGCAGAAGACCACCACAACAGTGTAGATGGGAATGAAGACCCCCGTAGTGGAGCAGAAGACCATCACAGCAGTGTAGATGGGACTGAAGACCCCGTGGTGGAGCAGAAGACCACCACAGCAGTGTAGATGGGACTGAAGGCCCCCGTGGTGGAGCAGAAGACCACCACAGCAGTGTAGATGGGACTGAAGACCCCCATGTCGGAGCAGAAGACCACCACAGCAGTGTAGATGGGACTGAAGACCCCCGTGGTGGAGCAGAAGACCACCACAGCAGTGTAGATGGGACTGAAGACCCCTATGGCGGAGCAGAAGACCACCACAGCAGTGTAGATGGGACTGAAGACCCCCATGGCGGAGCAGAAGACCACCACAGCAGTGTAGACGGGACTGAAGACCCCCATGGCGGAGCAGAAGACCACCACAGCAGTGTAGATGGGACTGAAGACCCCCGTGGTGGAGCAGAAGACCACCACAGCAGTGTAGATGGGACTGAAGACCCCCGTGGTGGAGCAGAAGACCACCGCAGCAGTATATGGGAATGAAGACCCCTGTGGTGGAGCAGAAGACCACCACAGCAGTGTAGATGGGAATGAAGACCCCCGTGGTGGAGCAGAAGACCACCACAGCAGTGTAGATGGGACTGAAGACCCCCATGGCGGAGCAGAAGACCACCACAGCAGTGTAGATGGGACTGAAGACCCCCATGGCGGAGCAGAAGACCACCACAGCAGTGTAGACGGGACTGAAGACCCCCATGGCGGAGCAGAAGACCACCACAGCAGTGTAGATGGGACTGAAGACCCCCGTGGTGGAGCAGAAGACCACCACAGCAGTGTAGATGGGACTGAAGACCCCCGTGGTGGAGCAGAAGACCACCGCAGCAGTATATGGGAATGAAGACCCCTGTGGTGGAGCAGAAGACCACCACAGCAGTGTAGATGGGAATGAAGACCCCCGTGGTGGAGCAGAAGACCACCACAGCAGTGTAGATGGGACTGAAGACCCCCGTGGTGGAGCAGAAGACCACCACAGCAGTATATGGGAATGAAGACCCCTGTGGTGGAGCAGAAGACCACCACAGCAGTGTAGATGGGACTGAAGACCTCGTGGTGGAGCAGAAAATCCTCACAGCAGTGAAGATGGTCTTCAGTCCCATCTACACTGCTGTGGTGGTCTTCTGCTCCACCACGGGGTCTTCAGTCCCATCTACACTGCTGTGGTGGTCTTCTGCTCCACCACGGGGGCCTTCAGTCCCATCTACACTGCTGTGGTGGTCTTCTGCTCCACCACGGGGGCCTTCAGTCCCATCTACACTGCTGTGGTGGTCTTCTGCTCCACCACGGGGTCTTCAGATGGGATGGGTCAGATGGGTCTTCTACACAGTTTAAAAGTGAAGTTAATCCATCTTCACCTCGTCGGTTTTTGTGAGAGGAGAGAGATTTTGTGATAGCAGTGATTTTGTGATACAAGTGAGATTTATAGTGCGCTTTGGTTAGTTATATTTAGGCTAGATTTAAATGAGATATATTGACTGATAGGTATAGACAGTGACAGATAGGATAGATATAGTGACACATTCATATAGGCTAAGTTAGATAGTGACAGATAGCACAGCATAAGTTAGAGATATAGAATTATATAGATTCATAGGGGATATATAGATAGATATATTAATAGAATAGTTAAAAATGGAGGCTCCACATAAGAGATGCCGTTAAATTTTTTATTGCTGAACAAATAATCATTTACAAATAGCATGGCAATAACAGAACATTTTTGTATTACAAAATACAGATCAGGTGCTTGAAAGTACATTAGAAAAATATATCAGGCAAATCATAATAAAAGAAAAAAAAAACATTAAAGGGGCTAGGGATTTGTTTGAAGATCATATTCTTCTATAATGGAAAAAAGACTGATTGAATTTTCATAACTTTGGGGGCTTTTGTATAAGAGTTAAACTCATTATGAAATTAATAAAATCTTGGTTTCACCTTTAAGAACTTGCATTTGTGTATATAAAATTTTCCCAGCATGAGGATATTGTTAATCAGGAAGTTATCTTTGTTATTGTCCATTACAAAAGATGCCGTACATCTGTGGTGTGGGAGCATTTCCATTTGGAAACACCAAATAAAGTGATATGTGTGTATTGTGATAGGCAGCTAGCCTCGATGCATCATTGAGGAACACTAATCCTGGCATTTTGGAGGGTGCAGAGGTGTCCCATGTGAGAGGATTTTTTCAAAGGCTGGAGAAATTATATGTAAAAAAAGAAGTCAGCTAACTCCTTCAACAGCAGAGCAAATAATATTTTTGAATAAAAATGTTATGTAACAAATGTGACAAGTTTGGTGGCTTTATTTATTTGTATTAATAATTTTGATCAATAATTAATCATTTTTCATGACCAAAAAAACCTAGTTATTCACAATGATGAGGCTACAGTTTAAACAAACAAGATCATGTAGTTGTCAGACAGATGTTAAAAACTATTTCTTTTACATGGATCATTGTCAAGGTTATTTCAGATCAACACATGCAAGTGACCACTAGGTGTCGCCGTAGAGATGGGTGTCAGATTGATTTGAAACAATATGGCACATTTGCTTCAACTGTTTCAGTGCTTCACAAAGCCTCGGTCTGCCCATCACTAGAATCTACACAGGACTGGTCTCTGGCATGGCAGCTATTTTGCCTGAAGACTCTGACGTGGCGGCCATGTTGTGAAGAGTCTGAGTCATGGTGGTCATGTCATGAAGGATCAACGACTGACAAAGAACAGCTGAATCACAGAGGTTCAAATAGACAGGTTAACAAGGGGCTAACAAGGGACAGGTGTAGGTGATTTGATGTAATGGGAACTAATGTATGGCAACAAACAAGGTACAAGGCAAAACAGGAACCAAACACAGGAAGTGAACACAGAAACAATGGGATCTAAGATTACACTTCAAAAAAATAAAAGGCCTTACAAAACACAAGACACTGTACAGGGATCGTGAAACATATACTCTCATAAAACTGTAATGAATTATTTTTGTTACAATGGATACAAACTATTAAGGCATATGTCCACTGAGGCAAAGATGCAGTGAGAACCCATATGCAGTTTATTAAAACCAAAATGAGATCCAGATACAAAAGAACCAAAGACTTCACTTGAACTTGACTATGAACATAACAAACATAACTTGAACATAAACCTGGACTAGACATGTACTCACCAAACAGTGGTTACACAAACAACATCAATACATGACAAATGTTGGCTGTTAATAATTTCATCATGAAATGTTCTGATGCACTGATCACATCTGAGGTCTAGGTGTGGGAAATACTGCAAAATTTGGTATCGATCTGATACTAAGTAAATACGGGGCCAGTATCACTGATACCAATATTTCAGGACAGATCTGCCCAGCTCTATTGAGGTCTAATCACTGACCAGAAGTGTGTTTTCTTTTTAATTAGTTTAAATATTTTTGGAAGATCTCACACAGATCTCTTCAGTGTTACAAGGGATCTTTGTGTCACAAACAGCTGAACTTATTAAACTTATTTAAACTTAATAAACTTATTAAAACTACAAGAAAAGCAAGTTGCTTAAACCACTTCAATGCAGTCATTTGACTGCTATTAAAGCAGACATGTTGATCTGCTTTTCATCTTTCTCTTTCTTTAAAGGCCTGTAGTACATCATCTCTTTCAGTATGCTCACTGATTGTCTTCAGCCGTTGGTCGGTCACATTCAGCTATTCTGCTTGGTTGATGAATTGTCTTCTTGCTCTTTTTACAGATGACATATGGCATGTCTCTGGTAAACTGCTCCCTTCCCTTTACAGCAGCTGCCCTGCTCAACATGTCACTGGTGAACATTTTAGGCCCCGGCTTGTAGACAGCCTTGAGACTGTAGTTTTGAAGCTTCATGAGCATGCTTTGAAGCCACTTGGGTGCATTGAGAAGTGGTTTGCTGAATATAGTGATCAAGGGTTTGTGGTCAGTCCCTGCAGTAACCAACTCTCATCCGTACAGGACAGGTAATGGTGAAATCGAAGTTGGCAAGCAAAGACGATACTGATATACTCTTTCTCAATTTGTGTCTGTGGGAGTCAAGACTCTTGAAGCGAAGGTGACAGGCTGTCCTTCTTGCATAAGACAGCACCCAAGACAACTTTGGCTGGAGTCACTTTGTTCTGTAGGCTTATTAACATCATAATAGTGCAGAACAGGCATTGATGTGGCCATGGATTTAAACTTGCCAAACTGCATCATCATGTTTGGGTAGCCAGTGCCAAGGGGTTCGAAGTGGCTCGCAAACAGTCGACAAGTGGGACATGAACATGAATAAATAATTAGCAAAGCCGATGAGATGCTGGATACCTTCGACGTCTGTAGGGTTGGGTATGTCCATGATAGTTTTCTACTTCACCCATTTGGAGACTGATCCCTAATGTCCTGGTCTGTGACTGCCATAAAAATTCCTCAGGACCTCAGCAGTAGTGGGTCAAACAAAGAAAGACCACAATGATCCATCAAAATCCATTCATAACTATGTTTGGAAACCTTAAGACTGATGTAAACTACACACATCCATTTCATACTTATTCAGAGAAATAAGTATTCTCAGTGTTGTAATGCAACATCTTACACAAATTCAGCTGTTAATGAACAAATTAATGAACGCATGACAGACACCAAACATGATGGAAAAAGATTGAACTATTTGTTTAGAATATTGCCAAGGGTATTCTGATGGTGGTTTGGAAAGTGAAAAATGCATTCCTAAACTTTAAAGACTTTAAAGTGCCCCCTCCGATACCAGCAGCCAATTGCAACACTGGAATGGAGAAGCGGCAAATTGCAATCTCCTCCTATTCGGAAAAGGATAAAGGTAGCCTTTCAACCACCCCACGAGGATGAGACTTTGACAGAGCAACCAGTTCTGAGTTTTTCCTTGAGAGAGACAAACAGTTCATCAAGTTCTGAGTCTGAGTCCGGTAAGAACAGGAGGGGTTACGTTGGTGACCCGGATGGGAGTGAGGTTTAGGAGGGTGAGTGTAACGAAGGCCAGCTAATAGTCACAGTGCGAGTAAACCTCACTCCTCTGATCTCAAGAGATGCTCCAGTGACTGACGCTAGAGGTTGCAGCCTTTAGCCTCCTTGTTAGAGCGTCTGACTCTCATGCCGGCGGACCCGGGTTCGAGTCCCGCTTGGAGCGGGTGGTTTGAACAGGAGGGGTTACATTTGCAGTGAATGTTAACTAGTAAGCAGCTACTTAATCACATAATTTTTAAATAAACGTGCAATTGCAAGATATAAAGTCAGAATTGCGTAATATAAATTCACAATTCTGACTTTTTCGTTTATATCTTGCAATTCTCTGAATGATTTTCTCAGAATTGTGATATAAACTCACAATTGAAAGTTATGAAGTCCAATTTTGAGGAAAAAAGACTTTTTTTTAGGAAAAATCCCCCACACAATTCTGACTTTATAACACAATTGCGAGTTTATATCATAATAATGTAAACTTGCAATTGCGAGAAAAAGTCAGAATAGCGAGATACAAACTTTTGCCCGGAAACAAGCTTCCATATTCATAATGTACTATCGCTATTTGCACTTTTGTCACCATTGTTGAGATTCATATGCTAACTGTGTATGTCTGTGTGTGTCCAAGCACTGCAGGAGTTCAAAATATTTTTGTACTGTATGATTTCAATATCCATCAAATTAACTAATTACTGAAACATTGCTGAGATTGGACAGAGGAAGAGATCAGAGAATCAGACAAGGCCATGATGATTCATCATCACAACAGCCAAAAAAACCTGATCAACTGTCTCTTGGCTTTTGCTTTTTTTTTGCTTTAACAAATGTGCTTTATAAACTCACTGTCACAGCAGCCAGAGAAAAAACTAACGTTAAAGAGTCAAGGGTCAAGAGCCAAACTAAAGCAAACACTGATCACCATATTGGAGATTATAAAAGTTATTTTCAATAAAACATCAACATCTAAATCTCTATTTATTTCATACATGTACAAAAGTTCTTGTTGAGAATTAACAATGTCAACCTGGTTTCACACTCAGTGTGGCTGAATTCAATTGTAGTTCTTGTGTGTCTGCTCGTCTTCTCTTTTTTCGGTTCTTGTTTCTCTGTCCTTCAATGATTCTGCTTGTCAGGTGTTCATCAGTGTCTGAATTCACTCACTTCTTTTCATTCACTCTCTGAATGAAGTGGACTATATTAGTGAACTAATGTAGGGAATAGTGAATTAGTTAATTCACAGTTTATACCTGTAGGTTATTTTCTCAAAACCAATAAATATTACTCAGAATGCATTGTTTTCTACTTCTATTTCATTAAATTACTGTTTTAATGAAAATGGTATGTTACGGTCATTTGGCCGTTTTTTTTTTACAGCAAGGTTTTACAGTGCAGAGAATTGGAAGTTGAAATACATTGTGATAATTAACACATTAATTTACACTATTAGTTAATAGTTATTAAGGAATTAATACATTATAACACATTTTATTAATAACCATCCATATATTACTTCATCTATTAATCATATAGAATCTTTATTAGTTGCTATATTAGTGCACCCGTATTGTATTTTAATTGTTCAAGAGGGAAATAGACTGTGGGAAGAAACTGTTCCTGTGCCTAGATGTTCTGGTGGCCAGTGATCGGAATCGCCGTCCTGATGGTAACAGTTCAAACAGGAGGTGTCCAGTCCAGGGTGAGCAGAGTCTGTGATGATTTTACCTGCTCTCTTCCTCACTCTGGAAGATTACAGGTCCTGGAGGATTGGCAGGGAGGCACCAATAATCCTTTTTGCAGTCCGGATTGTGCGTTGTAGTCTCCTGATGTCAGATTTGGTAGCTGAACCAAACCAGACAGTGATGGAAGTGCATAACACAGACTCAATGACAGCCGAGTAGAACTGAATCAGCAGCTCCTGTGGGAGGTTGAACATCCTCAGCTGACGAAGGAAGTACAGTCTCTGCTGGGCCTTTTTCACAATGGAGTCAATGTGATTGTCCCACTTCAGTTCCTGAGAGATGGTAGTGCCCAGGAACCTGAATGACTCCACTGCTTCCACAGTGCTGTTCATGATGGTGAGTGGGGGGAGAGCTTGGCTGTTCCTCCTGAAGTCCACAATCATCTCCACCGTTTTGAGCGTGTTGAGCTCAAGGTTGTTATAACTGCACCAGACAGCCAGCTGTTCAACCTCCAGACTGTAAGCAGATTCATCACCGTTTTGGATGAGGCCGATGACAGTGGTGTCGTCTGCAAATTTCAGGAGCTTGACGGAGGGGTCTTTAGAAGTGCAGTCATTGGTGTACAGGGAGAAGAGCAGTGGGGAGAGAACACACCCCTGGGGGGCGCCAGTGTTGGTAGTGAGAGTCCTGGATGTGAGTTTCCCCAGTCTCACTCGCTGTTGTCGGTCTGTCAGGAAGCTGGAGATCCACTGACTACCATCCATGATGGTATTGAAGGCCGAACTGAAGTCCACAAATAAGTTCCTTGCATAAGTCCCAGGTCTGTCGAGATGTTGCAGGATATAATGCAGTCATAAAAACAATCAAATTACAGTTACTTAAAAAAAACTAAAAGCTGGGAACCTCTGGCCTAAAAGCAATCATTTTCCATGATCTAACAAAATTATTAATACAACATGTTTTAGAGCTACATTAGTATCCTATATTGGATAAATCTTTGAATAGTTGACTAGGCATATTCAATGTTAATACAGTTGGCCCATTCTTGGTATGTTGCAGGGGTACAGCGAGAAACCGGTGCTGATTGGTCTTTTTTGTAGTAACACTAAACCAAAGTCTTTGTCAGAGTATTTGCTACATCTGGTGAGTGAATTAAAGTCACTGAGCAGTGGGTTTGTTTATCAGGGAAAGAGGTTATTTTTGAACATCTGCTCTGTTGTATGTGACACCCCAGCCCGAGCCTTTGTCAAAGGAGTGAAATCACACTGCATACCATGGATGTGATAAGTCTCACCAAACTGGTGTCCGTATATGAAATCGAATGACATCAGTTCATCTTTATTAATTTCCTGAGTGTCACGGCCAGCTCGTTCTCGACCGTCACATAAAGAGGGTCACACATGCAAACAAATGGTTTGACTCGCAAGATTATTTATCAAATAGAAAATAGTCTGTTACAGAAATATAACACAATGTCTAGGGATTTAAACAATAAAGGGAAAAATAATAATCCAATGGGTGAGGAATGTTGATAAATGATAAACAAACTAAAACATAAGCTAAAGCAAATTACTTCTCTGGAGAACGACGTTTCACCAGAGGAAGTACTGATGAGCAGTTTACTACAACTTTTATACTCTCTACCCATAGATTAATCAATTAGGAGTGACGTCTGCAGCCAATCACATCCTCAAGTAAGAAATAGAAGACAGGGTCGTAACACCTCCCTCCTCAAAAAGATTCTGCAAAGAATCCAAAATAATTATTTTTTTTAAATTAACCCATGAGAACAAGCATCTGCCACTCCACTCCATCTTCCAACACTTCTGGGCCCTAGAAACTCAAAAAGAAAAAGAAGAGAGACATGCAACACAGACATCAGGATGTTACACTTTAGAAAGGGCATCAGCTATCACATTATCCTTTCCTCGCACATGCTTCATTTCCAGGTGGAAAGGTTGTAAAATAAGACTCCACCGCATAATTTGTTGGTTTCGATTTCTCATCCGATTAAAAAAAAACTTACATTTTAAAGAGTTACGATCGGTGTAAACGAGGATTGGTGAAGCAACTGACCCCAAGTATACTTCAAAGTGTTGCATGGCCAACACAAGAGTGAGGGCTTCCTTCTCAATGGTGGAATAAACCTGTTGATGACGGTTGAACTTCTTCGAAAAATAACTAACAGGATGTTCAACTCCGTTCGAATCTTCTTGGAAGAGAACAGCGCCTGCACCGCAAGCACTAGCATCAATCGCAAGACTAAAAAAACCTTCTAAAAGTTTGGAGCGGTCAAGACAGGAGCACTTGCCAATAAAGCATATCCTTCTGAGAAATCTTCGTAATTCCGGTCGATTAGTAAAAGTGGGAAAACTACATATGGCTTCGACTTTAACACCAATAGCACCACATCAACTCAAACAAACACATCAAGTAGTGCTATACTTCAGCTACATCATTTTGAGACGTGTTGAGGAATAATCCTGGAATAATTTACCTCATGAAAAACTGTTCATTTCTAAGAGCAACGGATTCAGCCGCTGAGTGTAAGGTAGGCTAAGTTTATTCTGTTAGCATCTGTGAATATTAAACGCAAACAGACCGTTTAAATATGAATCCTGGTGCAATATAAAATGTCAAAGAGGTAAGACTGTTTAGACAAGATTTATTTGGCCTGTTTTGGACAGATTATGACGTGTTTATTGATTGTGAAAAGTGAACAGCACAAATAATAAAGGATGCATCATTTGATGCGCAATATATCAGAAGACATGGAGTTTGTCAGAAATGATTTTGACCACTTCAAGTTTGTGTTTTGTAGAAAGCCTTTCTTTAAAGTTAATTTAATTTTGTATAAATTGTATCTTAATTTTAATCAATGTTTTTAATATATTTGCTTCTTATTTAATAAGAATCAAATATAGCAGACAATAGCCTTAGCGCTGGCAAATGTCTCATAAATGAACCGAAACTCGAAATTATATTTGAGTATTGTGTGTATCTGATCGTTTACAAAATCAAATTATTCAGAAAAATTTTGCCATTGAAATGACTGGGGGAAATCCCAATCAACCTGAATTCACCCTATACTCTGTGAAATCATAGTTGCATTGCATTATGTTGTTTTAAATCCCAAATATTTTACTTATAACATTCATCATTGCCAATTATTCATTTATTTGTATTTACTGAATACTGAATTGTGTTCAGTGTCACAATATTACTGTTTTTTAGCATGAGACTTCTTTCAAAAACATAAAAAATAGTAGACTTCAAAAAATGCTCTTCTTAGTACTTTTGTCTTGTTTCTAGTCTAAATATCTAAAAATTCTTAAATCAAGACGCATTTACTAGATAAGTAAAATTACATAAGATTTGTTCTTGTTTTGTTGAAAATCCAAATAAAAAAGAAGTGTTTTTGCTTAAAACAAGCAAAATGATATGCCAATGGGGTAAGAAAAATAATCTTGTTTCTGATTGAAATCTTGTTTCTTGTTTTTGTCCCAAACAGAAATAAGATAATTTTTCTTACCCCATTTGTAGATAATTTTGCCTGTTTTAAGAATGATTAGATATTTGGACTGGAAACAAAATACTAAATAAGAAGAGCATTTTTTGCAGTGTAATCAAAAAAATTTGAGCATTTAAAATATAATAGACCTTTGTTGACTACATCCTAAATAAACTACAACAAAATATATTTTCTTTGTCTTGTTGCTCTCTCTGACACATACCTGAAGCTCATTCATTATGCAGGTCATTATGCGGCTCATTATGGGTTCTTTGTTTTCTCAGGTGTGATACTTTATTATTCATGATCATTCACACCTCTTCGCATATGGCCTTTGTAAAGAAAAAGTGTCTTACAAAATGTAAATTAATATATTGTTTTTATGTGAATGAGAAGGCTCAATGATTCTCAAATCAGTTTGAAGCAAAAACTCTAGGCAACAACACCCATTAGTCAAAAGTCTTGTGGACACATAAATTGTGTTTTGAGGCCTTAATTTTAAAACAAAATGTTTTTTTTTTAAACCACGCATAAACAATATTTTCTCAAAATTACAAGCATGTACATACATGTTGCTCAGATATTATGGTAGCGCAGTTTTTGCTGAATACAGTGTAATTACACTTTTGCCATAAATGTGTTCATAAGCAACTGAAAAAAAGCACAAATGTCAGAGCATGTCAAAACTTCTAAAGGGCCACAAAACAGCTCAGACTCCAGAGGGTTAACTGAAACGCTCGATCATCCCGTTCTCTCTCCAACTCAAGTTCCAGTTGTTACACAGCGAACTCTCGTTCTAACGCTCTCTCTCTCAAGGCGCAAACCTCACGCTCAGCACGGATCTTCGCTGCATCTAAATACAACTGTTTCTCTTGCAGGTTTCACATGTCTAGTCTGTCTCTGTTGTGTTTTGTTCCAAGTACTTCCTTGTTTCATTTGTCACATGTTCCTTTGTCGGAGTTTCCCACCACTTGTCTGTTCCCTTTCGAGGGAACTCACACTGCATTGGAACGACGAATTTGGGGACACTCCCTAAGCAACAGCGTGGTTGAAGTATGAATGAAATCAAGCCAATCCTGATTGGTGTTGCGTCATGACGTAACTATGACGGCATACCTGGAAGATACATGAAGGGGAGCCCGTGCATAGTAATGGCAGTTATCGCTCTTCAGCATAGCGCTCTGTGTGAAATCTGTCTGTCTATTTATTGTTGTACGTCAGTGAAAGAAAAAGTGTGTGTGAAATGGCGACCGCAAGAGATTTTAAGCAGTGTGTGCATCCGTGTCCCCGTTATATGTCGGGCTCGGACACACACTCGCTTTGTGTGCAGTGCCTGGGTGTTGAGCATGCTCGGGCGGCTCTCGAGGGAGCCGCCTGTGATCATTGTGAGCGGCTCACACTCAGGCTCTTGCGCTCTCGGCTGGCCGTGTTTGATGAGGCCGGCCAGCCTCGTGAGCCCTCTGGTTCTGGACCCGCAGTCGCCGAGACGGCTCGGCGTCGCAGATCCTGGGGCTCACAGCGGGATTTATCAGATAGGTTTGGGACTGCTGAGGCACCTTCCCACCCGCACTGCGGCTTCTTCCCCCGGGGTGGAGAATCCGGTGTTCATCCTCTCTGGTTCCGAGGAACCAGATGAGGTGGACATCGAAGCGGGTGGTGAAGCACCATATGAGTCGCCACTTCACCCACCCGCTCAAGAGGAACTGGTTGAGGTTTTGACCCGTGCGGTGGCCAAATTAAGAATTGATTGGCCACAGGAAAATGAGGACATTCAGCCACCAAGTAGGCTGGATGACCGATTCCTTTCACGCCGGGCTCAAACACCTCGCCGGGGCTTGCCTTTTTTCCCGGACCTGCACAATGAGTTGTGCAAGTCCTGGAAAAAGCCGTATTCAGCGCGTGTTTCCAATCCCCCTGTATTGGACTATTCCAATGTCCTGGGGGCACGTGAGGCTGGATACGGGACGATGCCGCGGGTGGAAGATGCTCTCGCGGGCTATCTTTCCCCCGAATCGGCATCGTCGCTGAAAGCCCCAGTACTGCCCACCAACCCCTACAGGGACACCTCAGCCTTGGTGGGCAGAGCCTATATGGCGGCTGGGCGGGCTGGTAGTTCTTTGCATACATTATCCATCTTGCAAGCCTACCAGGCCGACCTCCTAAAAGAGTTAGACGAGGGTGAGGGTCCCTCTCCAGGGGATATATTGGAGCTTCGGAAGATGGTGACTGTGGAGAGGCATTTATGGCTGAATTTATCGGGGATGAAGGAGAAGGATAAAACCTTCCTCCTAGACTCCCCGATCTCGCCTTCTGGCCTGTTCGTTCCAGGAGGCGAGGAAGCAGTCAGCGGCCTTCCGCCAATACCTCCCTCGTCGCTCTAAAGGGAAGGCTGCCTCCAGCGGGCAGCCTCAGCCGTCCACCAGTTCCTCGCACCGGCAGAGCAGAGCGTCGCCTCTCGAGCCCCTCCTCCTGGAGCTTGGCAACAGAGGCGGCGCTCGCACCAGCAGGCTTCCGCACCTATGGGCGATTTAAGAAACGTCCTTCAGGCTAGGAAGGCTGCTGGGAAGAAGTCCTAGCTTCGGCTGGGCTTCAAAGAGCGGTCCCCCCCGCGCGGGAACAACCGAGGTTGTCTCCTCCGTGGCGCTCTCGGGAAATCGATGTGGTAATCCCGCCGTCACAGGCGCTTCGGGCCACATCGATTTCCCGCGGACGTTCACTGCTCCAGCTGCCTCCGGGAGGACTTGCGGCTGGGCAGTTAACGCGTCCGCACACCGAAAATCGTTCCCAACTGCTCCCTGCCGGTCAGCCGCTTCAGGGGGTTGGAACGAGGCTCCGTTGACACCCGAGGCCAGCCTCGAGAGGCTGGTTCGCTTAGTAGACTATCTCGGCGCGTGGAAACGCCTTCCGAGCATTTCTACGTGGGTCCTGCGTACTGTAGAAAAGGGTTACAGACTGCAGTTCAGTCATCCTCCACTGAAATTCTGTGGAGTGACATGGACTGTAGTGGTACCAGAGCGGGTTCGGGTAATGGAACAAGAAGTAAAATCCTTGCTGTTGAAGGGGGCCATAGAGTATGTTCCTCCGCCAGAGAGGGAGTCCGGGTTCTACAGCCGGTACTTCATAGTTCCAAAGAAGGATGTAGGGTTGCGTCCTATTCTAGATCTGAGGTATTTGAATCGATCTCTGAGGAGGTTCAGGTTCAAAATGCTCACCATTCCCACCATCGTGAGTCAGATCTGAAAGACGCATTGTTCCATATATCCATCCTTCCGTGTCACAGGAAGCTCTTGAGGTTCGCTTTCGGGGGCGAGGCGTACCAATATCGAGTGCTTCCCTTTGGTCTAGCTCTTTCCCCACGCACGTTCACAAAGTGAATGAGGCTCCAGGGCATCCGTGTGCTGAATTATATCGACGATTGGCTCATTCTGGCCCAGTCGTACGATATGGCAGTTCGGCATCGAGATGTCGTTCTAGCCCACATAAAGTGCTTGGGGCTGAGACTCAACACCAAGAAGAGTGTGTTGATGACGTTCCTGGGAGTCGTGTGGGATTCAACATCGATGCGGGCGCAACTAGCTCCCGCGCGAGTCGAGACCACGCGGGCGATGGTCTCAGGATTAAGGCTAGGCCACAGCATCACTGTCAGGCACTTCCAAAGGGTGCTGGGTCACATGGCAGCAGCGTCCAACGTAATACCTTTTGGCCTGCTGCACATGAGACCCCTACAGTGGTGGCTGAAGACCAAGGGGTTTTCCCCCCGAGGGAACCCATTCCGTATGATCAGGGTAACGCGTGTTTGCCTTCGTTCCCTAGCCATATGGAAAGAACCTTGGTTTCTGTCCCAGGGACCAGTGTTGGGAGCGTCCTGTTGCCGGAAATCCGTTTCAACAGACGCCTCCCTCACTGGTTGGGGCACGGTCATGGACGGCCGCTTTGCGAGGGGCCCGTGGGAGGGCCGTCATTCCTCCTGGCACATAAACTGCCTGGAGATGATGGCGGTCTACAAGGCTCTCAGGAGCTTTCTCCCGGACCTCGGCGGTCACCATGTCCTGGTACGGACAGACAATACATCTGTCGTAGCGTACCTCAACCGGCAGGGGGGTCTGAGGTCGCGCCCTCTATGCAGACTGGCGCATCAGATCCTCCTGTGGGCCCAAGGGAAACTGTTGTCCATCAGGGCAATGTATGTCCCGGGGGTCCAAAATCAGGTAGCAGACATCCTGTCGAGGCAGGGGCTGAGGCCCGGGGAGTGGCGACTCCACCCAGAGGTGGTGGAGGCTATGTGCGAGAGGTTTGGCCCAGTGGAAGTGGATTTATTCGCGTCTCGAGAGACGACCCACTTTCCACTGTGGTTTTCTCTCACGCATCCGGCCCCACTGGGGCTGGATGCCATGGTGCAGACGTGGCAGAGGCTGCGTCTGTACGCATTTCCCCCGATCGCTCTGCTCCCGGGAGTCCTGGAGCAGGTCCGTCGACAGGGCGCCAACCTGCTTCTGGTGGCGCCACGTTGGCTGACTCGAGTTTGGTTCTCAGACATCATAGCTCTGCTAGCGGGTCAGCCGTGGGAGATTCCTCTGAGGAGGGATCTCCTGTCTCAGGCAGGGGGCATGATATTTCACCCCCGGCCAGAGATATGGAACCTCTCAGTCTGGCCCCTGAGGGGGCCAGATACCTAGAGGCTGGCCTGCCGGCGGATGTGGTTGAGACCTTGCTCAGTTCCAGGGCTCTGTCTACAAGGAGACTGTACAGCCTCAAGTGGAATGTATTTTCCACTTAGTGTAGAGAGCGGAAGGTGGACCCAGTTAACTGCCCAGTGGCTTCAGTGCTGGAGTTCCTCCAAGATCGTTTCTCTGCAGGGCTTACCCCGTCCACACTCAAGGTGTACGTGGCTGCCATTGGGGCTTTCCACACACCGTTGGGTTATGGGCCTTTGGGTAGGCACCAGTTGGTTGTACGGTTCCTCCGTGGGGCTCGGAGGATGAGGCCTGTGGCTCGTTCCAGAGTCCCAACCTGGGATCTGGCAGTGGTTCTCGAAGGATTGGCTGAGGCCCCCTTCGAGCCGCTAGAGTCAGCAGACCCAAAGAGCTTGACCCTTAAGATGGCCTTTCTCTTAGCCATCACTTCTCTGAGGAGAGTGGGGGACCTTCAGGCCTTGGCGCTTACGCCGACTTGCCTGGAGTTTGCCCCTGGCGAAGTGAAGGGCCGGTTATGTGCCCGAGGTGCCATCAAGCGTGGTCAGGCCTTTGGTTCTTCAGGCATTTCATCCTCCGCCTCACGTGATGGCGGAAGAAGGGAGACTTCACCTGCTCTGCCCAGTCAGAGCCCTTAAAATATAAGTGGAGAAGTCTGCGCAGTGGAGGAAATCTGAGCAGCTATTAGTGTGTTTTGGTTCATCTAAGAAGGGGCTACCTGCGTCAACCCAGACTATCAGTAACTGGATTGTCCAGGCAATAGCCACGACCTATCAGGTGCGCAATCTGCCTTCACCTATGGCCGTGAGGGCGCATTCCACCAGGGGCATGGCCTCCTCGGTGGCCCTCCTTTCTGGGGTCCCTTTGCAGGACATTTGCGAAGCGGCCGGATGGGCTACTCCTCACACTTTTATTAGGTTCTATAGTCTGCACCTCCCTGCGACGCCCGGTGCTAGGGTACTCCAGTCCTAGCTGTGCCCGGTCTCCGGCTTCACACTAGGACTGATGCTACCTTCGGTGTGGCCTAGTGGGTACTCGTTCCCCAAATTCGTCGTTCCGATGCAGTGTGAGTTCCCTCGAAAGGGAACGGCTCGGGTTATGTATATAACCCTTGTTCCCTGAGAAAGGGAACGAGCACTGCATCTCGTAGCCACACCTCGGCAGGCCTGGAGCGCATGCTTCATCGCGACAACTGCCATTACTATGCACTGGCTCCCCTTTATGTTTCTTCCAGGTATGCCGTCATAGTTACGTCATGACGCAACACCAATCAGGATTGGCTTGATTTCATTCATACTTCAGACACGCTGTTGCTTAGGGAGTGTCCCCAAATTCGTCGTTCCAATGCAGTGCTCGTTCCCTTTCTCAGGGAACAAGGGATATATACATAACCCGAGCCGTTTCCTTGGTCACCCTCGTTAGTCTAGTTCTGTTCAGCTGTGCGTAGTTAATCACCTGTTCCTCATTTATTCAGTCATCTGTGTTTGTATTTAAGTTCCTCTTGTGCACTCTGTCTTTGTCCGGTCACCATTATGCTGTTCCGTTATACCAGTTATGCAATCCCTGTATGTGTTTCTGAACTTACCCTGAGTAAACTACGTTTGAGATACTCCTCTGCCTCTCCTTGTCTTCCTGCCTGAGCCAAACCGTAACAGCAGGGACATATCTAGAAATTTTGATTCACTTTCAACGTTAACCTCACAAGGAGAACACAAAAGACTCGCTGGGAGCAGTAAACTCAGCGCTTACCTCCAAAACTCCTCTCTCTATGAGTGATTGCTTCAAAGTAGCCACAAGTGTTTACTTCAGTTGCTTATGAGTAGTGAAATCGAGACTGAAGCGCTCCGCGATTTGTAATAATTGCTCCTTTATACACCTCTCAAGTAAAGTTTCTGAGGGACAAGCAAAGAAATCTTCAAGCATCGAAGACATTTCGCTCATACATACACCTATACTACAATAACACAAAACAAGCCCCTCACACACGTGAGATGGTCGTGTTAACGAGAACTACAATTCCCATAAGCCACCACTTCGAAACGGAACTACGTCAGTCTATTACGCAACCTACTCATTCACAAAACTTCAAAAAGACTTGCCACAAGTTACTCACATTGTAGGTACGAAGGAAAGAGAAGAACACACTATAAACACGAATGCAATTATTCACAAACTTTGCAGAATAGGCTCACCTCTATAATCGATTTACTTTTTAATAATAGAAACTCCAGCTCCTATCTGACAGAAAACACTAACTAATGTCTACCTAGTCTTCGGAGGCGTACCGGGCTCAGAGCGGCATTAAATGCTGAACTCAGTGACGATCAGTCAGACTGAAAGTCCGAAAGCGTACCCCCAACAGAGAATAGATCTTCACCCAGGATAACCCTCAAAAACAGAAAAGTAAAATAATAAACAAAACAACAAACAGTGTTCCGTCGTAAGGATTGTATACACAGCCCAGCTGGATAACCGGAGTTATCCCATTCATAAAGATGACCATTCACAAAAATAAATCACATACTCACCAACATTCCTACACCAAAAGATCGCGGGCGAACCACTCAATTTATGTCACGGCCAGCTCGCTCTCGACCGTCACATAAAGAGGATCACACATGCAAACAAATGGTTTGACTTGCAAGATTATTTATTAAATACAAATAGTGATCTGTTACAGAAATATAACACAATGTATCGGGATTTAAACAATAAAGGAAAAACAATAATCCAATGGGTGAGGAATGTTGATAAATGATAAACAAATTAAACCATAACAATCTGGAGCAAATTACTTCTCTGGAGAATGACATTCCACCAGAGGAAGTACTGATGAGCAGGTTACTACAACTTTTATACTCTCTACCCATAGATTAATCAATTAGGAGTGACGTCTGCAGCCAATCACGTCCTCAAGTAAGAAATAGAAGGCGCAACTTGTAACACAGGCCCTGGTGCCTTCCTAATTTTACAATGTTTAAAAACTGTAATCACATGTCCTATGTTGAAAAAGACACAATCATGCACACCTTTTACTCTACATTCACTTTTTAACTGCTCAATTTCCTGTGGAAAATCATAAGTATAGTAATTATTAAAATTCTGAGACAGAACTGCATCTGAACTGAAACCATCCAGAGTAATTTAATTATTTTGCTTGCTACTATCCTGACCTGTTATTAAATACATCCCCTCCCAAACAGAACGTCTCGGTTACGTATGGTAACCCTCGTTCCCTGAAGGAGGGAACGGAGACGTACGTCGGTAATAACCGACGAATTGGGATCACTTCAGAGAGCCCCTATCAGCTTCGAGAACTTAAGAACAGGCCAATGAACAATTGGCGTGCGAGATTTGCATCTCGCGCTCCGCCCCGCGCCGCGGGTATAAACAGGAAGCGAGAGCACCGCACTGACGTTTTTCACTGAGGAGCCGAACCAGAGACCGGCCAAGCAGTGATGGAAGGAACTGTGGTGACGGGACGTACGTCTCCGTTCCCTCCTTCAGGGAACGAGGGTTACCATACGTAACCAAGACGTTCCCTTTCAGTCGGTCACTACGACGTATGTCGGTAATAACCGACGAATTGGGATCCCTATGGAAAACGCCACAGTTACTACCACTTCCAGCGCCCAGTGAGAGCCCCTCAGACCCCGTTCTGAAGCGGGCGGGAAGATTCACGCTAGAAGAGTCATACTGCTGTTCCGCAAGACCCAATCAGCAGACTTGATTGGATAACGCTGGGAAAGCGTGCCCGAAGGACGCTGCGGGAGCCACATCATGCCCGGAGGGAGTTACCATGTGGAGAAACACGTATGGGCTGGCCGTGGGCAGCACATCATACGGAGTCCCAGGGGAGGCCCCTGCCTAATGCAGGCGGGGGACGACACCGTACTGAGACGGCAGAGAACTCTGCCAAGGGAAAGACACGAGCTCGCCGTAGGGAGCTGTACCGTGGAAGATACACGTATGGGACCGCCGTAGGGGTCACGACATACGGAACCCAGCCTGACACAAGTTCCACCAATGCATACGAGTGCCAGACCTGGCGTCGGACGCTCCGCAACATCCGACTGCCGAGGGGTGCGGAGGACTCAACAGGGTTCGCCAATCCTGGGGAACTCGACTGGAGAAATAAGCGCACGTATCCGTTCCAGGGGAAGGGAATGGCGCAGCAAGCCGACACTAGAACGGGTACTTCAGTGAAGCTGACTATGGGAAGCGAGCACACGAGAAGCCACCGGCTCTACACGCAGGCTATAAAATCTAGCGAACGTGTTGGGTGTCGCCCAGCCCGCAGCTCTACAAATGTCTGTCAGCAAGGCGCCACGAGCCAGCGCCCAGGAAGAAGCAACACCCCTGGTGGAGTGCGCTCTAACCCCGAGCGGGCAGGGCACGTCTTGGGATTCATACGCCAAGACGATGGCATCCACTATCCAGTGGGCCATCCTCTGCTTGGAGACAGCCTTCCCTTCTGCTGTCCTCCGTAACAGACGAAGAGCTGCTCTGAGGTCCTGAAGCTTTGCGTTCTGTACACGTTAGTCCGGAGTGCACGGACGGGACAGAGCAAAGCTAGGGCTGGGTCTGCCTCCTCCGAAGGCAGCGCTTGCAGGCTCACCACTTGGTCCCGGAAGGGAGTAGTGGGAACCTTGGGCACATATCCAGGCCGGGGTCTCAGGATCACCTGAGAATCACCCGGCCCGAATTCCAGGCACGATTCGTCGACCGAAAATGCCTGCAGGTCCCCTACCCTCTTCACTGAGGCCAATGCAATCAGGAGTATTGTCTTTAGAGACAAGATCTTAAGCTCTACTGACTGTAAAGGCTCGAAGGGCACCCTCTGAAGTGCGGTCAGCACCAGAGTCAAGTCCCAAGAGGGTATAGAAGAAGGGCGAGGAGGATTTAGTCTCCTCGCTCCCCTTAGGAACCTGACGATCAGATCATGCTTGCCTAAGGACTCACCATTAATGAGGTCATGGCTTGCGGCGATGGCGGCAACATATACCTTGAGGGTGGAGGGAGACAGCCTTCTCTCCAACCCGTCTTGAAGAAAAGATAGCACAGATCCGATCGAACATTTCCGGGGGTCTTCTCGGCGAGAAGAGCACAAGTCGACGAACAGGTTCCACTTCAACGCATAAAGCCGTCTCGTAGAGGGGGCTCTGGCGGAAGCGATGGTGTCGACTACCGCTTGCGGTAGGTCACCTAGAACCTCCGCGTCCCGTCCAGGGACCAGACATGGAGTTTCCAGAGGTCTGGACGCGGGTGCCATAGGGTGCCCCGTCTCTGAGACAGAAGGTCCTGCCTCAGAGGAATGGGCCAAGGAGGTGCTGTCGCGAGGAGCACTAGTTCCGGGAACCACGTCCTGTTGGGCCAGTAAGGAGCTACCAAGAGGAGTTGCTCCTCGTCCTCCCTGACCTTGCACAGAGTCTGTGCAAGAAGGCTCACTGGGGGAAACGCATATTTGCGCAGAGCCCGGGGCCAGCTGTGTGCCAGTGCATCCGTGCCGAGGGTCCCCTCGGACAGGGAATAGAACAACTGGCAGTGGGTCGTATCGTGGGCGGCAAACAGATCGATCTGTGCGGCCCCAAAGCGACTCCAAATCAGCTGGACCACCTGGGGGTGGAGTCGCCACTCTCCGGGAAGCACTGGCAACCGCGACAGCTCGTCGGCCGCACGGTTGAGCAGGCCCGGAATGTGGATAGCACGAAGGGACCTCAGATGCTTCTGACTCCACAGGAGGAGATGGCGGGCGAGTTGGGACAAACGGCGGGAGCGTAGACCACCTTGTTTGTTGATGTACGCAACGGCCGTCGTGCTGTCCGTCCGGACCAGAACGTGCTTGTCTTTGAGCGACCCTTTGAGGCGGCTGAGAGCAAGACGAACTGCCAGCAACTCTAGGCAATTGATATGCCATTGCAGTTGGGGCCCCGTCCACAGACCCGATACTGCAAGCCCGTTGTACGTGGCACCCCAACCCGTGGGTGAGGCAACCGTGGAGACAACATGATGCCTGGACACTTGTTCTAGAGGCACTCCTGCCCGTAGAAACAAAGGGTCCGACCACGGGGTGAGGGTTTGGCGGCATCTCGGCGTCACTTGGACACGGAGGGACCCGCTGTGCCACGCCCATCTCGGGACTCGGTCGTGTAGCCAGTGCTGAAGCGGTCTCATATGGAGCAGCCCTAGCGGCGTTACTGCGGCTGCTGCTGCCATATGCCCCAGGAGCCTCTGAAAATGTTTCAGTGGAACCGCTGTACTGCGTTTGAGCGTACTCAAGCAGCTCAGCACCGACTGGACGCGCTCCTCTGTGAGGCGCGCAGTCATGGCGACCGAGTCGATCTCCATCCCGAGAAAAGAGATCCTCTGTATGGGACAGAGTTTGCTCTTTTCCCAGTTGACCCGAAGACCCAACTGGCTGAGGTGCCGGAGCACCATGTCCCTGTGTTCGCACAACTGCTCCCGCGACTGGGCAAGAATCAGCCAGTCGTCGAGATAGTTGAGGATGCGAACACCACGCTCTCTCATGGGAGCAATGGCCGCCTCCGCGACTTTCGTGAAGACACGGGGCGACAGGGACAACCCGAAGGGTAGGACTTTGTACTGGTATGCCCGTCCGTCGAAAGCAAAGCGTAGAAACGGTCTGTGTCGAGGGAGAATCGAGACATGAAAGTACGCGTCCTTCAGGTCGATCGCTGCAAACCAATCCTGGGGACGGATGCATCTGAAGATGCGTTTCTGGGTTAACATTCGGAACGGCATCCTGTGGAGGGAGCGGTTCAGGTAACGCAGGTCCAGGATCGGTCGTAACCCGCCACCTTTCTTGGGTACAATGAAGTACGGGCTGTAGAACCCGGACTTCATATCGGCTGGAGGGACCGGCTCTATCGCGTCCTTCGCCAATAGGACAGCGATCTCCGCCTGAAGCACGGGGGCGCCCTCCTTCGGTATAGAAGTGAAGTGGACACCCCTGAACTTCGGGGGACGCCGGGCGAACTGAATCGCATAGCCGAGTCTGATGGTGCGGATGATCCAGCGAGACAGGCTGGGGAGCGCTAGCCAGGCCCCCAGAGACCGAGCAAGCGGGATCATCGGCACCACGGACGTACCCGGAGCGGGGCAGCGCAGCGGAACGCAGGGGCCCCAGGACGACATGGGAGTGGTCCGTGCAGGGGTCTGGGTCTGACACACAACCTGCATCCGCTGAGGGGACGGGCGAGCGTGGGGAGGCACTTTGTGTGCGTCCGCACAACCGACGCCCCCTGTTGGTTGGTGTCTGAGGGGTACGAGGCATGGTAGCGTCGCATACCGCCAGACGCGCTCTCTTGGCACCCAGAGATGTTAGAAACTGCTCTTTTATTGAGAATTTGGGTGCCACTGGCACTGGGGCCAGTGGCGGAACAGAAAGAAAAATGGGGTTCCCCCGGCCCTCCACCGGGGGAAGGAGTGGTGCTGCAGCCATCTCCTGAAGAGCAGTTTCCTCCATCTCTGGGCGGCCCGTCTCAGGGTCTCTTCCGACGGCACTTGCCACCTGGCTTGGCAGCGGCCTGAGCGGGCTGGACGTTCTTCCCGCGACCGGCTCCACGCCCACGGCCGGTGGAAGGCTGCTGCTGGGCTGGGGCGGGAGCGGGGGCGGCCGCAGGAGGACGTCCTCGGCGACGGGCAGGCGGAGGTGCTGCAGCCGGCGGCTGGGTGGAGGCAGCAGCGGGCCGCCGGTGCAGGATGTGTTTGATGGCCTCCGTCTGCTTCTGGGCGGCCGAGAATTGCTGGGCGAAATTCTCGACCGCGTCGCCGAACAACCCGGCCGACGATATGGGGGAGTCCAGGAACCGGTTCTTGTCAGTCTCCCTCATGTCGGCCAGGTTGAGCCAGAGATGCCGTTCCTGGACCACTAAGGTGGACATCGCCTGACCCACGGAACGGGCGGTAACTTTCGTCGCCCGGAGGGTGAGGTCCGTCGCCGCCCGGAGCTCCCGGAGGAGCTCTGGGTCAGACCTACCCTCGTGCATGTCCATGAGTGCCTGGGCTTGGTGCACCTGAAGCAACGCCATGGCATGCAAGGCAGACGCGGCCTGTCCGCAGGACCTGTAGGCCTTCGCAGTTAGACTGGACGAAAACCTACAGGCTTTGGACGGGAGACGAGGATCACCACGCCACTCGGAGGTGGTCGCCGGACGCAGCTGCATCGCGACGGCGCGTTCGACTGGCGGGATCCTCTCGTAACCCTTGGCCTGTCCACCGTCAAGGGTAGTGAGGAGGGAGGAGCCTCCAGGTCTGTTTCTGGCACTGAAGGGTGTCGTCCACGACCTGGAAAGCTCCTCATGCACCTCCGGGAAGAATGGCACTGGGGCGGGACGCTGAGAACCAGCGCGACCCCCCCCCAGGAACCAATCATCCAACCTAGAAGGTTCGGGACGTGGTGGAGGGTTCCACACAAGCCCGACCTTTTCGGCGGCCCGGGAAAGCATAGCCGTCAACTCAGGGTCCGACTCAGCCGTTGCCAGGCAGTACAGCTGAATCCTCATCCTCTGAGGACTGGAACTCCCCCTCCGATGCTGCGATCGACATCTGCTCGTCCGCGGGCGCTCCGAAAGAGATGACTGGGCGCCCGTGGGCGGGACCAGCGATCTCTTCCGGTGGCGCCACCGGCAGCGGTGTTTGAGAGGGTTCAGGGACCTGCGTAGGGACACTAGGCGGGTTTGTCCTGAACGTTATCCTCAGGTCACCCCGGCCATCCGTCGAAGTAGGTCTATCCTGGTTAGGGATAGCTCTAGATCGAGGTATGGGGAGGGGGACTCCGCCTTCCCGGAGGTAGGTGAGTCTCGACCTAAGCACCGCAATAGTCATGTTCCCGCAGTGAGAACACGAGCTATTCACAAACGCTGCCTCAGCGTGCTCTAAGCCCAGGCACGTGATGCAGTGAGTGTGGCCGTCAGCGGGCGAGAGGGAACGACCGCATCCAGAAACGCACGGGTGGAATGACATCTTGAAAAAGACGCAGTGTCACACCCGTGTTGCTCTTTTTGTGAGGAAACGCTCTTTTAAGAGAGTGCTGAAGCACCCAGGGAAACCGCGGCAACACACAGGGGATAGTGCAGCCTGTGTTTGCACTCAGAAGGAACGCCCACCGATACCAACAAGCTCTCTTGCTGTGATAACAGCAGTTGTTCCTCGCAGCTTTGAGTTCGCGGTCCCGCTGGAAAGCGCCGTCACACCAGCACACGATCCTCTTCTCTCTTTTGTAGAATTCTCTTCGCTGAATAAACAGGAAGCAGTCTGTAAACTTCAAACGCCGGTTCGGCTCCGAAGTGAATGACGTCAGTGCGGTGCTCTCGCTTCCTGTTTATACCCGCGGCGCGGGGCGGAGCGCGAGATGCAAATCTCGCACGCCAATTGTTCACTGGCCTGTTCTTAAGTTCTCGAAGCTGATAGGGGCTCTCTGAAGTGATCCCAATTCGTCGGTTATTACCGACGTACGTCGTAGTGACCGACTGAAAGGGAACCTAGATGGCCTTTTCTCAGTTTTACCTCAAGATCTTCCTTATAGAGTGATTATTCACATTTAATTTCTCTTCTTAATCTATAATTCTCAACCTCTTTAAAGGCCCTATTTCTTTTTGTTAGAAGAGTCTTGATTGATTTCGTAACACATGGTTTACTATTTGGGAATTTCCTAAATGATTTGAAAGGGATTAACATATCTTCACAAAATGTAACATAGCTACTAATCACATCTGTTACTTCATCAATGTCATTACCAGAGTCCATAAAAACAGTCCAATCTGTACATTCCAAACAGCCTTGTAAACATAGTGTTGCCTCTTCAGATCAAGATTTTACCTTGATTAACTGCAGAGGTTTAAAGTACTTGAGTAATTTTACTTGATTACTGTACTTAAGTATTATTTTGGGGGATTTTTACTTTACTTGAGTACAATTAAAAGTCAATACTTTTACTTTTACTTAATTAAATTTTTTAAGAAAAAAAGTACTTTTTACTCCTTACAATTTTATTTACAGTCAAAAAGTACTTCTTTTTTGGAGATCACTTCATTCTATTTTCCCTTGCTATTACCAAACCAATTGAATTGCGCTGATGTCCAGTTTAATTTAAATGTTTAATTTAAATGTATTTATTCTGCCAATGAGATTCATTTTCACATTCCATGAAATTGGTCAGACATGTTAATTGGTCCTTTGGAAGTGACATCATGTCGCATCAATTACCACAATGCAGCAGCTTGACCTGGGCTGCGTTTCCCAAAACCATCGTAAGCCTAAGTTGATCGTAGTTGGTGGCAATTGTTCTACGATCAACTTAAGTTTACGATGGTTTTGGGAAACGCAGCCCTGGAAATTGAGTGTGAAAGTGAGAGGCTTTTCAGCACTGCAAGATAGCTTTTCAGCCCCAAAAGACGCTTGACACTCACAATTTTGAAAATCAGCTTCTGCTTAAAGGGATTGTTCACCCAAAAATGAAAATGGGATGTTTATCTGCTTACATGTAGGTGTCTTTGTTTCTTCAGGAGAACACAAATGAAGATTTTTAACTCCAACCGTTGCAGTCTATCAGTCGTATAATGCATGTGAATGGTGCATGACTACTAGCATCATCTATGAGAGTAAAAAAAACCTGCACAGACAAATCCATATTAAACTCCGCAGCTCGTGACAACACATTGATGTCCAAAGACATGAAACGGTTGGTTTGTGCGAGAAACCGAACAGTATTTATATAATATTTTTACCTCAAAAACAATCTATATCTGACACCCGTTCAGCGCCATCACATCCGGTAAGTGTGATCAATGTACATAATAATAATATTAATAATATTGGGTGATATGGCTGCTGGCAAATGATCAGACTAGAGTGCCGGAAGTGATCTCTCGCACGTTACTCTACGCCAGATTGTGTACATTGACCGGGTGTCGGACATAGAGCGTATTCGAGGTTAAACATTTTTACTGTAAAAATACTGTTCGGTTTCTCGCACAAACCGATCGTTTCGTGTCTTAGGACATCAATGTGTCGTCACAAGGTGCATGTTATTTTTACTCTCATAGATTTTGTTTCCATTCACATGCATTATACGACTGACAGACTGCAACTGTTGGAGTTAAAAATCTTAATTTGTGTTCTACTGAAGAAACAAAGACACCTACATCTTGGATGCCCTGGAGATAAGCAGATAAACATCAAATTTCCATTTTTGGGTGAACTATCCCTTTAAGTTAAATCCGGGGTTTTACAACTTTGAGTAGCATGTTGCATACTGGCATTAGGTAGTAGTTTTATAGTTTGATAAATAAATACCATTAAATTCAAACAGTTCCAAAGCAGGATAAAACCTTGTATGTGGTTCATTCACTTCATGTTTTTAGAGATTAAAAGCTTAAAGAAGAATCTTTAGTTTTAATTCTTGCTGCTACTTTTACGCTACTTTTACTTTTTTAATACTCAAGTACAATTTTAATGTGGTACTTTTTTACTTTTACTCAAGTATGATTCTGGCCAGATACTTTTACTTTTAATTGAGTAATAATTTCATTCAGTACTTGTACTTTCACTTGAGTAAAATTTTTGAGTACTTTTTACACCTCTGATTAACTGTGCACTAATCTCCGTCTAAGCGTCTAAGCGTATTTTCAGAAAAGCATTTAAAGGCAAAAACAAAACACAAACAAACACCAAACGTAACACACCACGCGGACACTTGTAGCTGCGAGTCGCAGCTTGCGCAGCGCCATTGACTTAAGTGCAAGGCGTATAACGGATGAATGCTTTAGACAAAATACAGATGTAGAAAACCACCATGAACACTCACCTTTGGCTGACATTAATATTGACATGGTTACCAGCTTCCCTTATGATTACATGCACTTAGTATGCTTAGGAGTTATGAGGCATCTGCTTGACCCCTGTGTTGTTGTTTGTCAAGCAGTCAAGCTTCCTTGATTTCAGAGAGACTGCTTTCTTTGAGGGATTATATTCCTTCTGAATTCACTAGAAGACCACGTACACTGGCTGAATAAAGTAGGTGGAAGGCCTCAGAATTTTGTCAGTTCCTGCTGTACACTGGACCTGTTGTACTGAAGGTTGTGTTAAATTCTCAAATATATGACAATTTCATGCTTTTGTCAATTGGCATATACATATTACTGTGTTCAGAATATTTGAAAAAACAAATGAAGTAGAAGTGGTGCCTTCCAATTGGGTCAAAGAAAATGTATGTATGTGGCCACCAAATAAAGTGGATGTTGTAAAAGCCACAAAAAATAAGGAGCAACCTGGGGAAGGATGGACTCCACACAAGTAGATTATATTTACATTGAGTAATTGTGTGTTGAGATGTTACTGATACGTTGACCTTAACACACACGCACACACACACACACACCAGCTTCAAACACAAACTTTTATTTTGGATGTGAATAATCGCGATTAATCTTTTGACAGCCCTATATATATATGTACTGATACGTTGACCTTAACACACACACACACACACACACACACACACACACACACACACATATATATATACACACACACACACACACACACACACACACACACACACACACACACACACACACACACACACACACACACACATATATATATATGTGTGTGTGTGTGTGTGTGTGTGTGTGTGTGTGTGTGTGTGTGTGTGTGTGTGTGTGTGTGTGTGTGTGTGTGTATATATATATGTGTGTGTGTGTGTGTGTGTGTGTGTGTGTGTGTGTGTGTGTGTGTGTGTGTGTGTGTGTTAAGGTCAACGTATCAGTACATATATATATAGGGCTGTCAAAAGATTAATCGCGATTATTCACATCCAAAATAAAAGTTTGTGTTTACATAATATATTTGTGTGTACTCTATATAATTATTATGTATATATAAATACAAACACATTCATGTATATATTTAAGAAATATTTGCATGTATATACTGTATACATTTATATAATTTATATTATATATAAATATAAATATTTTATATATAAATATAATAAATTTTTCTTAAAGATATACATGCTTGTGTGTGTTTTTATATATAAATAATAATTATACACAGTACACACACATATATTATGTAAACACAAACTTTTATTTTGGATGAGATTAATCGCGATTAATCTTTTGACAGCCCTATATATATAGTATTATATAATAATATATATATATATATATATATAGTAATAATATATATATATAGTAGGGATGAAACAGTATGGAAATTTAACATCACGATTATAGTGACCCAAATTATCACGGTTATCAATATTATCACGGTTTTGTTCAAATGAGATGAAAGTGTTCAAAAAGAACAGATGCACACACTTAAAACATTTAAACAAGTTTTATATTTGAAAATCAACAAACAACAAATAAATCAAGCAGCTCTATGCACTTTTTTAAGCTAGATTCTATTCTGTGGGATTTCCTTCCTTATAATGGCCGTCGTCAATAGCAACGCATAACGCATAAATAATAATAATTTGTCGTAAATATAATCTCTAATATTATCTCTGTAAATATATTCAAGCAATATTCTCATCAGTGTTCAGCAATGATGCATTTTAATCTAGCATATTTTGTGTAAGAGCCCAAACAGTATCCTTGTGAAATAATGCATATTTCCATATGATTTGACAGTTTATTTTATTAAATATCAAAAGGTGTGCGAGTTTTCACAATCATGATAATCGCACGCGGTTTTAATGATAATTACATTTTATACGATATTACTAACCGTCACAAAATTTTATCGTGGTTTATCGTGAAACCGGTAATCGTTTCATCCCTAATATATAGTTATTGTAATCTTTTGTAGACAGTTACAGTGAGGCAAGATTAAAACTACCTGAAGCTGTCGAACACACAGACAAACGAAGAAGAATGTAAGTTGTCTTTATTTATAATCTATGATTATATTTAGTCAGTGTATTGTAACATGTGACACATATGTAAGTAACAAAGCGATTCTTAAGGCCAAAGAACATACTTTTTCCTGGAGAAGACGAGGATATGTAAATCAGTTTAAACGGTCAAAAGATAATGCAAAGAAAATGTAAGTTTAAATAAATGTTCTTTTTTTGTTTACTTATTTCTAACATGCCATTTAGCTTCTTTCTCTTTCTCTGAACAGATCAGAAGAACTGCCTAGAGCTCCTTAGAGATTTTCTTCTGACTCTCTAAGGATGCAGAAGACTGGATCCACTCAGAAGTCTGTGTTGGCCAAATCTAAGCCAACAAAATTATAAGCAGTATAAGTTGTTGTTATTTTGAGTAAGGTAATTGATGAATTTAACTTGTGAAATGCCTAAAATGCTCTGTTCTATCTTTCTGCAAACCCCCACATAGTTTACCAAATGTCCCTCCTAATTCCCAAAGTCCTCATTCTTCTAACGTACCTACCACATTCCCACACACATTCTGACCTGTCTCGAAGAAACCATGCAACTGCTGATCCACTTGAGAGAAGCCACACTTCTCCTAACCAGCTTCAGAGATTCCACACAAGCTGTACTTCTCCCAACTTGTTTGACAAAGATTGCACTCCACCCGACCTGCTTCAGAGATGCCGCACTTTCCCTGATTCACGACAGAGAAAGGGTGCAACTGCTGAGCCATTTCAGAGAGGCCAGACTTCCTCTGATCCACTTCGAAGAAACCACACAACTGCTGAGCCATTTCAGAGAGGCCGCAATTCCCCTGATCCGCTTCAGAGTAGCCACACAACTACTGAGCTGTTTCAGAGGCCGCAATTCCCCAGATCAACTTCAGAGAAGCCACACAACTACTGAGCCATTTCAGAGAGGCCGCAATTCCCCAGATCCACTTCAGAGAAGCCACACAACTACTGAGCCGTTTCAGAGAGGCCGCAATTCACCATATCCGCTTCAGAGAAGCCACACAACTACTGAGCCGTTTCAGAGAGGCTGCAATTCCCCATATCTGCTTCAGAGAAGCCACACAACTAATAAGGTGTTTCAGAGAGGCCGCAATTCCCCTGATCTGCTTCAGAGAAGCCACACAACTACTGAGCCATTTCAGAGAGGCTGCAATTCCCCATATCTGCTTCAGAGAAGCCACACAACTACTGAGGTGTTTTAGAGAGGCCGCAATTCCCCTGATCCGCTTCAGAGAAGCAACACAACTACTGATGTGTTTCAGAGAGGCTGCAATTCCCCTGATCCACTTCAGAGAAGCCACACAACTACTGAGCCGTTTCAGAGAGGCTGCAATTCCCCTGATCCACTTCAGAGAAGCCACACAACTACTGAGCCGTTTCAGAGAGGCCGCAATTCACCATATCCGATTCAGAGAAGCCACACAACTAGTGAGCCTTTTCAGAGAGGCTGCAATTCCCCATATCCGCTTCAGAGAAGCCACACAACTAGTGAGCCTTTTCAGAGAGGCTGCAATTCCCCATATCCGCTTCAGAGAAGCCACACAACTACTGAGGTGTTTCAGAGAGGCTGCAATTCCCCTGATCCGCTTCAGAGAAGCCACACAACTACTGAGGCGATTCAGAGAGGCCGCAATTCCCCTGATCCGCTTCAGAGAAGCCACACAACTACTGAGCCATTTCAGAGAGGCTGCAATTCTCCATATCTGCTTCAGAGAAGCCACACAACTACTGAGGTGTTTTAGAGAGGCCGCAATTCCCCTGATCCGCTTCAGAGAAGCAACACAACTACTGATGTGTTTCAGAGAGGCTGCAATTCCCCTGATCCACTTCAGAGAAGCCACACAACTACTGAGCCGTTTCAGAGAGGCTGCAATTCCCCTGATCCACTTCAGAGAAGCCACACAACTACTGAGGTGTTTCAGAGAGGTTGCAATTCCCCTGATCCGCTTCAGAGAAGCCACACAACTACTGAGGTGTTTCAGAGAGGTTGCAATTCCCCTGATCCGCTTCAGAGTAGCCACACAACTACTGAGCTGTTTCAGAGGCCGCAATTCCCCAGATTAACTTCAGAGAAGCCACACAACTACTGAGCCATTTCAGAGAGGCCGCAATTCCCCAGATCCACTTCAGAGAAGCCACACAACTACTGAGCCGTTTCAGAGAGGCCGCAATTCACCATATCCGCTTCAGAGAAGCCACACAACTACTGAGCCGTTTCAGAGAGGCTGCAATTCCCCATATCTGCTTCAGAGAAGCCACACAACTACTGAGGTGTTTCAGAGAGGCCGCAATTCCCCTGATCCGCTTCAGAGAAGCCACACAACTACTGAGCCATTTCAGAGAGGCTGCAATTCCCCATATCTGCTTCAGAGAAGCCACACAACTACTGAGGTGTTTTAGAGAGGCCGCAATTCCCCTGATCAGCTTCAGAGAAGCAACACAACTACTGATGTGTTTCAGAGAGGCTGCAATTCCCCGGATCCACTGCAGAGAAGCCACACAACTACTGAACCGTTTCAGAGAGGCTGCAATTCCCCAGATCCGCTTCAGAGAAGCCACACAACGACTGAGGTGTTTCAGAGAGGCCGCAATTCCCCTGATCCGCTTCAGAGAAGCCACACAACTACTGATGTGTTTCAGAGAGGCTGCAATTCCCCTGATCCACTTCAGAGAAGCCACACAATTACTGAGCCGTTTCAGAGAGGCTGCAATTCCCCTGATCCACTTCAGAGAAGCCACACAACTACTGAGGTGTTTCAGAGAGGCCGCAATTCCCCTGATCTGCTTCAGAGAAGCCACACAACTACTGAGGTGTTTCAGAGAGGTTGCAATTCCCATGATCCGCTTCAGAGTAGCCACACAACTATTGAGCCGTTTCAGAGAGGCTGCAATTCCCCTAAACCACTTCAGAGAAGCCACACAACTACTGAGCCATTTCAGAGAGGCTGCAATTCCCCTGATCCGCTTCAGAGAAGCCACACAACTACTGAGCCATTTCAGAGATGCTGCAATTCCCCATATCAACTTCAGAGAAGCCACACAACTACTGAGCCATTTCAGAGAGGCTGCAATTCCCCTGATCCGCTTCAGAGTAGCCACACAACTACTGAGCCGTTTCAGAGAGGTCGCAATTCCCCTGATCCACTTCAGAGAAGCCACACAACTATTGAGTCGTTTCAGAGAAGCCACAATTCCCCATATCTGCTTCAGAGAAGCCACACAACTATAGAGCCGTTTCAGAGAGGCCACAATTCCCCACATCTGCTTCAGAGAAGCCACACAACTACTGAGCCGTTTCAGAGAGGCCGCAATTCCCCTGATCTACTTCAGAGAAGCCACACAACTATTGAGCCATTTCAGAGAGGCCACAATTCCCCTGATCAACTTCAGAAAAAGCCACACAACTTCTCACCTGTTTCAAAGAGGCTACACATCCCGACCTGCTTCAGAGAAGCTGTATTTCTCCTGATTTGTCTGAGATAAGTCATACTCTGACCCTTTTCACTCTCCCCCTGACCCACTGCAAAGAAGCTGCACTTCCCCTGATCTGCATCAGAGAGGGAATGTTTACCACCAGCCACATTGACTATAAAGACATCAATCTGTTCTTGATACTTTTATTTGTTCATTGGGAAATGTAATACTATTGTGTACCACTTTTAGATCTTATGTACCATATGGATTTAGGGGGTTTATTTCAGTTCCTTGCTTTTGTTTCAGCCTTCCTGTGTAACATTCTCACAAATCAAGAGATCATGATGGACCAAATGAGGATAATCTATAGGACAGTTCAGGGTCTAAAATCTGTCAGTGAAGAAGACATAGGCCTTGAATCAAACCTGATCTTCAGTCTCTGCAAAACTTGGAGGAGCGATTGCAATTGGTAAGTCAGTTAGTAAGTCATATATATATATATATATATATATATATATATATATATATATATATATATATATATATATATATATATATATATATATACCCTCTCACTACCTATTCCTTTGCCTTCAATTGGTAAAACTTACCTGTGTCCTTATTTGGAGTATTTTCCTGGTTCTCCATCAGGGTGGAGTAGTTGGATTTATTTAACTGATTCATGTTTCCCATCACTGGGGAATGCCACACTATTTTATATAAATAATGCTACTAATACATGCATTTGGTATTTGTAGGAGGTCATTGTTAGTTTACATTAACCAATGCAATAAGTAAGCAACTGTTTTAAGATAGACCAGTACATTTTGAAATTAAATGAACTTTTTTGAGGTGGAAATAAGATGTCAGTATAAATACAAGTGAATTTAACACTACTTACCATTAATGCGAATTTTGGTGCTGCATGGTTTTGTGCAGTGCTTTGTTTGTTGTCAGTTATTAGTCAAAGTAATTTTGTCAGCGATTTGCACTTTGATTTATACAATGAGACAAACCGCAGGAAATCGTTCCACAAACGTTAGTTCGTCTGTCCGAGTAATTTTCAACCGATTTATGAATTAGAAAATTACCGCTCACTTCACTTTACCCAATGGAATTTGAACTTGTTCTGCCAGATCACGATTGGTTGGTGTATTATACATAACAAACGGGCATTGATGAATTATGTAATATTTAAAAATATATAATAAATAGATTTTTAATTAAATCGACACATTATTTGACACATGCTTTGATTATTGATGAAAAAAATGTTTGGTTTATTTTTCCCCCTGTAAAGCCACAGACAGACTTTGCTCTCTGAAAGAACCACATGGCTCGAGCCATTCTGAACAGTGTGGAAAATCAGCCTGTCAATCAAAACGCACACAACCCATAGCAACGTTTTATGGCAATGCCTCAGACCGACTGATTTGTAAAAATAAATGTATAGACTTTTGAGCCGTTCGTTACTATTGTATACATTGTCATGTTATTATAGTGAAATTGATTTTGTTTTATTGACCACAATATTATCATTGATATTTGTCTGAGAGGGGCACTTATGATTAATTTTGAAAAAGGGCAGGGGCTCGAGCACCTGATTTTTTTAAATGTATTTTCTTTTAGCGCTCCTGCTTAACTGCTTCTCCATCTTCCCACCAATTTCAAATTTTGATATCCGTTTAGGTCTTCTAGAATCATCATCTTTCTCAACAGTGGCCCTATTATCTTTTTTTTAAATATTCCCTTTCAGTCAATGTGTAATATAGCTGTCTGTGAATGTAACGTTCTTCAAAGTTGTAAAATCGAAAGTGCAAGATAAATCTCCCAAAAGAATTGACTCTGAATCGTTTTTTATTTGACTCTGAAATTTCTGAATTTTAGTTTCAAATCTTTTTGCGTGACAGTTCTACGTCACTAGAACAGACATTCGCATAATGTTGTCTCTGTTGTCCCCCGCGAACAACTTAACTCCCTCAAACAACTTAACTCCCTCAAACGCGTCATTTTACTGACGACTGCTTCTCAAATCAGTTCAACACAAGTTTCACAAAATGCTTGCCCTTGAGAGATGGGTCATTACTCATCACAACCTCTAAGTATGATTCATTATTGATGTATATATTTTCTACTGTGTAGTTTTGTGTTTTATATCGTGTAGATCTCCGGCCAACCGGCTAACTCATATTATTACTGTTTTACTGAAATACTTCTGCTAAGCAACTGTGGGCCACGATTACCTAAAACTAAAACTGAAATTGTCTATCGTTCTTACTACTTTGAGTAAAGATAAAGGATGGTGCAAGATTTGGCCAATCAGAGCAGAGTAGACTCACGGAAAGGAGGGATTTAGAGAGACTGATTCATCCAACGAGTCGTTTGAGAATCACTAAACATTGTGGTGATGTGCATGAAAATGGAACAGTTTTTTGACCTTTGATGCATTTAAACCTGTTGTAGGAGACCTCCAAAACTAAATTAAATAACATAATAGTGTAAATAAATAATTTTCAAGGATTCTCAATAGCTCATTTAACTGTGCCAAGTGGCTAGAATAATCAAGCAAAGGCAGCAATGTTTACACTCTTTTGTAAACCGTACATGGACACTCTTTTGTATAGAAGACCATAGTTAAGCCTTTTCCAACTGAGCATGTTGATAACCAACAGGAGAGTTTAATTTGCTTTTGCGTTCTCTCTTTGGCCATGTACACCACAAGTAACAGCAATGAGTTACTCAAGAATGAGTCACAGATTTCATTTGTTGCTGTAAATATGAACCTTTTTGCTTTGACTCACTTTTATGAGTACCAATTGTACAGACATCTCCTTCACATGACTGTTAAGTTGCTGTGGACCTGAAACAGTCACATAGTTGAGGGTAAAATTACCTTTTATTTTTCAGCTGTAATAAACATCAGCAGTCTTGTGTGTTGCATGTTTATTCTTTTTATTTATGACTTATTACACACAATTTGGGCAGCTCGTCCAGAAAATGTGCCTATACTACAAGACACTTGTTTATTTCATCCTTACACATTATGAAGGCAACAATTCCCAAACATGCAGCAATTCCCAAACATGTGATTTATGGTTTCCCGTTGGTTCTTTTCAGAGCCCTATGGACTGTGAATTCATGATATCATTTGTTTTGCTTTCTTGTTTGCTTTTTTGCTTCTCAAACACACAACTCTACAAATTTACATGCTTGGGCATACAGACGCATACAGATAAATAATCTACATGGACTACATGTTCATATGGTTATTAAAACAACCTTGAGTTCCAGAAGAGACTAGAAAACATTTCTGTATATTGACTTGGGGCTTACTCACATAAATTATTTCAGTACACAGTATGGTAGATTAATCATTTAATACATAAGCCTGACTTTGTCAACATACAATGATAATTGCTTTCATGTTAGTCTGGTTTATGTTTTAATCAGCCACAACAAAAGAGGGGGGACAAGTCATTTTGCCACACACTTGATTTCTATTTCTGTGACATTATTATGTTTATTATTCATTATTTTACTACTGTCACAGTATGTTATGTTCTGTTTTGTTTATGGACTTTCAGTGTGTTTTCCTTTGTCACAAGGACAAAGTTTGTTCAGTTTCCCGCCACTCCCCATGGTTACCATCTTTAGTTAAGTTCTGTTGAGCAGTGTCCTGTTAATTATCTCATTTCTGTTTGCTATTTAGTTCTACCCTTTCACTCAGTCATTAGCTGTGTCCCAAAGTGAAGGGTGCGCACTTCGAAGGCCGTGCACTTGCGAATCAAAAGTAGCGGAATCACGGCCAAAATGTGGCAAAATATGCCAAAATGCAGCGGGGGCCCGGTAGAAATATTGCTAAAGTAAAGACAACTTAAACCTGTGGACTAGGCTTAGGCTATAGGCTACAAACAACCCACATCAACAGTAAATGCATCCCAATTCCAGACTTGGCAACCCTGAACCGAGCGTTGTTGAATGGGCTCTAGCAGGTGTGTGAAAACTGACAGCGGACGTTCGCGAGGAGATTTTAAAAGAGAAATGGAGCAGAAAAGGACCACAGGCACATACATCGGTAGCCTATGGTTAAATATTTAATCGTTAAATTGCAACTATTGTTTATTATGCTTAATGTAACTGTTACAATATAATTTAAACATTTATACATTTACGTCCAAGTCTTTATTTAAGTACTTCTTTTTATTCAACTCACATCATCTCAGATGCATTGTACTTTTTATGACATGGCACTGATGGCAGCCGTCGACCGATTCAGGCCCGCAAACCTGCGGACAGTGGAAATATGATCTCATCCCAGATGAAGATGATGTCCCGCTGGCACAGGCCTGCATGGGGCCGGTTGCATAAACTGCTTAGACTAGTCTTAAAAGTTAGTCGTCTATTTTTTTTCTTCAATACTGTTCTTAACTTTTTAAAGTCAGTTACATAAAAAGTTAGATTGGTCTAATTTTAATCAGAAAAGTAAGACTAAAAAGTAAATGACTAATTGCTAGTGTGTCAAATTAGTTCTTAAGACAGAGTCTAAACATAATGGCTAAGTTTATGCAACTGGCCCCTGGTCTCTATTGTGCATTATTCCCCATCCCTGTCCAGCTCCACCAACGTCTCCCGCTCAGCTCAATTAAAATGTACATACAAATGTTTTCTTCTGTTTTAGCTGTTAGTTTAAACTTCTGTTGTTTCTGATGTTAAACTTAAGATATAATGTATGAATAGTTGTAAAAAGCGGAGTGAATTTGAAGCGCGAGCGGGAGGGTGCGGAATAGATCCTATTGCGGGAGTGGGACGAAAAAACAGACCCGCGCAGATCTAATTTGTAGGCTATTTAAAGAAAGTGCAGAAAAAATAAAGATAAAAGAAAAAATAAAGAAAGAGCGAAAAGGGAGAAAATGGACAGATTCCTCCTCTTGAGAGAATGTTTGAGAAATAAATAACATTTATGCAAGTTAAAATTGGGAAATTAAAGTTTTGCCAGGTTGCTCAGGGCAGGGAACTGGGGACTGTGCGAATGCACTAAACGTTTTGTTTACTTACAAGTTCAAGCGGTTGCGCTGTTGTGTTCAATAGTATCCAGACTTGCCGACCGCTACCGTCTTTCACTGGGAAATTTAATCCCGCGCCGCAAGAAATCTGATCGAGTGCCGCGGGATTGCGGACCAGTCAAATCCTGTAATCACCAGTGTGCTATGAATTCTGGGATAGGGTAGGCTGCGAAGTTGTGGTAAGGTTCCATCTGCTGTACCCTTCCTTTGCCTGAGAAACGGAGGGCGCATTTTGAGTCGCTTTCGACTTGCGGCAGGCTTCGTCGCGCTGCTGTGACGCAATCGCACTTCAAATGCGGCCTTCAGAGGTGCAGCTTTCACATTGGGACAGCCTTCGTAGTGCTGCTATGACGCAATCGCACTTCAAATGCGGCCTTCGAAGTGCGTGCCCTTCACTTTGGGACACAGCTACTGTCTGATCTCCGTTATGTATCATTGTGTGTACCTGTCACCTTTGATTAAACTTCGATTTGCACTTGATTCCTCTACCGTCATCTTCCTGCCTACACCAACTCGTGACAACTACATCATACATTCATTATCATTATTATTTTAGTAATAATTACCTGCATAATCAGAGCATTAGACTCCTGAAGAGATCAGTAATTTAGGCCACTACATGATGATTATATCATCATTAATAAATAGCCAGCATCACGTGTTCACATTTTTTCGCGACTTTCCTTGCAATAACAAATATGTCTCATAAACACACAGTTACAGCAGCGAGAAAAAAACGTCTCGGTTACGTATGGTAACCCTCGTTCCCTGAAGGAGGGAACGGAGACGTACGTCGGACGTACCGACGAATTGGGATCACTTCTGGGAGCCCCTATCAGCTTCGAGCTATCTAGAACCGGCCAATGAACAATTGGCGTGCGAGATTTGCATCTCGCGCTCCGCCCCGCGCCGCGGGTATAAACAGGAAGCGAGAGCGAATGCACGCTGTTTTTCACTGAGGAGCCACACGTAGTGGCTCGACCTGCAGTGATGGTACAGCAACTGTGGCGACGGGACGTACGTCTCCGTTCCCTCCTTCAGGGAACGAGGGTTACCATACGTAACCGAGACGTTCCCATTCAGTCGGTCACGTTCGACGTACGTCGCATCCGTACCATAGGGGAGGGAATGGCGCAGCAAGCCGACACTAGAACGGGTACTTCGGTGTTACTGACTATGGGAAGTGAGCACACAGGAAGACACCGGCTCTACACGGAGGCTATAGAATCTAGCGAACGTGTTAGGTGTCGCCCAGCCCGCAGCTCTACAAATGTCTGTCAGCGAGGCGCCACGAGCCAGCGCCCAGGAAGAGGCAACACCCCTAGTGGAGTGGGCTCTTAACCCGAGCGGGCAGGGCACGTCTTGGGACTGATAAGCCAAGACGATGGCATCCACTATCCAGTGGGCCATCCTCTGCTTGGAGACAGCCTTTCCCTTCTGCTGTCCTCCGTAACAGACGAAGAGCTGCTCTGAGGTCCTGAAGCTTTGCGTTCTATCCACGTAAGTCCGGAGAGCACGGACGGGACAGAGAAAAGCTAGGGCTGGGTCTGCCTCCTCCGAAGGCAGCGCTTGCAGGCTCACCACTTGGTCCCGGAAGGGAGTAGTGGGAACCTTGGGCACATATCCAGGCCGGGGTCTCATGATCACATGAGAGTTACCGGGCCCGAATTCCAGGCACGATTCGTCGACCGAAAATGCCTGCAGGTCCCCTACCCTCTTGATGGAGGCCAACGCAGTCAGGAGTATTGTCTTTAACGACAGAACTTTCAACTCAGCTGACTGCAGAGGCTCAAAAGGTTCTCTCTGTAGCGCAGTTAGCACCAGAGTTAAGTCCCAAGAGGGTATGGAGGGAGGACGAGGTGGATTTAATCTCCTCGCTCCCCTAAGGAACCTGACGATCAGATCGTGCTTACCTAGAGATTTTGCATCTACGAGCTCATGATTAGCGGCGATAGCGGCGACATAGACTTTGAGGGTAGAGGGAGACAGCCTTCGCTCCAACCCATCCTGTAGAAAGGTAAGCACAGATGCGACCGAACATCTTCGGGGGTCTTCTCGGCGAGAAGAGCACCAGTCGACGAACAGGTTCCACTTCAACGCATAGAGGCGCCTCGTAGAGGGGGCTCTAGCGGAAGTAATGGTGTCAACTACCGCTTGCGGTAGGTCACCTAGAACCTCTGCGTCCCGTCCAGGGACCAAACATGGAGTTTCCAGAGGTCCGGACGCGGGTGCCATAGGGTGCCCCGTCTCTGAGTCAGGAGGTCCTGTCTCAGAGGAATGGGCCAGGGAGGTGCTGTCGCAAGGAGCACTAGTTCCGGGAACCAAGTCCGGTTGGGCCAATACGGAGCGACCAACAGGACCTGCTCCTCGTCCTCTCTGACTTTGCACAGAGTCTGCGCAAGAAGGCTCACTGGGGGAAACGCATACTTGCGTTCTTCCCGGGGCCAGCTGTGGGCCAGGGCATCCGACCTGAGGGTCCCCTCGGTCAAGGAATAAAACCGCTGACAGTGGGTCGTCTCTGGGGAGGCAAACAGGTCTACCTGTGCGGCCCCGAAACGACTCCAGATTAGCTGGACCGCCTGGGGATGGAGTCGCCATTCTCCCGGAAGTACCTGCTGACGTGACAGCTCGTCGGCCGCACAATTGAGCAGGCCCGGAATATGAACGGCACGAAGCGACCTCAGATGCTTCTGACTCCACAAGAGGAGATGGCGGGCGAGTTGCGACATGCGACGGGAGCGTAGACCACCCTGTTTGTTGATGTACGCTACGGCCGCAGTGTTGTCCGTCCGGACCAGAACGTGCTTGCCTCTGAGCGGCACTTTGAAGCGGCTGAGTGCAAGACGAACTGCTAACAACTCGAGGCAATTGATATGCCATTGCAGTTGAGGCCCCGTCCACAGACCCGAAACTGCAAGCCCGTTGTACGTGGCCCCCCAACCCGTGGATGAGGCATCCGTGGAGACAACGGAGTGCCTGGACACTTGTTCTAGGGGAACTCCCGCCCGGAGAAACAGAGGGTCCGACCACGGGCCGAAGGTTTGGCGGCACCTCGGAGTCACTTGGACGCGGAGGGAACCGCTGTGCCACGCCCATCTCGGGACTCGATCGTGTAGCCAGCGTTGAAGCGGTCTCATATGAAGCAATCCGAGCGGCGTTACTGCGGCTGCGGATGCCATATGCCCCAGGAGCCTCTGAAAATGTTTCAGTGGAACCGCTGTCCTGCCTCTGAACGAATTCAGGCAGTTCAACACCGACTGGACGCGCTCCTCGGTGAGGCGGCGGTCATGGCGACCGAGTCTATCTCCATACCGAGAAAAGAGATCCTCTGCGTGGGGCAGAGTTTGCTCTTCTCCCAGTTGACCCGAAGTCCCAACTGGCTGAGGTGACTGAGCACCTTGTCCCTGTGTTCGCACAACTGCTCTCGCAACTGGGCAAGAATCAGCCAGTCGTCGAGGTAGTTGAGGATGCGAACGCCATGCTCTCTCATGGGAGCAATGGCCGCCTCCGCAACCTTCGTAAAGACGCGGGGCGACAGGGACAGGCCGAAGGGTAAGACGCGGTACTGATATGCCCGTCCCTCGAACGCGAAGCGCAGAAAGGGCCGGTGTCGAGGGAGAATCGAGACATGAAAGTACGCGTCCTTCAGGTCGATCGCTGCAAACCAATCTCGGGGATGGATGCACCTGAAGATGCGCTTCTGCGTTAACATCGTGAACGGCAGCCTGTGAAGGGACCGGTTCAGGAATCGCAGGTCCAAGATCGGTCGTAACCCGCCGCCTTTCTTGGGTACAATGAAGTACGGGCTGTAGAACCCGGACCTCATATCGGCTTGAGGGACCGGCTCTATCGCGTCCTTCGCCAGTAGGACAGCGATTTCCGCCCTGAGCACGGGGGCGTTCGCCTCCACTACAGTCGTGAAGTGAACGCCCCTGAACTTGGGGGGACGCCGGGCGAACTGAATCGCATAGCCGAGTCTGATGGTACGGATGAGCCACCGAGACGGGCTGGGAAGCGCTAGCCAGGCTCCCAGACTCCGAGCAAGGGGGACCATCGGCACCACGGACGTACCCGCAGCGGGGCAGCGAGGCGGAACGCAGGGATCCGGCTCGGACGGCATGGGAGCGGCCCGAAGCGGGATCTGAGTGTGCTGTGCAACACTTACCTGCATCCGCGGAGGGGACGTGCGAGTGTGGGGAGGCCGCTTGTGTGCGTCCCGACAGCCGGCGTCCCCTGCTGGCGAAGGGAGAGGTACTTGAGGGTGGCGAGGCATGGGAGCGTCGACCACCGCCAAGCGCGCTCTCTTGGCACCCAGAGATATTGGAAACTGCTCTTTTATTGATGTTTTGGGTGCCGCTGGCACTGGGACCAGCGGCGGAACAGACAAACAAAAGATTTTCCCCCGGCCCTCCTCCGGGGGAAGGAGTGGTGCTGCAGCCATCTCCCTCAGAGCAGTTTCCTCCATCTCTGGGCGGCCCGTCTCAGGGTCGCTTGCGACGGCGCTTGCCACCTGGCTTGGCAGCGGCCTGAGCGGGCTGGACATCCTTCCCACGGCCGGCCCCACGCCGTCGGCTGGTGGAAGGCTGCTGCGGTGCCTTGGCGGGGGCGGAGGCGGCGGCGGGTGGACGTCCTCGGCGACGAGTAGTCGGAGGCGCTGCCGCCGGCGGCGGGGTGGAGGCAGCAGCGGGCCGCCGGGGCAGGATGTGCTTGATCGCCTCCGTCTGCTTCTGGGCGGCCGAGAACTGTTGGGCGAAGCTCTCGACCGCGTCGCTGAATAACCCAGCTGACGAGATGGGGGAGTCCAGGAACCGATATTTATCGGTCTCCCTCATGTCAGCCAGGTTAAGCCAGAGATGACGCTCCTGGACCACAAGCGTGGACATCGCCTGACCGATGGCACGGGCGGTGACTTTCGTCGCCCGGAGGGCGAGGTCCGTCGCCGTCCGGAGCTCCCGGAGGAGCTCTGGGTCAGGCCTACCCTCGTGCATGTCAAGGAGTGCCTGGGCCTGGTGGACCTGAAGCAACGCCATGCCATGCAAAGCGGACGCAGCCTGCCCGCAGGCCTTGTAAGCCTTCCCAGTCAGACTGGAAGAGAACTTACAGGCCCGGGACGGGAGACGCGGGTCACCGCGCCAGTTAGAGGCGGTCGCCGGACACAGTTGCATCGCGACGGCGCGCTCCACTGGCGGGATTAGGGGCAGCCCTGGTTCGTGGGATGGGTAAGGGGACTCCCCCAGCCCGGAGGTAGGAGAGTCTCGATCTTAGCTCCGCGATAGTCATGTTCCCGCAGTGGGAACATGAACTATCCACAAACGCCGCCTCAGCGTGCTGTGTGCCCAAACACGTGAGACAGCGATTGTGACCGTCAGCAGGGGACAGGGAACAACCGCATCCAGAAACGCACGGGTGGTAAGACATCCTGAAAAGGACGGCACGTCACCCGTGAACTCTTTTTGTGAGGAAACGCTCTGTGCTGAAGCACTCAGGGGGAAACGCGACAGCGCACGGGATTGTTGTGCAGCCCGTGCCTGTACTCAAAACAGGAAAAACGCCCAACCAGACCAACAGTTTGCCCGTTGCTGTGAAAACAGCAGTTTTTCTCTGTTTGCAGAGGCAGCCGATGAGTCAGCGCGGATCCCGCTGAAATGTGCCGTTCCTCCAACACTCGTCTCCTCTGGATTCTCCGGTCTAAATAAAGCTTGCTGATAGCAGCGATAAACTCAAGCAGTCTTGCGTTGAGAGTCCTCTTCATCTGCCGTGTGGCTCCGAAGTGAATGACAGCGTGCATTCGCTCTCGCTTCCTGTTTATACCCGCGGCGCGGGGCGGAGCGCGAGATGCAAATCTCGCACGCCAATTGTTCATTGGCCGGTTCTAGATAGCTCGAAGCTGATAGGGGCTCCCAGAAGTGATCCCAATTCGTCGGTACGTCCGACGTACGTCGAACGTGACCGACTGAATGGGAACGAATGTTAAAAAATCAAGGGTTAAGAGCTCAACGAAAGCAAACACTTATCTACATCATGGTGAATTAAACTATTATTTTCATTAAAACAGAAATAAAGTCAGTCTGGTTAGTAATGCATGAAGCTGGCAATGCTGTTTGTGGAGTTGTTTAATCCTCTACTGAGATCTTCAGAGATTTAGGGCCCTATTTTAACGATCTGAAACGCAAGTGTCAAAGCGCGAAGCGCAAGTAACTTTGTGGGCGGGTCTCGGCGCTGTTGCTATTTTCCCGGCGGGATAAATGGCTCTTGCGCCCGGCGCAAATCTAAAATGGGTTGGTCTGAAGTAGCTTCATTATTCATAGGTGTGGTTTGGGCGTAACGTGAATAAACCAATCAGAGCGTCATCCAACATTCCCTGTAAAAGCAGGTGCGCAAGTTCCATTATGGATTGCTATTATTATGGCGTATTTTCCAGGCGCACGCCAGGAGCGGTTCACAGCCGAGGAGACTGATGTTCTTGTAAGAGCAGTCAAAGACAGAGAAGTTGTGTTGTATGGGGATGGGAGAAACCCACCCAAAATAGCGTTGGTTAAACAGGCGTGGGAGGAAATAGCCACAATTGTTTCGTCAGCTGGCATCCCCAGGACGTCGCACCAGTGCCGCAAGCGCTACAATGACATCAGAAGACGGGGAAAGTCCAAGCTTGCCAGCATCAATCGGGCACGCCGTGTAACAGGAGGTGGATCTGCCTCTACTCAGGACCTGACGCCAGCAGAGGACATCGCTGCGTCCACCCTCACCGATTTTTTTTCCTGGTTCTTGACGGACAAACCAATTTGTTAGATGTCCTTATATACATATATGTCTTGCCAGAAGTTGCCACTATTGGGCAAACAGGTCTCCTTAATTATTAGACTACAATTAGCCTGAATAATTTGTAAGCTAGATTTATGCCTATTTTTTCACATCTTCGTGGCACACCACAATGATTTCCGTCATCTCATGTGTTAATATTTTTTAGTGTAACAATTTATGATTTGCAAAAATAACTGTTGCATCTGTGTAGATTACATGAGCAAAGTGTATGCGCGTTGTGCACGCTATACATTATGGTCAAGCATGCGCCCTTAAAATAGCATAATGAACAACGCGCAACGCGCCACTGACTTTAGACTAGGTTTTTTCTGGTCAGTGGCGCAATTGTTTAATGGAACAGCAAAATAGCACCAGGGATTGTTTGCGCCGGAACACGCCTCCTTTTTTGCGCTGAACCGCCCAGGTAGCGCAAGTTCATTCACTAGTTTAGCGACGTGCTTCTGTGGAGGGAAAAGCACGCTTTGCGCGGGTGCAAAATAGGAATGACACATGCGTGCGTCGGTGTACAAAGTCAATTGCGCTGGGTGCAAGATAGGGCCCTTAATGTCTTCTTTTATCTTCAGTTGATTTCATCTAAAGCCTGGGATACACTGCACAATTTTAGAAATCCTATAAGATCATTACAAATCACACTGTGCGACATAGATCTATTAAACTTGGGTACGAAATGCATGTAGACTGTGCAATGATGACACCTATTGACCTATAGAAGAATAAAATGTCATCAGCATGTGTTAGGTAAACAAAAAGACCATGATGAATCACACTTTGGATGTTCTAGTTTTTATGTGTGCTAAAAAAAGAGGACACGGCGAAAGAGGAAGGGAAAAGAGCTTGAGGTAAGCAGATTTATGTTTTAGCGCCATGTCACGTTGATTTCATGTCACATTTTTATTGGCTGGTCAGTAGACGTAGGTCGTAGAAGCAAACACACTGTGAGATGATCATGCTGAATTTCTGAAACTGTCAGAAAATAACCATAGGCTATCTTTGGTCTCGACTGTGACAACGACCTCGCTCACTGTATGACATAGGACCATCAATTAGGAGCCACGATCACAGAAATCACAGGATTGTTTCACGATAGCAATCTTTTGTCTGGGACAGCTGAAATTTGTGCAGTGTATCCCAGGCTTAAGGCTGTGGCTGAAGTCAGTTGTAGTTCTTGTGGTTCTCTTTCTTTCAGTGATTCTGCTCATTATCATCAGGTGTTCATCATTAATTCTCAATCATCTTTTGATTATCTCATGAACTTCAATGGTACTTTAACTCTGTAGTGTGCACACACATGAACACTAGGCAGCGCTAATTTAACATGGGCATTTTGCTGTGTACTATTACATAAATCTTAGCAGTTACATTTACGTATGACTGTGAAATGTGACCCTGGATCACAAAACCAGTCATTAGTCGCACGGGTATATTTGTGGCAATAGCCAAGAATACATTGTATGGGTGAAAATTATCCCAATTTATGCCAAAAATCAGGATATTAAAGGGCACCTAAAATGCAAAATTCACTTTTACATGGTGTTTGAACATACTGTAAATGTATGTTGGCAGTGTGTGTTCACAACCACCCTATAATGGTAAAAATCCACCCACTTTAAATCCCCATAAATCACAAGCAGTGTCTCAGAACAAGCCGTTTGCAGATTCCTGGGAATATGACGTCACATTTCACAGGCCCCGCCCACGAGTGTTGATGGACACTGCTGTATTAGCATAGACCCCGCCCTCAGAAAGCTGCACACAGTCCGTCATCAGGGTTGCCAACTGTCACGCATTTGGCGTGACACTCACGCTTTCAGGCTCAGTCTCACGCTCTCACGCTGCCCAACTGAATCTCACGCCAAATTGCCAAACCTGATTTTGATATTAAACAATGTCTAAGCTTTTACATTTTTTAAAGTTTTAATGCGAAATTCAAACAATAAATAGCGTTTTGGCGCTAATATGGCATAACAGTTAAAGCCATAGGCGTCGAAAAACGGAGTTGCGACATGCTCTCTCATCTCGCGGGTGCGCGCGCGGTCACGTGCTTCACGGAGCGCTCAATACTTCTAGCGCTGTGTCAATACATTTTAATGGCTTGATACACCACAGCTCCACTTAACAGGTGTTTGCAGCAAGTTTTGGTAGACAGTACAGCATAGTGTGCATTGATTATTACATCAACCATACAGGATCGTTTTATAATGGAGAGTAATGGAGATGCAACAATGTTAACATTAATGTTAATGTTTTTTATTGTATTTAGCCCTCAGGTATTCCATACTAATTGGTCACACTCATACTCATTGATGGTCAAATGACCATCAATATTTCATGATGATGAAGAACTGCAATGTCACGTGAGCGTGTCCGCAATAGAGATGATCAAAACCAAACATATATCATGTTTAATTTTTTATTTGGGTGTTCACGAGCTGTGAAGGCTCCGCCCAGCTCATTTGCATTTAAAAGAGACAGACACAAAACAGCTCATTTTTCTCAAACCCAAAAATTGGCATTTTCAAAATGCTATATTATATAATCTGTTTGGAATCTTAATCTGAAACTTCACAGACACACTCTAGGGACACCTGAGACTTATATTACATCTTGTAAAAAGGGGCATAATAGGTGCCCTTTAAGTAGAGATCATGTTCCATGAAGATATTTAGTACATTTCCTACCGTAAATGTATCAAAAATGTATTATTATTAGTAATATGCATGGCTAAGGACTTCATTTGGACAACTTTAAAGGAGATTTTCTCATAATTTAAAATGTTTTGCACAATCTTCAATCTCGGCCAAATATTGTCCTATCCTTACAAACCATCAATGGAAAGATTATTTATTCGGCTTATTCTCACCATTGAACATTTTGCAGAGCAAAAATAGATTTGAATGCACTTATCAACCATGCTTATGCCACGTAGACTTGCTGTGGTTGGAATGTGGAATCACGGCCTCTTATCCGTCACGACGTTATGACGCATGTTTGTCTTTGGTGATTCAGAAAGAATCTGGGTGAACCCTTTGGCTCATGACAATTTAACAAAGGCGCCAAGAAGAAATCTCACCAGCCATGACCGTGGCTTGCGAACAAAGAATTGGATTTTTGTTTTTGTAAAACTTCACGTCATCCTTCCTGTGTGGTGCCTGGATGGGTCTGCAAAAATTTCAGACTGCGTCAAACAAAAATGCTGATATTCAACAAACACATCACTGCTAGCTTACTACAAATTACAGTTTCTTTCAACATCGCATATTGTTTACCATTTAGACACAATATTCTCCATTACATGACTATTATTTAGACCCTCTGCAACAGAATCACCTTGTTGGTACAAATATTAAGCTAAAATCACCACTGGTTGTTTGATTTAAAGTAAATCAGTTTAGTCTGAACATTGATGCCTTTTTCCTGGATCAATCCCAAATGCCCTCTGTTCGCATTATGAACAGTCTCTGTGCCAGCACACACAACATTAACCAGACACACCAGAGCAACACTGACAAATGCCAGTTACCACAAGAACTGTTTTACAACAAGAGCTTTGTATTTGATTGCCAGAGGCAGCCTGTTCAACTCCTGGGAAATGTTTTTTTTTATGTCTGCTCTTTTACAGCTTTTTACTTTCACTCCAGTGTTTCTAGTTCTTGAGGGTCTTTGCTCTGAAATGTTCTGATTCCCCAGAATGAAATTTTAGTACATTATGAGGCACTGTTGAGAAGCACAGTTAATGATGCTATGTAAGTTATATTTCACTCTTAATTGTGTGAATGCATGTAACATGCAGTGCACATGCAGTTTTTAATATCTGAGTAAGAAACATGACCATCTGGATTTCATTTTAATGTGTCCCATTACATCACAATTCAGCTCTAGGTTGAATGAATCAAAAGTTTCCTCTAATAAGAATCACTTGTTTGAGCAAAAAAGTAAAAGAGGCGACCCACTGATAGCTGCAAATTTGTCTAATTTGACATATTAAGATCAAATAGTTGAACTAAAATCTTTTTTATAGGCTCTCTCTCCCTTATGCCGAGTTCACACTGCCCGATTTTAGTCCAGATTTTGACTCGCCGACAGGTTTTGCGAAATCGCCGACAAATGCCCCGAAATCATAGGCAAATCGGTGCTCGTGCACGTGAGTGACAATCACGCAGTGTGAATTATCAAAGACTCAATCAGAGAGACTCGCAGATGAGTCGCCGACGCCCATGAGATATTTGTCATGCTAACTATCTGGACCAGTCGGCGATTCAAAATCCTGCTGTGTGAAATGTGTTCTGACTGAAAATTGTGCAGCACATAGCAACATTATTTATTTACCTCAAACTCTCTTTGCAGAACACAATCCTTGCTCCCTGTGACTCCTCAACCATTTCCTCTGCCATATTCTTTTTCTCCTTTTCGCTGCAAATCAGTGCACAGATAATTTGGATCGCAAGCTTTCTGCAGTTTATGTTTTAATAGTCTCGTGAGAACTCCAGTCTGACACACGTGTGATCTTGCATTGTTTACTTGTCACTTCTCACGTGTGTTTGTTTGTGAAACAACGTGATCTCACAGAATTCCGTGAAATGAACACAGGTCCCTTAACTCAAAATCCGTGGCAGTTTCACGGAATCGCTGAAAATTCCGTGATGGGATCACGGAAGTGATTCCTATGCAAGTCAATGACAGTAAAAAGCAGACATGATTTTATGAATATTTATAGGCTACTTTTATATTTTGGAGCAACTAACTCCACTCCTACCCTAAACCTACCCACTCTCAACAATATAAAACACATAATAGGCAAATACATGTACAGTCACAGGTATTTATTGCAAAAACTGACCAAAAACAGTATAAAAGTATTAACTCATGTTGCATTCCAAGTCTTTTCAAGTCATACGATATCTTCATGTAAAGAACAGAGTCGATCTTAATGTTTTAATCGCTAAAATGATGATCCCGCCGCTCCGTGAACACACTCATTCATATCTCATTCAAATAATACACACGACTCTTTTGCATGATGCGATCGGTCACGAGACACACGAGAGCCAATGGCATTTTACAATCAAAGCCGACGTAATGACGCAATTGGTCACGAGACATACGACAGCCAATTCTGTCAAAGCGGACGTGGCGTTTCTTCCGGCGGCAAATTTGAAATGTATTTTTGATCTTTGGCGGATGGACTCTACACTGCTGATCGCTGTTGGGGATTTACTTCACACAAATTAATCGTTTGGCCTCAGGACACTTGGAATATTTGTACTTTTGGAATAAATTGTGCCTGCAGTCGTATCGGCCAGTTATATCCTATTTTTTATAATACACAAATGGGTAGGTTTAGGGAAGGAATTGGGTTACGTGTTCAAAACGTGTCTAAATACTGGGGAAAAAAAGAAAATAATTGTAAATAAAATTATGCTGGCTGATTAAATCGAGAATCACACTCCATGTCATAATGGCAAAAATCATAGTTTCATGATGATAACCATGCCCGACGCGTCTGTATACTGTCATTGACTTCCATCGACAGGCATCACTTCCGTGGACCCATCACGGAATTTTCGGCGATTCCGTGAAACTGCCACGGATTTTGAGTTAAGGGACCCGTGTTCATTTTTATAATTCATTTCATAATTAACTGTATTTTAATTTTACATTTTAATTGTTGGAATTAAAGGTTCAGTGTGTAGTATTTATGAGGCTCTATTGACTGAAATGCAATATAATACACATAACTATGTTTTCAGTGGAGTATAAAGACCTTACATGAACCGTTATGTTTTTATTACCTGAGCCATTTCTATCTACACACACCGCGGGTCCCTTACAGTGAAGTCTCCATTTTGCGCCGTCATGTTTCTACAGTAGCCCTAAAGGGACAAACTGCTCTACAGAGCACTAGCTACTCTCTGCTCTCTCCGACAACCACATCTTTGTCATGTGTCGGCCCCCATAGCTTCTCTATGTGCTTCGAAAGTGAGGGGTGAGCAGTGTGGGATTGCAATTCACAACCTCACCACTAGATGCCACTAAACTCGACACACTGCAACTTTAATAAATTAATTAAATGCTACTAAAGTTGCTTCATAATCAGATATCAGTGATAAAGGATGATGAAGCGACCCGAAACAGCATCATAATTAATGCATATTTACATTAAAAGTAATTAAAAATCCTCAAAATCAAACATTGAAATGTATAAATACTAACATGAACTTCTATCTGGTACAAAAAGATCAAGTCACAACTGCAACTGCAACATCCTTAATGCATATTTTTTTAGTTAATACAAGTGTGTTTTGTTTTACTGCAGACCTTTTCACTTGTTTTAAGTGTAAACAAGCTGAAAACAAGTTCTGTTTAATAAATCCTCCTGAGGGAGGGTAAAACTGGGAGATGTGTTCCATCAATAACACCCATAATTTTGCCAATGTTGTTCTCTCATGATTGTTGCACAAACTCTCATGCTCGAGTTTCATTTGGTACCTTGATTAGTTGCTTAACTGCAGAATAGAGCATTGATTTGAGAAATAAATAAACAGTGATTTTATGAATATCAAGCTGGTTTGAAATAACATATTCAGCACTGCAATCTAATTCATAAAAGTAAACACTCTTAATCATCTAACACATTTTATCATTCATAACATTGCACTACACAAAGCAAACATGTCCCTGCAGGATAACTATTTTCTTCTTCTTCTACATCCGTAGATATGAACACTACAGTCTGAATCTAAAGTTGTTTTAATTTTTTGCCATATAGTTGCTAGAGTGCCTTGAACTCAAACACGTCCGAGGATGGGGACCTGCTAACATTGCTGGAATCAATCTCTGAACACGCTCTGTGTGAACAAAACACTGGATCAATGCTGTAAGGGATGTGTCGTAGTGATGACGCTGAAGCTGAGATCGTTTGCCAGCTTATTGGAATGGTACGCAACACACTAGTTTATGATTCCAGATCATAAGCAAGCAAAACGTTGCAGAGACATTACGTCACATCCTGATGTTGCGTGTCTTTAGGGGATGTGTGTGAATGTACTCACAGATTCCAGAAAATCACTGGCAGTATGAATCTGCCAAAATCAAACGATCCCAGGACAAATCCCGGGACACATTATCAGTAATTTTCTGGAATGGGGCTTATGTAAAGCTAATCAAGTTTATATATACATGCTCAGGGCCGTTGCTAGCGGGGCAAAAGGTAGTGATGATTCCAGATTTCAACCAAGGCGGCCCACAGGACGGCCCTACACATGTTATGCATCAAAGGACATTATTCAGGTGGCAGTCAGCATTTGACTTTGCTTGTACACTGTAAAATCCAACAGTGAATCTAACTAACAATTTTAGTTAAATTTACTTAATGTAATATAACTTAATTGTAAAAATCTAGTAATCTGTACTATTCACATATTATGCCTTTTTTCCTCAGAAAACCCAAGTTAAGATAAATTGATTGCTTTGAGAACCATTTTGTTAAGCCAAATAATAGTAATAGTAAATTGATCAAATTTATAATAATAAGGCCTTCTGAAGCGAATTGGTGTGTTTTTTGTGAGAAAATATCCATATTTAACATGTTATAAAGTAAAATATCTAGCTTCTGCCAGACTGCCATCCATATATAGGCCTTTATTAACCCCCTGCAGCCGTATGGAGTATGTTTATAATGGATGGATACACACAGTCAGTCTTCCAAATAAGGCTGGATTCGCATTCCTTTAAACTCGGTCCTGGAGGGCCACTGTCCTGCAGAGTTTAGCTCCAACAAGCCTCAACACACCTGCCTGGAAGTTTCTCATACGCCTAGTAAAACCCTGGTTAGACATTTGTTTATGTCTGCGCAAATCATTTCCTCCTTTGTGAAGGAGGGGCAATACTAAAATACTAAAAGGGCTTTGCTAAAAAGTTGTAACCAAATGATCCGTACCAACTGTTCATGATCCAGCTTACAGTCTCCAGAGCGATAGCTACTGATCACAGTTTACTGTTAGTTGTAATGGGTGTTTTTGTGTAATTGGCTCTGTATGTTGTTGATAATGCAAGTGAGAGAAAGAGTTTATGGATAAGACTCTAATGCGCACTTCTTGTACTGTGTTTTATTAAGCTCTTACATTGATTTTCTGGAGTAAAACTCAATCTCTTCTCTGGTTCTGTAGGCATCATTGTCCGACTCTGGTTCGAACTGAACACTGCTATTAAGGGTTTCTGTTCTGATACTTTCATTCTGTGAGATGAGATTGTCCTGACACCGGAGCATGAGCTCTTGAAGCTCCACCCTCTTCTTGAAAGGGGGCTGGAGGCACCAGCTCATTTGCATTTAAAGGGATACACACAAAAACTGTTTTTGCTCACCCCCCAAAAACATGCTGTAAAAAATTATCTGTGGGGTATTTTGAGCTAAAACTTCACATACAAAATCTGGGGAAATCAGAGACTTATTTTACATCTTGTAAAAAGGGGCATAATATGTGCACTTTAAATTATATATATATATATATATATATATATATATATATATATATATATATATATATATATATATATCAGCCTGGGCTGGTTGTACCAGGTAAATTGTAAAGCCCTAAGTGAGCCAAAGGCATCTGGAGCAATGCCAAAGTATCATCCGAGGACAACAGAGTTTGCCTTAATTTAACTGAATCCCCTCTGGAACTCCCAGTAGTTGTAAAACCAGTTTACGCCTCCTGGGGGGAAGGTTACACAGCAACATCCACTGCATCCAAACAATCTCGAAAAAAAGAGTCAGAAGTACTTGTAGAGAGCACGTCAAATTCAGTGAAGGTCAACTAAAAGGGGTTTCCTCAATTCTGTTACAAGAATCCCATTGCAATTCTGTTACAGTGTTGACATTTCAGAAGAAGAAGTCTCCTTTGTATACTTAATCTGTGAAGTTGCATTCTTCTTTGATGGGGGGTAGTAGTAAGCTTCACTTGACAGTGACGAAATCAACCGAAGAATAACAACCTATCTCTGTCAGGCGAGAAAATCAAAGAGACTGAACGCGGATACCAAAAGCAACCTTTCACATTGGTGTACTGGCGCTGCTGGTATGCATTTGACATTAAAGGTGCATAAGTGCAGGATTTGAGTGTCCCATTGTTCGAATGCGGGAACAATGATCACATTTGGGTCTGTTCCTCACAACAATCAGTGCAGTATCATATACACATGCAAAGGACTAACGGTAACACTTTATTTTACATTGTTACATGTAGTTACTATAGTAATAACTATAAAATATGTATTTCCATGTACCTAACCCAAACCAAACCCTAATCTTATGTAGTTACTTAATATTACTCAGTACTTAAATGTTTAATTACAGTGTAACAAAGGCATTTAAAATAAAGTGTCACCGACTAAACTATTGTTGTCATAATGCTCAGAAATCTGAATTTAAATGTGATCATTTGTGTACCTTGAAAGATAAATAAACATAAATACCTACACATTTTAAATGTGTCTTTGAATGCATCCTGCATGCGATACATTGAGACTGGGGGCATTTTAAAGCACATCTATATAACCTAAGAATACTGAACATGATAAGAGAAACTGTACATAAGTCTCCATCCCACACGAGGGAGAGCACTTTGTCAGAAATGCTCCTAAACCCAGCATATTTAGAGCCGCCTTGCATCTCTGTGCCAGCAGTTTGATCTCTACTGAGCTTCAAGATTACGTGTGCCATGTGATTGTTTCACAGAATGGGCTTTATGTTGTTTTCCTGGCTCAGCCTGTGGAATAAGCGATCCAAGTGCATTTTCAGGGGAAAAGCCTAGAGTGCCAGCCCACATAGAGATGATCTGTGATGTTAAAACCACATATGACAAAATCAAGTTGTCAGGATTAGACCGTGATTCGACGTATTTGACAAACAATTTCAGGATCAGTGAAGGTCAATGTGAAGTGAGGAATCGTGGGGCAGACCTCTCCTGTTCAATGGGAGATCCTTGTGTGACCCCAGTAAGAGGACGGCAATGTAAAGTAGAGCCCTCCTGTGGTCTTTATTGGCTGGTGCAGCTTTTTTAAATTATTATATCTTTTCACAAGCTGGACTTTATCATAGACACAGCGATAATCATCCAGAAAAGCCATTTATTCCTTTCATTGTGATGTATGCTTGATTTTTAATGGTGTAAATCTTGCATCACCATTGCTGGTAACACTAGTATGGGGAACAAACGACTACAACTTTTGCCTCAATAAACTTCTGATTTACTGCTTATTATTAGCTAGTTTTTGTAGCATTTAAATGTAGGTATTGGGTAGGATTAAGGGATGTAGAATAAGGTCACACAGAATAAAGCATTAATATGTGCTTTATAAATACTAACAAACAACCAATGCTACTAGTTAATAGTGAGAATTGAACCCTACAATAAAGTGTTACCCTATTGCTCATAATCTGAACAAACCCTGAGTATTACATTTAAGCATTACTTTTCTGCTATAGACATGAATGCTTCCTAAAAGCAGGCGTCTTGTTAAGGAGAGATGTGCTATTATTTTACTTAGCAAGCATTTTGTTAGAGGGACCAGAATATAAGAGAGACACCCAGAACATACTAGAACTCTTTAAACATCCAGAAAATCCATACAAATATGGGAAAAAGGGCGTTTAGTTATTTGGTCACTGATTTACCTGGTTGTAATCGTTTTCACTGATATTCTAGACATTTTTTGTACATGTGAATAATGTATTTGTTTTCATGTTTAAATGTGTCATCATGTTTAACTATATGTGCTGCCTGTCTTGGCCAGGGCGCTCTTGTCAAAGAGATTTTAATCTCAAAAGTTTTTTGCTGGTTAAATAAAGGCTATAAATAAAATAAGTATAAATGTGATCAATACTGTAAGTTATGACAACATTTGTTTTTACATTTACATCAAAATTGTTAAAAAGTTAAGCATTTAAAAAAAAATTATAAGTTGTACAAAGATTCAATTCATTTTTAAGTCCGTTTAATGCAATTTAAGTTGAAATGACAAACGATTGAAGTTTGGTTTTACAGTCACGACGAGAGATAACGAAAGTCAGAGTAACTCAAAAAAGTCTGGTAACACTTTATAATAAGTATAGTGTAATAAAGTATTTTCAAATCATTTCAAATAAATAGTTAATTAATAGTTTATTAACTAGTTAATACATTAATAGACTATATACAAATAGTGAGTTATTCATTGCACTGTAATTAATAAAGTGTCATTGTTTAATTAGCTCATATGTGAAGAGTTAAATAATGCTTTGTCAACGTATTAACCCTAAATAGTTCTCACTTTAGAATAGGCCACGGAAAATAGGAAAGTGACATTAAGTGCTTTAAACCAACCTTTATTAGACATTATTCAGTACGCGCACAACTATTAGGCAAGTGGATATTCTGATCATATATTTTTTCCAAGCACATGTTTCCAGTTCGAAACCACATTAATCTTATTAATTACTGAGTATAATCATTTTCAGGTGATATATAATTGTTAAAGGGCCATAACACACACAGTTTCTGCCAGTCTCATGTTAATCTTGAGTATCTATAGAGTAGTGTTGATCCTTCATATCTCTGAAGAGTCTTTAGTTTTATCAGATTTATAAAAGAGAGATAAGCTGTACCGATTCTTTCCGAAAACAGCTGAGCTCATGAAGGTGTGCAGTGGGCGGAGCTAAAGAGTCATGACCACACACACACACACACACACACACACACACACACACACACACACACACACACACACACACACACACACACACACGCACACACACACACACACACACACACACACATGTTTGTTTTTGTGAAATGTGAGGACATTCCATAGGCGTAATGGTTTTTATACCGTACAAACCGTATTTTCTATCCCCTTACACTGCCCCTGCCCCTAAACCTACCCATCACACACACACACACACTGCCCCTGCCCCTAAACATACCCATCACAGGAGACTGTGCAGTTTACTTTCTGTGAAAAAAACCTCATTCTGTATGATTTATAAGCATTTTGAAAAGTAAGGACATGGGGAACGTCCTCATATTTCACCCTCTTTTTGTAATACCCGTGTCATACCCATGTCATTACACACATTTGTGTCCTGATATTTCACAAAAACATGCCACACACACACACACACACACACACACACACACACACACACACACACACACACACACACACACACACACACACACACACACACACACACACACACACAATACATCATGGCATTATCCCTGGATAACTTTTAATTTACTATACATTGGTGTTGTTCACATTATGTGCCCTTAAGCGCCGATTGCAAACAAAACACATTTGATGCAGTTTCACTCACCGCCTGCGGTTTCCACTCATGACCGGGAACAAACAAACACACTTGCAGAACTCCGGAAAACAAACTGCATCCACTGTTCCCTTAATGCTGGGATATTTGGGAAGCTGAAAGAGGTGATCTTTCAGAAACACACATTGTTAGTGACAATGAGCACGTTTACATGCACACCAGTAAGCTGATAACTCACAAATATCAGCTTATTGAAATAACCAGTTTTCCCCGTTTACATGCAAACCAGTAAAGTTTGACAACGCAAGTAAACCGCGTTTGCATGATTTTATTAATTATTCAGATTATTTCCTTATAGTGACGTCAAAAATAATAATTTCCGTATAGTAATAATTTGTGTCAGCAGGAAACCTACGGCTCATATATTACTCTCTCATGCAGTTACAGATGCAGCGTTTTGACTGAACCACTTCTGCTACATGAGAGATGAGAACACATTTTTACAATTTTCCGGGTCTTAAAAGAGTCTGCGTTTGTGATATATTTCCTTCTTTCTTTCATGCAAAACACTCGCTCTGCCTAGATGTGTTTAAATCTGCTTTAAGTATGCGTTTCTGTCACCTATCACTCATGCGCATTTCATTAAGCCGACAGAAAGCAGGTTAATGCGTTTACATGCCGCGGGAAATCGGGGTAAGATGCAAAAAACTACCTGTTCCGACCGGTTTATGCTTAAACAGTTTATGACCTTACTCCAATAAAAGAAAACGGGTTACCGTATTTACATGACCATGTTCGTTGTTGGCTTATTACGCATAATCGGCTTAACAATGTGCATGTAAACACACTCATTGTTGATTTTGTGGTCTAAAAACAAAATTACAGCACTGTCGATGGCTCCCGTAACCCAAACGAAGCTCGTTTATGGGCGCGCTCTTGCTCTCGCTCTGGGCTGCGTTTCCCAAAACCATCGTAAGCTTAAGTTGATCGTAGAACAATTGCCACCAATGGTCTCTACGATCAACTTAGGCTAAAGATGGTTTTGGGGAAAAGCAGCCCAGGTTGATGTGTGTGTGTGTGTGTGTGCTCATCTGGAAGAAGTGCCTATACAAGGAATTCTGCCCTTTTTGATGTCATACAGAGCCATACTAAAAAACTTTCAGAAACTTGTTTGAATCCTGAAGGAGTGTATTTGGCACTGAAATTAAAGTGGCAAACATATTAAATTCAGATGTGTATAAATATTATGGGCAACAACAAAAAAAGACTTAAATAATGCTGAAAAGTCAAAAATGCCTTTCAAAAAATGCAGTACATTAAATGCAGTAATTTTCCAAACTATTAAAGCATGACCACTGGACAATCAAGCGGTTTGTCAATAATATTCAGCATCAAAGCAGCCTACAGTGCCACCGTTTCACAAGTTGAAGTGTCAAGATTGGGCCAAGAAATGAATGAAGACTGGTTTTTCAAAGGTTTTATGGACAGGTGAAATGAGAGTAACTCTTGATGGACCAGACGGCTGCACCCGTGGTTGGCTCAATAATGGACACAGAGCACCAGCTCAAATCAGATGTCAGCAAGGTGGGCTGGTGTAATGGTGTGGCCTGCTATCATTAATGATGAGCTAGTTGGACCTTTTCCGGTTGCAGATGGACTGAAAATGAATTCCCAAGACTATTACCAATTTCTGGAAGACACTTTCTTCAAATAGTGGTACAAGAAGAAGTTACTAGCATTCAGAAAGGCCATGATCTTTAAGCAGGACAATGCTCCATCACATGCAGCCAAGTATTCCACTGATTGGCTTGCCAGAAAGATGACAGAATAATGTCCTGGCCGGCTTCCTCACCTGATTTAAACCCATTTGAGAACTCAAATGTGAGATTTACAGTGAGGGAAAACAGTACATGTCTTTGAACAGAATCTGGGAGGCTGTGGTGGCTGCATCAGCTTGATCGAGAACAAATCAAGACATTGAGTAATTCTATGGATGGGCGGCTCATGAAAGTCATTGAAAAAAGGGCGGCTATACTGTCCACTGAATACCTTGTAAGGACATACAGATATTATAACATTATTGTTTACTAAAGCCATGTTTCCACCGCAGGAACGCTCCCCAGGGACTTTGGGGTGGTACTCTGTGTGTTTCGACCGCAGGAACCGGGGTCTAGATGAAGTTCCGGGTAAAAATGGCCCCCTCTGAAAGTCCCTGCACGTGAGGTAGTGCTTTTTTAAAGTTCAGGAACTTTCGGGGGTGGGACCTGGGTGCTGAACATGCTGATTGGTTGAGCTCACGTGGTTGATTATTCAAATCAGTGTTGTGCGTGAACGAGTTCAAAAGAACGCGTTCATTGAACACGCTCATTTTTTCGTGAACGTTGAACTGAACGGAACACATTTTTTAATAAAGAACTTGAACGTGAATTAGTTCACATTATGTGTCCTGAACGGCAGACATCACTGTAAATGAACGTTGGAATTTGTTTTCCATTGAAAACTGAGTGACATCTGTGACATCTGCCGCTTAAATCATGTATCACCAGACAGAAATGGTTTTGACATTGTGTGCGCAATGCATTGCGGGCAACGTAGTGTCCGGCTGAGAATAGTTGAAAAGCATACTGGCTTCCGCACAACGTTACCCGTGATGAATTGCAGCAGAGCGGGGTAGGCATAGCAACGCCGCGTAGCAGGCAACGACGAGAGCGCGGAGGGCTAGAGGAGCGAGAGAGAGAGAGAGACAGACCAAAGACGAGAGTGAGAGAAAGCGCTGCAATTAAAAAAAAAATGGCTAGTGGAAGTGATGGCACGGAGACGGACACCGATTCTCCTTATGAACATTTAAAACAATTTTACACTCTTGCAAACCAAGACCCCGACGGCAAAAATCTTACCTTTCTGTGTAAGATATGTCCACCTGCGCAGCAAAAACAAGTTAGGACATCAACAACGTCCTTCTCGAATTTGAAACGGCACATTGAGTTAAAACATCCATCCAGTGTAAATGCATATATGCACGCCCTCGAGGGTCATAAGGGAGGAAAGGGAAATGTATATATAATATCATATATATCAAATAATATATACATATTTCATATTATATATTCTTTTTTTTAATTAAATGCTGGTAGATTTCATTGCACTAAGTATAGAACTGGTCTACCTTGTCTGTACTGCTGCAAGTTTCATCACCTGGTAAGAAACCCACAATTGCAGTGTCATGATGAGCAAATGTCTACAATGAGCAGCTTCAAAGAACGTATAGTGATTTCTAGCTCGTAGTGTGAAAAAAAGTATTTATTTGAATATCTCACGAAAAAAGTAAAATGAACTGAACTTTGAACTAGTTCAGAATTAAAATTGTGAACTTTGAACGTGAACTGTTCACTTTGAGCATGTATGAACTGAACTTGAACTAGTTCAGAAAAGCTGTGAACTGGCACAACACTGATTCAAATCAACAATGGAGTTTAAAAAATAAGACCGATGGACCGTCGACGAGGTTCAGGCTATATTACGTTTATTTGCGGAGGACGAAATCCAGCAGGAACTGGAAAGTCGCGTGCAGTCCTACGTCACCGGACTAATCTAAAGTAACAGTACTTTAGACTGCGATAGAAACACAGACAGCGACATGTCTGGGGGAAAAAAGTTCCTGGGACAAATTGTTCCAGGTAGTTTTGGTGGAGATAAAATTGTGCAGACAAATATTTGAGAAAGTTGTTGTAATTCCCCCAAGAGAGACAAATCTAACTTTTTGTTTTGAACATGTAATTTTCTAAAAGCAAAATTAAATTTGGGACTTACTCATAGCCAGTGTTGGGGAAAGTTTCTTTGAAAAGTAATGCAATACAATATTGAGTTACTCCTTTAAAAAGTAACTAATTACGTTACTTAGTTACTTTATAAGAAAAGTAATGCGTTACATTACTTTTGCGTTACTTTTTCTCACCTGGGCTGGACTTGCTGGATAACTGAAGAATAGGACGCTGGTGAAAGCAGTTTAACACTTACTTCACCAATAAAAACAAAAAATCTAAAGTCATTTTTGCTTATGGTTTAACTGAATCATCAAAGGTCAGCAGCAAGTACACTGGTCAATAAAGTGAGATTAAATGCATAAAAATATGTTTTATTTCAAATTTGGAGGTTTGCATAGTATTCTGATTATGCATTTGACTGGTTTTATCCATTTTGAGGACTACTGAATCTTATTTGTGCAAGTGAGATTAGTAAACACATGCTCACATTTAGTCTAGAACTACAATAACCCTCATTTTTACACACAACGCCTCTGCACTTATGATTTTTCTCAACATTGGGACAAGAGAGCTGTCAGTCAATAAATGGGAGGACAAAGTAACTTGCGTTACTTATTTGAAAAAGTAACTCAGATATATATTTTTTAATTTTAAAAAGTAATGCGTTAAATGTAAAATGTATCATTACAAACAAACTGCATAATAATTATGGACACAGTGTATAGTTTATTAATATATTAACTACAGTTTATAAGCTACTAATGAACTAGTTTGCAAATGATTTGTAAGCACTTTATTACACTATACTTATTATAAAGTGTTATCAAAAGTGTTGTTTTAAGAGTTTGATCAATGAATAGTCCAAAATAAACAGAAAAGAACATGGTGAGCAAGAGCAGAAAAAGGCGAATCAAACAACCAACCTGCAAATCGACATAAAAATGGTGCTCCAAAAAAACCTGAAATCAGCACAACACAGCAAAGAAGGCATTGTGTAAAGCAGAGGAATAATTTTTATAATTCCCTGCAGGTGTTTTATGTCAGAGTACCACCAAATCCCGTCCCGCTGCCAGCTAAAGTGGCACACACCTGCCCTGGCTAACCACTAGCACTGATGGGTTTTACAGAGCCAAACACCTCTCGCAAATTCTTCATGTATATACAAGAGCTTTAGTTCAGTTTAGCCTTCAAAAATGTTTAATATCATTTTCGAGCCCCGCTTGTTTTTCTGATCGAGTGAATGAACTCTGCTTACACTGGGGTCATGAAGAAGTAAAATACATATTTTGGCTTCATATATGAATAATCCTGTTTGAGATTATAGTGTCTTAGTGGTCAGATCTCTTTATTTATTTTTAATTTTTTGGCCAAATTGTTCTGCCTTTCTTTCTCCCGCCCGGTTTCTTTCTCTCGTAGTGCTTCAGACTGATGCTCCCACCCCAGGCCTTTTGGCAAAACAGGAATAGACAAAAGTCTGATTTGGCCAGACAGAAAACAGCCGCTGCTCTTGCATGATAACAGCGTGAGTAAGAGAGAAGGCATTGACTGCGATGTGTCCAGCCAAGAGAATTATGTCAACTACACAAAAGCCAAGCTTATCAGCAGCAGAAGTCTGGCCACGTGGCCGGTACAAGTGTCTGGACCTCGAGCCCAGGTACAGAAAGCACGCTTCACATCAAAGCTGAGGTCAAGATGTCAGCACGCATTCTCTCCAGTTCAATTATGTCTTACAGAGCAACGCTGACAATGTTCTGTTTATGTCATGGGAATGTGGAGAGACTCACTGGGCCCGCATGACGCTGTCAACGGATGAAACCTGCATAGAAAGAAGCTAATGCTGGCTGTACCTGTCACACGAGATCCCTATGAAATCTATAACTCTACTCACTGATTCATGTTTGTGATTACATGAAATGGGTGGAAGGGGGTTTAGGGCCGATATTAATTCTTCGGCTTTTCCATGTCTGAGCAGTCCTTTTTGAACATCAGTTGAATTACGGCCTGTCATAGATGGTTTGAAACTAAAGGCAGATTCAATAACGTTTGTTGTGTTCTACCTGTGGTGGTATATTACAGAAAATGAAAGCGATAACATCTGCCCAGTGACTCAGAGATGTTTGATGAGCTGATACTCTAGCGTGTGGTGGTTTTGTAATAAGTCCCTGACATAAAACATAAAATATTTTATCATGGAGCTCCAAACATGATTAATCTACTTGAGAAATGCCACACTGATTCATGTGTAGTTGATTTACTTTTTTGAATTTTTTCATCAAGCATCATATTACCTGCAAATAATTACTGCCCTGTAAAAAAAATTGTTGAGCTAACTAAAAAAAATAAGGCAACCTGTCACAACTTTTTAAGTTAATTCAACTAATCCACTCCAGTTAAAGGTCCCGTTCTTCGTGTTTTTTTGAAGCTTTGATTGTGTTTACAGTGTGCAATATAACATGTGTTCATGTTTCGCGTGTAAAAAAACACAGTATTTTTCACACTATTTACTTATCTGTATACTGCTGTTTCCACCGTCCTAAAAACGGCTGGTGATTTCCTTGTGCTATGAAGTCCCTCCTTCAGAAACACGTAACGAGTTCTGATTGTGCAAGCGGTTCCTGTGCTGTGATTCGACCACAGCTTAGCGCACGTGAAAGCGGTTCCTGTGTTGTAATTTGACAGCAGCTTAGCGCACGTTGGAAAGGTCACGCCTCTTAACGGAGAGATGTATGCGTTCAATAATCTCTACAGCGTCCCTGGGAAAGCCAAACAAAGGTGATTTGACTCCTGGATGAAAATAACAGCGTCTCGATGACATGGCGATAAACACACTCAACGCAACAGTTCCTTTTCTCCACGCGACCGTCCGCTTCTCCACGTGGGACAGCAACAAGACCGCGCCCCCTTTTTCGCGTTTCTTTGTGGGCGGAGGTTAGTCTGTTCTACTGCTCTACTGACGTAATTAAAGAAGGAAGTACCAGGATGTAGTCCAAGCCAGCCGTTCGCTGTAGGCTTTGAAAGGGAACTTCTGTTAAATAAAATATCTCGCTTGGCATTGAACTTTGAGCTTCTTAATTTTACAGGTATTATTTATGCTCTAACAGCAACATTACACACTAACTAAAGTTTGAACAATGGAATCGCGAAGAAGGGGACCTTTAAAGTCGACTTAAATACTTTGGTTGATCTAACCAGTACCAGCTAATCTTTTGAACTTAAAACTAAAAAAGTTGAGCAAACTTGAAAAAATAAGGCAACCTATCGCACTCAACTTTTTACGTTTTAAGCTCAAAAGATTACCTGGTGATCACAAATATTTAAGTTGATTTAACTGGAGCGGATTAGTTGCGATAGGATGCCTTATTAAGATAGCTTAACTTTATAATTTTTTTTACAGTATGTTGATTTCATCTTCATCCTCCATGCTCAACGCAATAAGCTCAAGTTAATCAGATTGTATCATAATGTTCAAATAAAACGGTAGAAATATGGTATTTATTTGGCATAATCATCGGTGAAAAAACTTTTGTCAGTGACACAATTTTCCATAAATACATGAAATTTCTTTCTCAGACATGGAGCACCTCATGTCTGTGTGCTGTTATCCATTTGTTCCAGGTAATGCATTAATTGAATCAAGACCAATGTTTGTTTGAGTCCATGGAACAAGACTCTTGGTCAACTTTGAGTTTGGGTTTTTCCAACCTATCGCTTAAGCTGTGCTCTATAATAAAACCGAGGCTAATAAATGCTCAAATAGCACAAAACTCCCTGACGGCCATTATGTGTCCTGTCTGGATAAAACTGTTTTTGAGTGAAGGGAAATGAAGAAAACGCTGATGGAGCGATGGCCCCATCAACACTGTGTCAGAATGGATTGCATTTTCCGGCACAATCAAAAGAAAACATGATAACACATTGCTAAACGAAATAAAGCCAATCTGCCTCAGACTGCACAATGGCAGTCCATCAACTGGTTGCAGCCGATTTTCTACCATGTATTTATGAGCTAATCCACATTATCTGATAGATAAATGGTTCGATTCTGTCATTCCTGGCATGGTGTAGGGATGCAATAAATGGTAGCTTAGTGAGAGAGAAAAAACAAGAGTGTTTTGCGAACTGTTAGAATGGAACAAACGTCCACATCACTCACTGTGCAATGTCAGAGCGCAACAATTCATGCTTCATTTGTCATGTCTTTGTCTTGGAGAACTAAACACTCAACCGAGCCCTTTTCCAGCAGAACAGCACCTTAAGCTGATAAATGAACACTTGTGGCTAGTGTTCAGTATCCAAATCTGGTCTCATCAGAAGCAGCACAATGCTCAGTGTGGTACTGTTTTAATAACAGGCCAATTTCTCTAACAATACAAAGCGTAATGAAAATCCAAATAAAGCAAACAAAACAGATGAGCACTTTAGCTGGTTTATGAGAAACAGGAAAAGAACATACTTCCCCCATGAGCTGATTCATCTTGTGTTTGAGATGTTTGTTTTCTGCTGAGGAGTGGAACATGATAACTTTAACACAGGAGATAGGTCTCCAAGTCACTATAATGCGAAAGCTCAATAAAAGCAGCAAACAGTCTTAGTATTGAGGGCTGATAAGATGAAGCAAAAACACATTTTAAGGGGGACATTTTTTTTTTTTGCTTATGCATAGGAGGACCTGAAAACCCAGATTTAGTCACTGCACCTCCATGACCACCAAAGGTCATTGTGTCAAACCATGTGACTGACCATCACTAATAACACAGTGCTGTCTTTTTACAAGGTGTGGTATATTGTGATTGAATCCTCCTCACTGAAGCTGAAAAGGCACAGATAATGACTTCAAAACGCATTAAAAAAAAAAAAATTATAAGATGCAATCACTCATTGTTCTTGTTGGTAACAGTTAAACCAGATGAGAGCGTTTTTTTTTTTTTTTTTTAGATAAACAACTAAAATTACAACACAACAGTGAAAGGTGAATAGTGTAAATTGTACAAAATAAAATGAGTGCAGCAAGATAAAATAACCACGTTACAGTTTCCTGAAATGTAGCAGGAAACATATCAATTCCACCCACAGTTTTTCTGCGTTTGGACAGTAAGTGTAGGTCAGGTAGTACGTCGGGGACGCAAAGATTTGTTTTATTTCATAATTTTCTTTTGGTAGTTAGGTTAGAGACTGGGCCATAAGTTAGTGTCGATTTTGTTTGGTTTATTTCTTTGATTTGGAAGCCGCCCACGTTCCTTCTGCAATTATTATTAGGGATGCACCGAATCCAGATTTTTGGGGTTCGGCCGAATACCGAATCCACTGGTTAAGATTCGGCCGAATCCGAAACCGAATACAGAATCCTACTCCCATCCGCAGTCCATTATCACAGTAAACACATTAATGAAGTTAACAACGTCCACAGCAGTGTAGGGATGCCATTAACTGTTTTGGTCAAGTTTACTAAAGTAAACATTGTCGTGTATGTTCTTCTCGACGCTATTTCATGATGGTTTATAGAAAAATTACCCCGAGTCGTCCTCTGTCGTTTCAAAGAACAACCCAACAGAGAGCGCAGGAGGCGCGCGCTAGGGTTGTGCCGACATCAAGATGGAGCGCCACCATCGTGATGCCACGCCCCCGTTGCGAGTGCGACACACACTAATCCTCTTCTATAGTATTAGTTAAACTAAAAACTTAGCAGGGATTGCTCTGTAAATTAAATTGAGAATGTAACTAATGCATATATGCTATTTTAAATACTGTAGTCTATTCCAGATATATATAGCCTACATTTTGAAATCATTTGAGGCTGAAACATCCATATGCGTGTTTATTTTAGCACTTCCGTCAGTGAAACAACACACTACAGCCTATAAAACAAAAACGATTTTCAGTAAATAATGGTAACCTCAAGAAAATATGGAAATTAAATATTAGTTAGAAAAATATTTGATTCATACTATTTCCCCGCAAAGATGCGTCATATAGGCCTACCGCTCTGTGCTTTGAGAGGAATAGGACACTGAATAGACACCTTCTTGAATATCTTCAGCTTCATATGTTCTACTGATGTTGCAAAGCAACACTTGTTGTAAAAGGTCTGAAGAGTGGATTTTATTTTCCACAGGGTCAAGACTTTTAGGCAATGTTTGATTATTCACTGCCAGAGAAAACGAAACTAAAATCACCGGCGTGTGTGAAATGCGCTATTCAAATAAACCAAACTTGACGCGCCTTACTAAGTTTAATAACAAGAACAAACTGTGTTAAATAAAATTTGAAGTAAAAAGGTATTCGTCTTACAGTGTTTTTTATACTTTCCCACAGTAAAGGATGTGAATAGTTATAATAGACTTAATTATAAGCAAACGAAAGGAAGAAACGTTTATAATCCCCTGCGAACATGGGTGCGACGTGAGTGAAGATTTGGGAAAAGAAACTAGATGTCCATGTCCATTGGGATAAAATGGACTAGGCCTATTGTTCAAATTCACGGAAAATCGAGTGACCAGATCCAGATCGCAAAACAGAATGAAAAAGTGCTATCTGACCATTATTTCCTTTGTAGGCTAAACAAAGCTTTGTGCTTCACTCCTGTGGTAATATTCACGTGAAACAGCATTCACATACAAAACACTGGGTTAGTAAAATAACAAAGTTATTTTTTTTTAAAGTAGAAAATAGTATTTATGTAAAGAGATATATTAAAATAAAAAGAGCTCAACTCTTAAGTGGAAGGAACCTATTTTTCCCCCTCACGTGCAACCTAGCGGATGAATCATTATTTGGGTTAGTAAAAATAACGAAATGATGGTTTTAAGAGAATAGTATATGTAAAGATATATAGTATATTATCTACCTATTTACCTAATTCCGGTTCTTCAAAGCTTACGGATTCAGTGTATTTTCGTTTTGTCATCTTAATTTTGTAATTATTTAAGTGAAAAATATTTAGTGTAGGCCTAGCCTATATATTTTATTAATTTTATTTATATTTTATCTGATCTATAGATCTATAGGCTGTTTGCAAGGTAAAATAAAATACATTTTGGCTGCTGTCTGTAGATTCCTTCATGCACAACTCGTATTCTCTCGGATGTTTCATATGCAAATGTTACTACTTCCTGCTTCGCTACTGTTCGGACGCTCTTGCTTACTGCTCCGCGCTTTGCTCTATCGCTTCTATATTTTACAACTTCAGCAAATCAGCACATTGCTCAAACGACATAGCTTGACTCCAATGATAAAATTAGAAACTCTGGTGACTGAATTCCTAAACAAAAAGCGGAATATTTCAACCGACCAGCCTCCCACTGCCTTCAGCTTACATTCCGGAGAAGGGAAAACACAGCTGCCTACATTCAAAAGGATAAGAAAATGCCTCTTCTAGAATCTACTTGCTGCACAAACTGCCACAGACTTTTACAAAGGATTGCAGTTCTTGAAACAAAGTTATTTGCGGAACCATCCAACCAGACGAATCACACAGCAGAGCTTCATCATGATCGCCCTCTGCACACTGCCGGTGAGTCCCATAAATGTAGTGCTACTCAACATGTAGAGAAACAAGTAACTGATCAACACACTAATCGATGGAACAAACAGGGAGCAAGACCAAAAGGCACTCGAGACATCAGATTGTCACGAGCATCACATATTGCCGCATTAGCATGCTCTACCCCAGACACAAGGATTGCAAACACTAGTTTTCTACCACCAAATATACATCTTGAAAACAGATTTGAAGTGCTAATGAATGTGGGTGAAGAATCCCCAAAACGTGATAAATGTGACCGAACACAGATTGAATCAGCCCGCAGCTAACACTAATGCTAACAGGCGCTCAAGGTCGAGCAGACAGCGGCCCTCAGCTCAGAGCGCAGCCGAGCCCAGGACTCTCATAGTGGGGGACTCAACAATCAGAAACATTAGCAGCAGGGATACAACTACATGCTGCCTTCCACAAGCAACAGTTTCTGATGTAAACAGGGAACTTAAGAACATTCTGATGAAACATAAGACTTCAAATCGACTCATCATTCATGTGGGAAAGAACGATATTCAGAGAGAGGAGTCAGAACTCCTCAAGAGGGATTTTAATGAACTTTTTGAAACACTTAGAAAACTGAAAGTTCAGCCGTTCATCAGTGGACCACTTCCAGCAAAAGGAACAAATAGGTTTTCACGGCTACTTGGGCTTAATACATGGCTGCAAAAAACCTGCAACATGAAGGGAGTGAACTTTATCGACAATTTTAATCTCTTCTGGAGTCAGAGACAACTGTTTACATCAAATGGCCTCCACCCAAACAAACTCGGTGCAAGAGTGCTAAAGGACAATATTTGTTTTTCCCTTCATCATCCTTCAGCTGTGTGTGCTAACCCACTCAACCTGGATGGCACACACACACCAGTAAAGTACGATCACAGGACTTCATTTCAGCATCTGAATGGACACGCGGTTGATACACCCCACAAGGACAATGATAACACCACGCAGCCACAACAACCACTTCTCATGGACACACTCCCAGCTGAACCCCACCCTCAGAGCTCACCACAGATAGACTGTGACGAATTAGAACTGGTCCAAATGACACAGATCGAGGCACTAAACAGTAACATCTCAGCCCATACTGTGGAGTCTGTGGAGGCACTGGTAAAAATGGGGACCATCAGGAAATCAGGACCATCAGGACCATCAGGGACCACTGGTGAAATTTTAAAACTTATATGTAATATAAGCAATATGCTGGAAGAAATGTCACTCCTTGAACCGGACGATAACATATTGCAGCTTCCGGTAACACCAGAGAAACAGCCCCCCTCACCAGACATGTTATTCCGCTCTACAGCATCCCCGCCTCTGAGCTTCACAGAGAAAATGGATTTTGTTTATACTGGAAACAGACAATCATACTCGATCGCTGCGAGCCCCCAGATATCAACCAAAAAGCGTCAAGGCCCACAACCACCAAAGACTGTGGGCCCAGCTCGCTCTCCCCCTCCTCCTGTGAGATTTCTTCGGTCACAACGTCAGGGCACACACCCTCCTCCATCTGCACCAAAAACAACTGATACCAGCTCTCAGTGACGTGTTCTGGGTCCTCGCAAAGTCACCAGCAATCTTATCAAATGTTTACAAAACATGCGTGAGCCCAATGTGTCTCTATCTTTCTCTATTTCTGTTCTGTTACGTGATAGAAAGTCCAAGGCTTTCTCAGGCCGTATGGCAAACCCATCTAATCTGCTGCCTGTTAATTGTCAAACTAAGATTATTGTGGGGGAAAAAATTAAAATTAATACTGTTAAGTTAGCACTCTTAAACATCCGTTCACTTAAAAACAAATCATTTCTAGTCAACGACTTAATATCCACAAACAACCTAGATTTTTTGCTTCTAAATGAAACGTGGCTAGAAGACAGCTACAGTGCAACAGTCCTCAATGAAACAGCCCCTCCTAACTTTACTTTTATGAGTGTCTGCAGACCAGTCAGAAGGGGCGGGGGGGTCGCAGCTCTATTTAAAGATGTTTATCAATGTAAGCAAGTATCATTTGGTGACTATTTGTCTCTAGAATATCTGGGCATTGTGCTAAAAGGTGCACCACGCATCCTGCTTATCATTATTTATAGGCCTCCGAAATATTCTCCGGCCTTTATTGATGACTTTACAGAGCTGTTATCAGCAATCTCATCTGAGTATGACTGTTTTGCTATTGCTGGGGATTTTAACATTCACATTGACAATGCTGAATCCAGTACAACAAAAGATCTCATGACTGTTCTTAACACTTTTGATTTGACACAACATGTTCACGGACCCACACATGATCGTGGACACACTTTAGATTTACTTATCAGTAAGGGTCTAAATATTTCATCAATAGTTATTAAGGATGTGGCACTGTCTGATCATTTCTGTATTTTCTTTGATATATCAATCTCTCCTGCCATTGAAACTAGATCTGTCTCTGTCAAAAAGAGATGCTTAAATGAGAACACTAGTGTGCTGTTTATGAAGGCTATATCTCTAACACCAAGCATATCTGCAGACTCTGTTGATTTTCTCCTTGACTCTTTTAACTCAAAAATTAAGGGTGTAATTGATGATATTGCTCCTGTAAAAGCCAGGAAAAAGAGTGGCAAACAAAAAGCACCCTGGAGAAACTCAACAGCAGTGCAATTAATGAAAAGACAATGCAGGAAATCGGAACGCATGTGGCGAAAGACAAAACTTGTAGTCCATTATAAGATCTATAAAGACAGTCTTCGTGCTTTCAATGTGGAACTAGGCAAAGCTAGACAGACCTTCTTTTCAAATATTATAAACAGAAACATAAACAACACACGCACTCTTTTTGCTACTGTAGAGAGACTAACAAACCCCCCGAGTCACATTCCCAGTGAAATGCTCTCAGACAGCAAATGCAGTGAGTTTGCCTCCTTCTTCTCAGAGAAAATCATTAATATCAGAAATGCGATCAGCACATCCTTGAGTTTCTCTGGGGTGAATCAGATCAGACCACAGCCTCAGAAAGTTACTATGACTGATTTCGAAGCAATTGATGGTAAAATTTTAGAAGAAACAGTACAGCACCTTAAAACATCAACCTGCGCCCTTGACACACTCCCCACTTCTTTTTTCAAAAGTGTGTTTAACTGTTTAGAAGCAGATCTCCTAGAAGTGGTAAACGCCTCACTTCTTTCTGGGACTTTTCCAAACTCCCTAAAAACCGCAGTAGTTAAGCCTCTCCTGAAAAAGAGAAATCTGGATAACTCCATATTGAGCAACTACAGACCAATCTCAAATCTCCCCTTCATAGGCAAGATCATTGAAAAAGTTGTTTTCAGTCAGCTGAACAAATTCTTGAACTCAAACGGATACTTTGACAATTTTCAATCTGGTTTCCGACCGCATCACAGCACAGAGACAGCGCTCATAAAGATTATAAATGATATTCGCCTCAATACAGATACAGGCAAAACATCAATTCTGGTACTACTGGACCTCAGTGCTGCATTCGACACTGTTGACCACAACATACTTCTTGACAGGCTAGAAAATTGGGTTGGGCTTTCTGGAATGGTCCTCAAATGGTTCAGGTCATACTTAGAAGGGAGAGGTTATTATGTGAGTATAGGTGACCATAAGTCTGAGTGGACATCCATGACATGCGGAGTCCCACAAGGGTCAATTCTTGCACCACTCCTATTCAACCTGTACATGCTGCCACTCAGCCAAATAATGAAAAATAACAAAATGGCTTACCACAGCTATGCTGACGACACCCAGATCTACTTAGCCCTATCACCTAATGACTACAGCCCCATTGACTCTCTATGTAAATGCATTGATGAAGTTAACAGTTGGATGTGCCAAAACTTTCTTCAGTTAAACAAAGACAAAACTGAAATTACTACATTTGGAAACAAAGATGAAATTCTCAAGGTGAATGCATATCTTGAGGCTAAAGGCCTGAAATCAAAAAATCAAGTCAGGAATCTTGGTGTGATTTTGGAGTCAGACCTGAGTTTCAATAGTCATGTCAAAGCAATAACTAAATCCGCTTACTATCATCTCAAAAACATATCAAGAATTAGATGTTTTGTTTCCAGGCAAGACTTAGAGAAACTCGTTCATGCTTTTATTACCAGCAGGGTGGACTATTGTAATGGTCTCCTCACCGGCCTTCCCAAAAAGACCATTAGACAGCTGCAGCTCATACAGAACGCTGCTGCCAGGATCCTGAGCAGAACCAGAAAATATGACCATATCACACCAGTCCTCAGATCTTTACACTGGCTTCCAGTTACATTCAGGATCGATTTTAAAGTGCTATTACTTGTATATAAATCACTCAATGACCTAGGACCTCAATACATTGCAGATATGCTGATTAAATACAAACCCAACAGATCACTCAGATCATCAGGATCAAGTCAATTAGAAATACCAAGGGTTCACTCAAAGCAAGGAGAGTCTGCTTTTAGCTATTATGCCAGCCGTAGCTGGAACCAGCTTCCTGATCAGATCAGATGTGCTCAAACAGTAGCCACTTTCAAATCCAGACTCAAAACACATCTGTTTAGCTGTGCATTTACTGAATGAGCTGTGCCACTGTACGTGCTTTGTCCGAACTGCTTGCATTTTAATTTATATGCTTAAATTTAACCCTGTTCTTATTTTTATTCTTAATTATACTCTTTATTTTTATCTTTCAATGTTTTCTTTATTTTTTATTTCTTTTAATTCCTATTATAACTGTAATATTTTTATTTCATTTCTGTGTAAAGCACTTTGAATTGCCACTGTGTATGAAATGTGCTATACAAATAAACTTGCCTTGCCTTGCCTTGCCTTGCAAATGTTATAACAGCGGCTGTTGTTAAGGGTCCTTGTCATCACGAGACAAATCGGCATTGCAAATTGAACGCGTAGCTCAACTTGAATCGCCTTCTTTTGACTTAAAGTAGCTACTGCTACGTTTTCTGTTCATGAGTTCCATTTTCACTTTCAACAGCGGCGTCATTATGTTCGACCAGCGGGGCGCGCATAGTGCAAGCCTATAGGGTTCGGGTTCGGTGGAAAAAAATTCTGAGGTTCGGCAGAAACCGAACCCAGTCAAAAAGCCCAATATTCGGCCGAATCCGAACCCGAACCCTGGATTCGGTGCATCCCTAATTATTATTTTACAACCCCAAATCAGAAAAAGTTGGGACAGTATGGAAAACGCAAAAAAAAAAGAGAAGGGATTTCTAAATTTACTTTGACTTGTATTTCATTGCAGACAATATGAACACAATATTTCATGTTTTGTCTGGTCAACTTCATGTCATTTGTAAATATGCATCCTTTCCTGTCATTCAGACCTGCAACACATTTCAAAAAAAGTTGGGACAGGAGCAATTTAGGGCTAGTAATGAGGTAAAATGGTTAAATAATGATGTGATTTGAAACAGGTGATGTCAACAGGTGATTGTAATTATGATTTGGTACAAAAGCAGCATCCAAGAAAGGTCTAATCCTTTAGGAGCAAAGATGGGCTGAGGATTGCCAGTTTGCCAACAAATACATGAGAAAATTATTGAAATGTTTAAAAACAATGTTCCTCAAAGAAAGATAGGAAGAGATTTGGATAATTCACATTCAACAGTGCATAACATAATTAAAAGATTCAAGGAATCTGGAGGAATTTCAGTGCGTAAAGGACAAGGGCGCAAGCCTAAGCTGAACAACCGTGATCTCCGATCCCTCAGGCGGCACTGCATCAAGAATCGTCATTCATCTATAAGCGATATCACCACATGGGCTCAGGACTACTTTGGCAAACCTTTGTCAAGTACCACAATACGTAGTTACATCCACAAATGCCAGTTAAAACTGTACTGTGCCAAAAGGAAGCCCTATGTTAACAGTGTCCAGAAGCGCCGTCGACTTCTCTGGGCTCGGAGGCATCTGGGATGGACCATCACACAGTAGAAACGTGTACTGTGGTCAGATGAATCAGTATTTCAGGTATTTTTTGGGAGGAATGGACGCCGTGTGCTCCGGACCAAAGAAGAAAAGGATCATCCAGACTGTTACCAGCAACAAGTCCAAAAGCCAGGGTCTGTCATGGTATGGGGTTGTGTCAGTGCCCTTGGCAAAGGTAACTTGCACTTCTGTGAAGGCACCATTAATGCTGAAAATATATAGAGATTTTGGAGCATAATATGCTGCCTTCAAGAAGACATATTTTCCAGGGACGTCCATGCATATTTCAACAAGACAATGCAAAACCACATTCTGCACACATTACAAAGTCCGGGTACTTGACTGGCCTGCCTGCAGTCCCAACCTGTCTCCAATAGAGAATGAAATGCGACAACGAAGACCCCGTACTGTTGCCCACCTTAAGACTTGTTTGCAGGAAGAATGGGACAAAATTACACCTGAAACACTTCATCACTTGGTGTCTTCAGTCCCTAAATGTATTTTAAGTGTTGTGAAAAGGAATGGCAACATTACAAAGTGGTAAATGCTTTACTGTCCCAACTTTTTTTGAAATGTGTTGAAGGTCTGAATGACAGGAAAGGATGCATATTTACAAATGACATGAAGTTGACCAGACAAAACATGAAATATTTTGTGTTCATATTGTCTGCAATGAAATACAAGTCAAAGTAAATTTAGAAATCACTTATTTCAATAATTTTGAAATATAATCATTTATACACAGTGGCTGTCACTGTCATGACAGATTTATTCAAACATACACTTAATAATCAAGACATCAGTAACAGGTTGGGTAGAATATAATGAATATATAGGCTAATATAGGTCATATATTTAGTGAAAGAGTTGATTTGTGTAGTGAACTCACAGCTGTAGACACTGAATGACTTCTGAGGTAAATGTGTTTCTGAGATAAAAATGTCATTGTTCTCAAGCTGTTTTATTGACTCCCCGCAGTTGAAACACCGATTGAGACACAGATTAAACGATTACACAACATTTCACTAAGTTGTAATGTATCCTTAACATATCTTAAAGGGGATGCTGTTTCATGCATACTGAGCTTTTTACCCTGTTAAAGACTTGGATTCCCATGTTAAACATGGACAAAGTTTCAAAAATTAAGTTGGACGTTCGATGGAGTATTTCTGTGCCAAAAATACTCCTTCCGGTTTCTCATAAGTTTTGGAACGTTTTTTTCGAGTATGGGTATATGTGACGTCAAATGGGGCCCAATTTCCTTATACGGGGAAAGCAGTAGGGGAGAGCGGGGCACAACCTAACGCTTTTTGACTTTCTCAGTTTGTGTAAATCCACTTGGGGTTCAGAGTATTTATTTTCTCCCACATTAATTGCACACATGTCTAGTACAATTATGTGGTTTTGTTTCATTAATACAGTGCATACTTTTTTCTTGTTTTAGCCCGAAAGAATGGAAGTGAAATGTGAGTACATTGTTACATGACCAAATAACAGCTTAAAATGTTACCTGATATAATAAAAAAATATACAAGACAAACGAAAATATTTTGTCAACAAAATACAATTATCTACTTTTTAAAATAAAATAATGGCATTTTTTAATCATTAAAAATATACACATTTTTGAGTTTGACAACAAACACATTGCTAAATAGAGCTATACAGCATAGTTCAAAACATAATAATAATAATTAATAATTTCTGAACATTGACTCTCAGTCATTATTCACCATTTTCTCATGGTTTCTCAAAAGAATTAATAAAAGTATAGAATATAATGGCATATTTCTAATAAGGGCTCATTGTAACGCAGTGTTACAACACAGCCCATCTGCACAACTGAGATTTAAATCGTTGCTCGTGTCTTCTGCTGTTAGATCAGCGTTAAAGAACGATCTCAACTGTTAAATAACAGATATAAGATTAAAATAATATCGGATTTGTCTTATTTAAAAAAAAAAGAAACAGAGATGAAAACTAAACTTAAGTAAGAAATTTACTTTTACTATGGTTAAATACATGTTCAGAAATATCTTCCAGAGATTTTTTAATTTTGGCGCTATTTTTTCTCTAAATAATTTTGATATGGCAACTAGCAAGTACACTAAGTTTACTAAGCAGCGCTGCAGTCACAGGACTTCACGACATCAACAATGTCACCAAAGACAACCCTGTACAGCTTCCCAAAGAACCCAGCACTAATGGAAATGTTTTGTCCCCTGCATTTCGGCTGCATTTTATAAGCAAGACCCAGTTCGACGGCGGATTTGTAGCTCGTCTAATGCTGAAAGATGGAGCAGTCCCAGCGATTAAGGTTCACAGTCGTATGTTGGAATCGGGCGGTGAGTAAAACTGCTTCAAATGTCTTTGTGTTGTTAGCTATCGACTCGTTCATGCGCTACTATTCCATTGTTTTTCTATGTAAACACGCACTAGTCTGACGTGCAAAACCATTCCGCTTGCTACTGCTAACATTAAATCACATATAATAGTCCATAAACCAAATGATATCCTCATAAAACATGAGTAAACACACACAAATGTTGTAAAACTCACGCATGACAAGCCGCTAAGCAAGTATATAAGTTAGTTACAGTCCATACCATTGAGACGTCCTGCTGTAGTCGTCATTGCTGCTTCTCCTGTTCAATTTCAGCCTCTAGATCTGATTCTGGATCATATATGTATGGCGAAATCTGATTGATCTCCATGGTTTATTTAGGATAATGTTTTTTTTCCACGTTTAAGGATGTCACAGCTTTCAGACGCTCTCAACGCAATAGCTGTGCACGCTCGTGATTCTTTAGCTCCGCCCGAACGATACACCTCCAGCTGCTCGTTTTTTTCCCCAGAAAGACTTGGTACAGCTTATCTTTCTTTTATAAATATAATAAAACTAAAGACTTTTCGGAGATATGAAGGATACAATACTACTCTATAGGTACTCAAGATTGACATGAGATTGACTGAAACTGAGTGTTTCACCCCCCCTTTAAGAGATATTAATTCATGTTTATTCTTTAGGGAAAGATGATCACGCACGCAGCTGCTTGAACTGACGGGCCTATACTGTGATCAGTCACGTCACATTAAAGAGCGTCAAAACGGCATTTATCGTTTGAATTTCGTGATAAATTGGACTGAATACTTAATATGTTCGCATGGGAACTCGGATTGAAGTCTGTTCCGCGCTTAAAACAAGCCGACTGTTAACTGTTAAAGATTGCATTCGGAAACCGTTCGGTACACACGCGCACCGAACCGGAAGTCCTGTACCGAAATGGTTCGGTAAGAATATGTGTACTGTTACACCCCTAATCTGTATATATTATTACTTATTATTTTTTGTTTAAAGCTACCTCCTTGTAAATAGATTCTTCTATAATCATGCTAAATATCACAGGCATCTAATTCACTTTCTTTTGTAAATATAACCCTTTTTTTGCAATTCAGTTCAGCATTGTCTCCTTGCCTTTACCCTTCACCTGGTTATGTTATGTGTATGCAAATATGGGAATATCCTAAGTTAATGTTACTCCCCTTTACCCCTTGATTGACCACCATCGGGGTCGTAACAGATGGTGTTCTCAAATATGGGAGAACATGTTAGATGTTTCCTCCTTTTGCAGCCACTTTGCATCCACAGTTTTTTTTGCAAAAATGTGCATTTTGTTGGTATCTATGTGTAGAATTTACCTTGAAAAAAAGGTCATTTTTTTAAGAGAAGGTAGGGTAGGGAATGATGTGACAGGTAGGACTCATTATGGCATTACCACTGTAATGTTTACGATTTATAACATGTGATGTTATGTTATATTATTTCCACATGTGATATATTTTAGTTTGAAAGCAGACATTGTTCTTTCAGCCCACAAGGGGGCGCGTTAGTTTCGTTTGGTTGGTTTTTGAGAGAGCAAAAAGGAAAAGGAAAAAAAAGGAGAGCTCGAGGGAGAAATGTAAACAATTGCAACGGAGATCTATAAGTTCACTAAAAGATCTAAAATCTGATTTGCTGTGTCAGAGTTTTTATTCAGAAACTTTACACTGGCGACGAGGATTTAAATTTTAACCCCTCTCTTCGAACATGGAAGCTACACTGCCGTCATTCCCTGCTTTTGATATCACTGACGATCAAAACTCCTCCATCCGCTGGAAGAAATGGTTACAGCGTTTTGAAAACTTCATAGTTGCTCTGGATATAAAAGATAATACAAGGAAACGTGCAATGCTTTTGCATTATGCAGGGGATGGTGTACAGGACATTTTTGACACACTTTCTGACACCGGAGAAGCAAAGGACTATAAATGCGCAAAAGACAAGCTAAGTGAGTACTTTTCCCCTAAAATCAACATCACTTATGAGACTTACAAATTCAGACAAGCTAAACAACGAGCAGGGGAAACACTTGACTCGTATCACGTCAGGCTACGGCACTTAGCAGCAACATGTGATTTCCCGGATGTTGAAAGAGAGATTAAAACTATGATCATTCAAACGTGCACGTGCAATAAATTGCGGCGTCAAGCACTACAGCAACCAGAGATGACGTTGACGGGCCTCCTGTCACTCGGCAGAACCATAGCGCTTGCTGAGATTCAAGCATCAGGAATGGAACAAACACAACAAGGTGCAGTACAAGAAAATTCACGGGAAGACGTTATGGCTGTTGAAATGGGAAGAGGGGTGGGAAAGAAAAGATGCTACAACTGCTCCGGTACCTTTCCACACCTCGAGGGAATGGTATGCCCAGCACGGGGGAAAAGATGCAACGCTTGTGGAAAACAAGGACATTTTGCCAAATGTTGTCGCTCTAAATGGCCACAAAATAACATCAGAGGCAGACATGAAGTGCATTATGTACATACCAGTGGAAACAGCAGCACTACATCGCAAGCAGCAGGTACCGCAGACACAGAGTCCTCTGAGGAATATGTATACACAGTTACCCGACCAAAAATGAATCTCCCACATGCAAAGATAAAGGTCAGTGACTGTAATATACAAGTGATGCTTGATTCTGGGGCAACTGTAAACATCATTGATGAAGCAACTTATCAGCGACTGAGACGTAAGCCCTCACTCACTAAATGTACAGTTCCCATATTTCCGTATGGTTCAAGCACCCCACTGCCTACCCTGGGAAAATTCACCTCACTGGTGGAATCCAAGTCACGATTCACAAACGCAACTTTCCAAGTACTTCAAGGCAATAACGGCAGTTTACTTGGTTATGACACTGCCAGTCAATTGGGACTAATCAAAGTTGCTAACACACTTCACACAGCTCCAGAGCAGTCAGTGCAGCCACCACAACCTATGACAACCTCAAACCAGACGGAGACGAACGCAATTGGTGATCTTCTCACTGAGTATGGTGACCTCTTTTGTGGGATGGGAAAATTAAAGTACTTTCAAATCAAGTTGCACATAAAGAAAGACGTTCCTCCAGTCACACAACCTCACAGAAGAGTACCGTTTCATATCAGGAAGCAAATTGAAGCTGAATTAAAACGTTTAGAGGAACTTGACATCATCGAAAAAGTGGAAGGGCCCACTCCATGGGTTTCTCCAATTGTTCCTGTTCCAAAGCCAAAAGACCCAGAAGCGGTGCGCATTTGTGTGGACATGAGGATACCAAATCAAGCCATCGAACGAGAAAGACATCTCACACCCACAGTAGATGACGTAATACAAGCGCTCAATGGAGCCAGGTTCTTCTCAAAACTGGATTTAAACTGTGGATATCATCAGCTAGAACTGGAGCCATCATCACGATATATCACAACATTCTCCACTCATGTAGGACTGCGACGTTATAAAAGACTGAGTTTTGGAGTTTCCTCGGCAGCAGAGGTATTTCAAAATGCAATTCAGCAAACCCTGGATGGTATCCCAGGAGTTATTAATCTGAGTGATGACATTCTGGTGTTTGGCAGAACGAAAGCTAGCCATGATCAAGCTTTAAGGGCAACATTTCAGCGACTTAAGGAGAAGAACCTGACTCTTAACAAGTCCAAATGCTCCTACGCACAAAACACTTTGGACTTCTTCGGTTACACATTCTCAGACGGGGGTTTTTCTCCTGATCCCAAGAAGGTTCAGGCGCTACATGATGCTGCTGCCCCAACCAATGCCAGCGAGGTCCGCAGTCTTCTCGGCATGGCAAATTACAGTGCCCGCTTCATCAAAGATTTTGCCAATATAACTCAACCTTTGAGAGAACTAACAAAAAAACAGGTTCGCTGGACTTGGACAGAGGAACACCAGAAGTGCCTTGATACAATGAAACAGAGTCTAACAAGCGATGCTGTCATGACATATTTTGACCCGTACAAACTAACTGAACTGGTGGTTGATGCAAGTCCTGTTGGTCTTGGGGCCGTGTTGGCACAGAGAAATGGCCCATGTGAATCAGCCAGAGTGATAAGCTATGCAAGCAGAGCCCTGTCACCCATTGAACAAAAATATTCACAAACCGAACGTGAGGCTCTCGCTATTGTGTGGGGCTGTGGGCATTTTCATATATATCTTTATGGTGCACCATTTACCCTTGTCAGTGACCACAAACCTTTGGAATGGATTTTCAATAACCCCAAATCCAAGCCGCCTGCTCGCATGGAACGCTGGAGTCTACGCCTTCAGCTTTACAACTACACAGTCCGTTACAAGTCTGGCAAGGATAACCCAGCGGATTACATGTCACGCCACCCCACACATGTTTCACATGTCTTTCAGGAGGTTTCAAACGCCGAACAACAAGTGGAAGAATACGTGAACTTCCTTACTGAAAACGCCGTCCCTAAGGCAATGACATTAACAGAAATTCAGAATGCAACCACAGCTGACCCCACTCTATGCAAAGTCATCCAATTCATCAAAGAAGGCTCATGGGGGTCGCTATCTGAAAAACAGGATTTTGCTGATGGAGTTGATGGTGCTGTAATGAAATCATTCTATAAAATCAAAGATGAACTGACAGTAACCGCAACTGATGACACTGTACTGCGTGGCACAAAGATTGTAATCCCCCAATCTTTACAAGTCAGGGCACTATCACTTGCACACGAAGGCCACCAGGGGCTGGTCAAAACAAAGAAACTGATCAGGGAGAAAGTCTGGTTCCCTGGCATCGACAGACAGGTAGAAACCATGATAGCTGGCTGCATCCCATGTCAGGCCGTTGTGCCCAATCATACACAAGAACCTCTCCGCATGTCGGAGCTGCCTTCTTCACCATGGGAAAAAGTTGGTGTAGATTTTTGTGGTCCGTTCCCCTCTGGTGATTACCTTTTGGTGGTCAGTGATGAATACTCCAGGTATCCAGAGGTGGAGATTCTGCAGTCCACGTCAGCCAGAGCCACCATTCCTAAACTTGACAAAATATTCTCGACACTGGGAATTCCACTAGAGGTCAAAACAGATAATGGCCCACCCTTCCAAAGCTCAGAATTTGCAGACTTCGCAACATACCTAGGCTTCAGACATAGGAAGATAACTCCACTCTGGCCTCAGGCTAATGCAGAGGCTGAACGTTTTATGCGTACCCTTGAAAAGGCTATACGTGCTACACATGTTGAAGGCCGCCCATGGAAACAGACTCTATACGCGTTCCTCCGCAATTACCGTGCCACGCCTCACTGTTCGACTGGAATGGCCCCTGCTGATGTGCTGTTTGGGAGGCCCCTTCGAATCAAGCTACCTGGATCTCCTCTTTCCTTCCAGTCTCTGACGCATGCACCACTACGACAGGCAGATGCCCTGGCAAAGAACATGATGAAACAAAATGCTGACCGGATGCGCCGTGTTGCTCCGTTGGCTCTGAGAGTGGGCGATGTAGTCCTGTGTCGTCAAAAGAAGGAAGGGAAGCTATGCCCTGCCTACAACCCCCAGCCACACAAGGTTATTGCTATCAAAGGTTCCATGGTGACAGCTAAATGCAATAACCATGTCATCACCAGAAATTCATCCCACTTCAAGACTCTACCAGCAAATGCAAAGCACTCCTCTCAGTCGTGTGGTTTGAAAGTCATGAGTGGTGGACAAGATGTCATGAACTGGACTGAAACTCTTCCTGAACAAACTCCAGAACCCTTAGCCCCTGACCCCCTTGGGTCACAGTCACCTGTTCGCAGATACCCAGTCAGGATGAATAGAAGACCCCCATCACACCTCACTGACTTTAAATAATGTGGACAGTTTTCAAAAAAAAAAAAAAAAAAAAGTAACGAAAGGAGGGTTGTAATGTTTACGATTTATAACATGTGATGTTATGTTATATTATTTCCACATGTGATATATTTTAGTTTGAAAGCAGACATTGTTCTTTCAGCCCACAAGGGGGCGCGTTAGTTTCGTTTGGTTGGTTTTTGAGAGAGCAAGAAGGAAAAGGAAAAAAAAGGAGAGCGCGAGGGAGAAATGTAAACAATTGCAACGGAGATCTATAAGTTCACTAAAAGATCTAAAATCTGATTTGCTGTGTCAGAGTTTTTATTCAGAAACTTTACAACCACCAGCAAATGTGTAGTAGTATTTAATAACATCTAGTTATCTCATTAGTTCCCTTGTTTGGTTCATGCCTCTAAGACCTCAGTTCTCCCTCAGTGTTTGTCGGTTCTCGTTTATGTTGGCGTGTAATGCTTTCCTGTCTCCAGTATATTTGTCATTAAAGTCTATTTCCTAGTGTTTATCTTCGCCTCTGTGAGCTTTATTACACATACCGTTAAAGAGGAACAGAAGAACCAACCGAAACAGTATCATTGCTGCGTTTTTTCCTTTCCTTCTGATTTTTATTTTCCCATGGACCTTCCCACAGTCCAGCTTCTGCGCCGAAATTATGAGGGAGCCCGAATGAGTCCTAGGGCTGATGGATCCCGGTGTATTCGAGTAAGCGCAGAGCCGATGGGATGACAGGCCGAGGTGGATACATGGGCCTAGAGACTTGAGGTGAAGCTGGGGAATCCTCATCTTCGTGCTGAGTTGGTGATCGTAAAACCTGAGGCGAATCCGATGGGCCACACAGAACTAGTGAAGGAGATGGGATCAGGAAGTCGAGCAGGAACAGTAGAGGAGGAAGATTTCTGGATGGGACTGGAGCATCCAGATAGACGGACGGGACCAGCATGGAAGACTCAAGGGTGGGGACTCAGGAATGAACTGGATCCACAGACTGCAGATCTATAAGGCAGCGGTCCTCTCCTGGCTCTGTAATGACCTGGACAGGACACTTCGACTCCGTGGTGACCCAGGTGACAGGCTCTAGCACTCGGTCTGTGGTAGGCATGGGGCCGGGCTCCCTCTCTGCCTCGTGATGGTGAATGGGGCATGACCCTGCTGGAACTTCCACCATCAATATTCCACCAGCGGCTGATTCTCACAGGTGAGGAGGTGAACAAGTGCTGGTAAGTCCAACTTCTATATTTAAGGTCCTGTATTCTGTCACGAGAGACTGTAGTCACAACTCACATGACGAAGGAGATTAAGGAAATAACAGTTTTTAATAATGAATGCAATTTAGGAGAACACAACCACATCAAACATAGATGATAGAGGGCAAGGATTTAAGGATAACTCATGGTTTCAGAGTAGAAAAGGTGTAGGGAACCAATTAAAAACCAACAATACTAATTAGTGAACTAAGGCAAACAAAATCACAGTAACTGACCATACATGTTACAATAATAAAATAACAATAGTAAAAGGACCAACCACCACCCTCGACCAACAGCCACATATAGACTGAACCGTATTTAAATGCAGAATGAATCTGCTAAAATATCCCATATATTATATGACAGTGAAGTAAAGGCTCATATTTGGCTATGTTCTTTTAATTTATAGAGACCTCGAAGTGTCTGTATAGCCTATGTTGTGATTTATGCACATTTGTTCAAAGCCTGTATGATTGTTCACATGAAAGTTTTGTATTGTTTACACGACGGCTGACGTTGTCATCTTTTTTTTCGTTAATTATTACCATGTTGGGCTGCGTGTATATTTTTCAAAATTACTCAGAATGCCTAATGTTGGTTTGATTGCTTGTGTTAGAGAAAATAAATAATTTTTGTCAATCTGATGTAGATTTAATGCGGGTGCGGTTTGGGTCACTTGTGTCAAATGGGTTGTGTCGGTTATAGAATTAAATTAGTGCTGCTCTCTGATAAGAGTTTGGGTGTTCTGTTTAGTACTGCGGATGCCTGGGTGGGTGTGGGTTTACCAAACAGGACCCGTGCAGGACCTGCGTGACTTGGAGATTCTAAAAGGACACCAAATAAACAAATTATATAAGGAGTCCATATAATTCATAAATTTATGCACACCAGAGCCCACATGAAAGAAAAACATTACAGAACAAAACTTTTCAACACACACTGGAATTAATAATTCACTGAAAATGCATATTGGATGACCAATCATTTTTTGATATTAAATTAAGACTGAGGTATTACTTATTGGACCAAAAACCTGCACACAGAATCTCTTCGAAAACAATTTGTTGGGATGTAGGAATTATGTACTGTTACTTCATCCTCAACAGTTAAAGACCTGCATTGCTTTTGTCTGGCAGCAGCCGATCTTTGCGGCGCTGCATTAAAGGATTAGTTCACTTATAAATAAACTTTTGCTGATAATTTACTCACCCCCATGTCATCCAAGATGTCCATGTCTTTCTTTCTGCAGTCGAAAAGAAATTAAGGTTTTTGATGAAAACCTTCCAGAATTGTTCTCCATATAATGGACTTCAATGGGCTTTACTTTGTTTTTGTCAGGTTTTCGATAGTAACACTTAAGTAATTACTAGTGGGTTACCAAGATCTTCACTTTAGAATTAATTATACATTACGCATTATTCATGTTAATTATGAAGCTGTATATAGTAGTTCTTAGTAGTCATCTGGGAGGTATGAAATAGTAGATTGATTAGCTAATAGGGAACTACCACATTCGGCTAAGCAGTTTCCTGTTAGTTAATAGTAGTTACTAGAGTTTTAATACTTCATTACTCACTTATACCAGTGTACTTATTCATTTATGATGGATCAGTATTCTAAAGTGTTACCCCATTACACGATAGGCTGAGAGGTGCCTCATGTGTCGTTACACTTTCTCCAACGGTAAGAGAAAATTTTGTCCACCTTGTGACTGTGACATATGCCATCAAAGTACAGAGAGAGTGATTTGAGAGCAGCCGATTCATTCTGCACATCTTCTCCAGAGCGGCTGCACGAGCTCAGATGACGACACAGCTGTTCCATGATTGGCTGGATTCGCCGCATGACAAAGATACCATGTGTTTTGTCAAGTCAAGTCACCTTTATTTAAATAGCACTTCACCACAATCTCTCCATTCAGCTAGGTTCATCAACCATAACTCTGTCCAGGACAGCCAGGAATCTTGGAGTTGTGATTGATGATCAGCTAAAATGCACGGACCACATCACTGCAACAACCCGATCCTGTAGATTTGCATTATACAACATTAGGAAGATTAGACCCTTCCTATCAGAGCATGCCACACAACTACTGGTCCAAGCTCTTGTTCTCTCCAGACTGGACTACTGTAATGCTCTTCTAGCGGGCCTTCCGGCATGCACTATCAAACCCTTGCAACTGATCCAGAATGCAGCGGCGAGGGTGGTCTTTAATGAGCCGAAGAGAGCGCACGTCACGCCTCTCTTCATCAGTCTGCACTGGCTGCCAATAGCTGCTCGCATCAAATTCAAGGCACTGGTGCTCGCCTTCAAAGCAACCACTGGCTCTGCACCAATATACCTAAACTCGCTCGTTCAGACTTACACACCCTCCAGGAGCTTACGTTCTGCTAGTGAACGACGCCTTGTGGTGCCATACCAGAGAGGCATGAAATCTCTCTCACGGACCTTTTCCTGGGCCGTTCCCACCTGGTGGAATGACCTGCCTATCTCAATTTGTGCGGCCGAGTCTGTAGCCATTTTCAAAAAACACCTAGAGACACATCTCTTCCAGCAGCACCTGACCAATCAAGAATAGCACTTATCATTCTATTCATTTTCTGTCTGTCTAATTTATAAAAAAACAAAAAAACAAAACTGTCCCGTGTGTTCTGAGCTAGATTAACTGAGACTTGCTACAGCACTTGCATACTGTTGCCCTTGACTGTTCTAGTTGCTTCTTTTGCTCTCATTTGTAAGTCGCTTTGGATAAAAGCGTCTGCTAAATGACTAAATGTAAATGTAAATGTAAAACCAATCCAAGATATTTAAATTCTGAGACAAAGTAAATTTTTTCATTTTGTAGGTTAATTTTAAATCTTTCATTTAGATCAAGTTTCTTAATAGAAAAACACATGGAAACTGTCTTTGTTAGATTTGGCACCAGCTGATTTTGATTGAGCCACTGTGCGACAGCTATACAAGTAGACAGTACATCAGCCGCCCGCTCTGGTGATTTTGCAGGGGGATAAAGAACTGCATCATCTGCATAGAGCTGGAAGCTGGCACCTGAACAATGTAATGGTAAGTCATTTATAAAAAGACTGAACAGCAAAGGACCAAGTATAGAACCCTGTGGTATGCCCATTTTGATTTTCAAAAGCGATAATTTTTCCTGGGCAACTTTAACACATTGTGTTCTAGCTTGAAGATAGGACGCAAACCAACATACTGCCTCGCTAGAAAAATTAAAAGATGACATTTGAGTTAAAAGCAAGCTATGGTTGATGGTATTGAAAGCCTTTTTAAAGCCAAGGAATACAGCTCCCACCACATCACCCCTATCCAGGGATTTTTTCACATTTTCAATAAAACAGCAGTTTGCAATTTCGGTTGAGTAACCCGATCTAAAGCCAAAGCCAGCTAAAGATGTGTTTTTAGTCTAGATTTAAACAGACAGAGTGTGTCTTTGTCCCGAACAATGCTAATGTGGCAATTATAAATGGTTTGGTGCTGGAAAGTTTAGTGAAATTCCCCTTGGCATCACACACACAGACCCCGGAATAAAGACTGCTATCAGTACCGACTACGCCACCCCGGTGTTACAAGCACGCCAGGCTCCACCCACTCCCAAGCACCACGCACAGCCTCTCCCGAGTACTGATCACTCACACCTGCAGCTCATCATCACCTCATCACTGCCTGCACATAAGCCCCACACTCTCACACTATGGCCGTTTCTCAATACCAAGTATGCAAACTTCTGACTTGCGTCCTTGGTAGTACAGACTTGCAAGTTCGACTCGGGAGAACAAACTCCAGAGGACGGGAGGAATCGCCATCAATCGTCAATTGTGAACATCATCAGTTGCTGCCCAAGGACTGTTCCAATTCAAAGTTCACATCTAGCCAAGTCCAGTTCAAATCCCCGGATGTGTCCTTGATCCACCCCTTTTATCGAGGATGCATCAGAGGAGACTTGTGGACTTCAGGCAGACCGGTATCCCAGAATGCCTCTCGCACCAACCAGCAAACGTCAAGCGGATGAGAAACCCCTCGTAATTTAAAAATGCTACTGTTAATGTTTCACAAAATGTAGTTTTAAGACTTTTTCAGGCGAGAATGTATTTGTTTAAAGCTCAAATCTGTGGTTTATTTATAAAGAGAGCGCCTTTTTGAAAATTTGATCTGGCGTTTTCGGAGTTGTGAGATCCAGTCAATCAGCAGCGATCAATGGGCGCTCTCCCCGCCGAAACCAGCCTTAACACGGCCAGTCCTTCTGACGTCTGCCGCTGGCTCTGATGTCTTCAGATATAATTAGTCTTCTAACGGGCGATCTTTGGTCTCATGAATCATTTGTTCCCTGGCAAATCGTTTTGACTGAGGGCAAAGTGAAGTTTCATAACTTTATATTTTTAGGCTATTAAACACAAACTGACATTTAACAAAAATAGACTGGGTTGTTTTATGTCATAATTCATTTTATATAGTGATAATCACACTTGTCTGAACCACATATTAATGGTTTTTTTTATGTAAACGAAAAGAGGCAGGGTTTTTAATATTTCGTTTTGTTATAAATATACATGCAATAACATTGCCTGCACTACATTTGTGTGGCTATAATATGTTTAATATTTTTCAATGAAAATGAAAAGAGGCAGAGTGGTGTTTTATCATATATTTCGTTTTATTGTAGCCTAAATTATACATATATAGGCCTACACTGAATAACACTATCAAGAACGCTGCTGTTCCATTAGCAGAGTAACGGACTATATTGTCCTCCCGTCCTCGAGAGTTTGTTCTCCGGAGTTGAACTTGGCAAGCCTGAATTAACCACGGACGCAAGTCAGAAGTTCGCGTAGGCCTACTTGGTATGGAGAAACGTATATTTTAGGCTACAATAAAACGAAATATGTCATAAAACACCACTGCCTCTTTTCATTTTTTTTTTTTACAAAAAAATCTTAAACATATTAGCCACACAAATGTTTTTCAGGCAGTTACATTGATTATCTTATAGATTTATAACAAAACGAAGTATAAAACACAACCCTGCCTCTTTTCGTTTAGATAAAAAAAAGGCCTATATTAAACATTAATATGTGGTTTAGGTAAGGTGACCAGATTTCTGAAATGAAAACCGGGGACATTTCCTATTTGAGTGGTCAAAATATCACTAAAATCTCATTTGTTATTATCTTTTAATTAAAAAACGGGATTTTTAAACGTTTTTGTTTGTTTATTTGTTGTTGTTGTGGGCTCTCTATATATTATTATAATATTAACATTAATAATTATTATGATTTAGTTTGATTATTAGGATTTTTATGTGGATTTAATACAATTCAACGCACCCGAGAAAAAAAAAATTCAACAGTTAATAGTTGCCATTGTAAATAACAAGCCGTTCAAAACAATATTATAACATGACTTAACAAAAACACATTACAACAATAAAACATAAATATGATAAATAAAACTATTTAACAAATATTTTAACATTTTATAATTGTATTTAATATTTAAATTTTCACAAGTTTATACTACTATATAAGTAATACATAAAAAAACTAATTTTTTTTACTTCAAATGTTTTATTAGGCTTGTGCTTAAAAATAACTCCTAAATAAACTATCCTAAATTGGTCTTGTTTTGCATTTTAGGCTTATTTTAAGCAGAAATTATGTGTATTCTGGATGTGTTGCATGTGACAAAACAATGCCGTTCCCCATTGAGACTGTTATAAAGCACATGCAAACAGTATTACTATATGATAATGTCGCTCTGCTCTCGGTTACGTTCTTAGTAGTAGAGGCTCGCGCACGACCAAGTTCAGCTTATCATGCGGGGGTGTTGGGGGGCATTACTGATCGTTGCGTCCGTCGGTGCAAGATGCATTCTGGGATACCGGTCTGTCTGAAGTCTCCTCTCGATGCATCCTCGATAAAAGGGGCGGATCAAGGACACATCTGGGCATTTGAACTGTACTTGTCTATGGCTAGATGTGAACTTTGAATCGGAACAGTACTTGGGCAGCGACTGATGACGTTTCACAAGTCCACGAGAACACAAGTACAGAGAAGTACGCATATTGAGAAACGGCCTATCACTGTCCGGTCTCGTTTGCACAATGCTATACAGTTTGCTTACCTCAAGGACTCTTCCATGCTACTTACCTGCTTCCTCGTCTCCAGTGTGTCTTCTAGTCTTCATCTCCTGTCTCCATCGTCTCCCTGGCTCCTGTGTCCCGTCCTCCTGGTTCTTCTATGAAAGACATTGAGTATTATCCTCCAGTTATCTGCATTACCCTTCCATTCATCCCTCTGACTGCTCACCTGATCCACTCTGCACTCTGGTCACTCAATAAACTGTTTATTTTCCATTCACCTGTTCTCCGTCCCTCTGTATTATAACACCCGGGAGCCTATTTACGGAGAAAAGCCCTTAATAATTGAGCAAAGCTCACAGGTTCGTTACGGCTGAGTCAGGTATCAGACATGGGTTGAATAAGAAAATATGACTTTATTTGAAACAAATTGAACTTTATTTAATACACCAAAAACTTAACAAAAAAACAAACAAAAAAAACAGCGATCATACACACTCACACCACAACACACCTCACTGTGAACACGGAACTCAGGCAAGAAACCCACCACCACAACACAGGGAGACGCTGATCCTCTGTAGCTAGCCGCCCCAATTCTGAAGGAAAGGGAAAAAAAAGAAGTGGAACACACAAACACTTAAATTGTTTTAAAAACATTCATAGGACCACACAACAATTTTAAAACAATGAGTTCTCCAAACCAGTCCAGCCCATCTGTGGTGCCGTCTCCGGCAACCACAGCCAATTTGTTGATGACTGGAAGAAAGCAAAACAAACTGCAAAGAAACACGTAGAAGTAATACCCAAATAAACTGCAACGAACAAGGAAACAAAGCAAACAATTTAGGTGGCCTTAACTACTATGTACTAACATTTTAATTAATAATTTGATACAATGAACTTATTGTGTACATACATGTTTTTACATTGTACTTACATTTAAAAAAAACTGCTTGAAATGACATCTGTAATTAATTTCTGTAGTTACATTTGTAATTACACAGTTGACACTTCCCTTACACCTAACCCTACCCTTAAACTTACCCACACCACCACACCTGTCCCTAACTCTACTCATATCCCACCTCAATATCAGCAAAGGTGTTTTGCAATACAATTTGAACACAGTAAGTACATTGTACTTATTTTTTGATGTAAGTACATAGTACTTAAGGTCACCTAATATAAAGTGGGGCCAAATATGGAATATACAAAATACAACTCACATCAATATAAGAAATATATGAAACACAATATCAATTAATTGAACACAAAATAAAGAAAAAAACTACAGAATCAACTGGTGACAGCTAGGTGGCTGATTGTCTATTGTAAGCCATTCAGGGCTTTGATTCAAGTGGTTACTCATGACAGTTACATTAGACGGCGAAGGCGCCACGCCCCAGGCCCAAACCTGTTGTCCAGATGATCCGATACGCTTAGAAACGCTGCTGATATATACACACATTTAATAAAGAGAATGGTTCATCGTTGTGCAATAGACAGCACACAAGCTGCAACAGACGAGCAGATCCGCCAGTCCAATCTAGCAGTGAATTGCGCACCCCGGTAACCCTCAGCTCCCACAGGAACAGGAGAAGTCACCGCAACAGTTCAATGTCCAAGCAGTGATGTAAACAAAGCAGACACGCAAAGTTAATCATCCAAACAGCCATTTGAATAAGACCCAAAGCCCACTGTAACGTCCTTTGCCAATGGCCCAAACCTTAAATGTGATACGGAGCACAAAACAGATTTAACTAGCGAAGCCATTAACGTTGATACCGTAAGCTCATAGTTCAAACATACCTGTTGTTTGGCGACTCATATAGCGCAGAACTTGATACGTGTTAAACTCATTTCCATGGGAACGGTTATTGCCGAAGGCATCCCGCAAAGCTCCTCAGTCCACCCTTTAGCAAAGTAAAACCATGAAACCCTGTTTGAAGAACACAACAGACCACAATGCGATCACAGCCAGCGATTCCAACCTCACAGACATTCATACACCCCGCCAGAAGTATGGTGGCTCGCACACTACCGTAGAGAAGACGCACACACAGCATCATCACAGCCATTTTTATACACTACCAAAGCAGGAGGGTGATTAGACTCATTGTCCGGTCGCGTCAGTCTCTACACGAGAGCCGACTATACACCTTCCCATGCTTACCTTTATCGTCCTCTTCCAAAGACTTGTTTCCTCTGTTCATTTATCTTCATCATGTTTGTTTCAACCCATTTGGACCACTTATGCTCATAACTCACCTGTCTGAAGATCTTCCAGATCACCACCAACCCTTTAATAAAGAACTGTTACTTTTACCTCTGTGTCTCCTCTCCTGTTTCATGACACTCGTCTACTTGTGATCCGATCGACCAAAACGCATCGTAATACCAGGTGTAAACAGGGCCTTACAACTGCACATTTCTGACATATGGACATTACTTTGACACAGTCACCTCTGATAACAGATTACTCTAGATTGTAGAAACAAGCATTTTTTGTAAAGCTGCTTTAAAACTATATGTACTGAGAAAAGTGCTATACAAATAAATGTGAATTGAATTTAAGTCTTTATTAAATTCTCCAAAAATTCAGCAAAAGGGCTATATTCATCTGTACTCCCTATTCCAAATTCAGTATTGAAAATATTATTGTTCTGAGTCAATTCAAAACGATTTTATAACCTTGCACAATTTAATTATAAAGATCATATAAAATGTAAATAACATTGCTGGCTAAACTTGTTATTCTGTCGAAAACAGTAATTTGAAAGTGAGATTTTAGGTACAATAAACCTAGACTCATCTGAATTGATATTTGGCCCTATGAGATAAACAAATTCTTTCCCAAATGCCTCATATTGTATTTCATAAGCTAATTGGCGAAGCTAACACAAAAATGAGGAGAGAGCCATAGCCTACTTTTTACACTCCTCTTCTTCCATCTAAAATGTTTCGAAGTTCTGATGTGAACATTTCTGAAAAAGTGAACTATTGTGTTTCCATCCACTAAGCCATGTCCATTATGTATTTGCTATAATAGAGCAATTATGCATTATGTTATTAAATACTGTCAGGATATGTTGCTATTTGTATGTCACCCACATTAAAAAACATTTTAACAGCAAGGTAGGGAAGGGAATTTAATCTTACTAGGGCTACATTTGAATAATCATGTGTAATGGCTAGGCCTTTTCATCACATCAAGCTTTTTGTTTATGCGAATAAACTGTATACATCTCTTTAATGTGATTTTTTTAACTGATGTTAATTGCAAGTGACTGTTTATTTGCATTTCCATTGCAATTTCCATTCAGAATGTCTTATGCACACTTTTAAAATGTGCAATAAAATAGTTGGATGAAAACCAACTATTGTTACCACATCATCTTTCTATTTAACAGCCAACATTTTACACAACATTACTTGCAATCTCTTGTTTCATATATAATTTACTTAAGGCAATTAGACAATTATGCAATTAGGTCTAAGAAAATTGCAAATCTTAGAAAACTTAAGTCTTTGAGTTAAGCTACAAATATTGATGAGAGACAGTATGAGCACTCAGTCAGTGTCCCACAGGGATGGTCAAACAGAAACTTGAAAAACATGAACTTGCTTCACTTGGCTTCTACAAGCTAAAGCTCATATTCATGTTGTTATGGACCAGTATCAAAGAGTTTTGATTGTTAGCAACAATACAGTCCTTCGTTAATATGGATGGTTTGTGGTAATATGTATGTCTAATTGTTTTGTGCTAATATTGGAATAAATGCCATTCTCTAATCTAGAACTGGTGGCGCAAGCTGGGTGCACATTGGAATTTACAGATTTACAATGACAGCTTTTTCACCATAATGGCTTCAATCATGGGTTAGCTGTATTCTACTCTGGTTAATCAGTGATGAGTTTCTAAAGTGCTGTGCAAAAACACTTTTCTATTTTCTTTTTGTAACATTTTTCGCATTTAGTATTGCATTTAAATATATATATATATATATATATACAGACCGCCGGAGCATCAAGGTCCCCGACCCAGCAATGTCTCGAAACCCGAGCCGCCGAAGCCTTCCTAGCCACAGGCACAAAGAGAAAGTGGATAATACCCGCTTCGGCCAGTTTACCACCTCGCTCTCCTCCAATATGTTCCCCAGCTCCCTTCAACCATTACCTTCACAGCCAACGAGCCCGTAAACAAATGCGCTCGCCTGAACACAAACGCCGTTTTCACAGCGACCCAAATGAATCACAAAAAGGGTTTTTTCTCTGTAGGCAGTGGGCCAGCATCAAAGCATGTACCCCTACACTCAATCACTCCCCTATGTTCCCCAGCCCCCTGCACTCAGGTGGCTGGAAACACTATCCCCACAGTCAACGAGCCTGTACACAAACGTGCTCGCCTGTACACAAGCACCACTATTCTATGTCCCCCGGCCCCCTGCACTCAGGCGGCGGGAAACATTTCTCTCGCAGTCAACGAGCCCGTGAACAAACGTGCTCTGATAAGCGCCACCTTAACACTATCAGGCCACCGAGTCCCTGTTACTCAGCGACTCTCCCCACAAACTAATTCAGCCCCTGGCTTCGAAGGGAGAGGCCTGGCAGGCCATTCCCGGCATTTCAAATTGGGTGTTGAACATAATAGAACAAGGTTACTCGCTACAGTTTAAAGACAACGGTAAGAAGCGACACAAGTCACATGTTAATAAAAGGGGCGGTGGAAGCCGTACACCCCTCACAGAGTGAGTCTGGCTTTTACAGTTGCTACTTCCTTGTACCAAAAAAGGATAGTGGTCTCAGACCCATTCTAGATCTCAGACATTTGAACAAGGCCCTCATGAAGCGCCCGTTCAGAATGTTGAAAATTAAACAAATCCTCGCGCACATTCGCCCGGGAGATTGGTTCTTCACTGTAGATCTAGAGGATGCCTATTTCCACATCCAAATAGCCCCTCATCAGAGGCCATTCTTGAGATTCGCCTTCGAGGGGAAAGTAGCACCAAAACAAGGTGCTACCCTTTGGTCTATCCCTGGCTCCCTGCACGTTTACGAAGTGCATGGAAGCGGCATTAACCCCGCTGAGGCTTCGGGGAATGAGAGTTCTCAACTATCTCGACAACTGGCTCATAATAGCTCAGTCAGAGATACAGTTGCTAACCCACAGATCTTGGCTTCTCAACCATTTGAAATGCTTGGGCCTCAGAATCAATGTAGCAAAGAGCTCATTGTCTCCCACACAGAACATTTAGTTTCTGGGAACAGTGTTAGACTCACTGCAGATGAACGCACGACGGACGTCACAGCGCGTGCTCTCTGTTCAGAACCGAGCGGTCTCCTTCAGGTCCGGTGTGTACACTCCTCTCAAACACTTTCAGAAGATGTTAGGTCTCATGGCCTTGGCAGCGCCAGTTCTCAGACTAAGTCTGTTACACATGCGCCCTCTCCAGCGCTGGCTGAATTGCCGCGTTCCAGCTCACGCATGGCTCTCGGGCTGATTACAAATCAAGGTAGACCACAGCTGCATATTGGCTCTGGCTCCTTGGAAAAGTCCCGTCTGGTATCAGACGGGCGTGAGTTTAGGCACTGTTACGAAGTGGAAAGTTATCTCGACAGATGCATCCAACCTAAGTTGGGGAGCCCTTCACGAGGGCAGGCCAGTCTCCGGTCTCTGGTCAGACTCGGAAAAGAGCCTTCACATAAACTGTCTGGAGATGAAAGCGGTCACGCTATCATTAAGAGCTTTTTACATAAAGCACCACCATGTCCTGATCCAAACGGACAGCAGGTCAGTGGTAGCCTATATAAATCGCCAGGGCGGCCTAAGATCTATTGGTCTGCACACAATGGCGAAAAAAGTCCTAATATGGGCAGAGCACAACCTGAGTTCGCTGAGAGCGACTCATGTGCCAGGCATTCTAAATCTGGGTCTGGACATGCTGTCCAGGGGCAACGTATCCCCAGCAGAGTGGTCTCTTCACCCACAAATGATCCAGATAATTTAGGGCACGTTTGGCGAGGCAAAAGTGGGCCGTTTCGCCTCAGAAGACAATGCTCAATGCCTAATATATTTCTCCAAGCACAAGGACGTGCTGGCCCATGAATGGCCCAGCCTTCCTCTTCATGCTTTTCCCCCAATCTCAATGTTACCTCAGGTCATAGAGAGGATCAGGGAGAGCAAATGCGCTGTGCTTTTAATAGCCCCGCTCTGGAGAAATCAACCATGGTTCTCACAGCTAAGTCAGATGTCAGATATAGCCCCGTGGCCAATTCCGCTGAGGAGAGACCTCCTCATGCAGGCGAAACGGCAGATCTGGCATCTCCGTCCCGATCTATGGGCACTTCATGTCTGGCCCATCAACGGGTACACGAGAACCTCTCTGAAAGTGTATTAAGCACTATTTCTGAAGCTAGAGCTCTCGCGACCAGGCGGCTATATTCAGGCAAATGGTCAGTCTTTTCAGACTGGTGTAAAGCACAAAGTCTGATCCCACATAATTGTGAAGTGTCAGAAGTGCTCACTTTTTTACAAGAGCTACTGGACGCGGGTCGTTCCCCCTCAACGCTCAAAGCTTATGTGGCTGCAATAGCAGCGTACCACATTCAAGTGAATGGACTATCACTGGGGAAGAACGATCTTATCTTGTGCTTCCTCAAAGGGGCTAGAAGGCTTCACCCACCTCGCCCCCCTTCAGTCCCTATATGGGACCTGTCTACGGTCCTGGATGCTATGAAAGGCTCAACATTCGAGCCTCTGCATTTGGTGAGCTTAAAGCTCCTCTCACTCAAGACCGCTTTTCTGCTAGCACTCGCATCAGTTAAGCAGGTGGGTGATCTCCGTGAGTGCCTCTTGTCTGGAATTTGGGTCAAACGACTCTAAAGTCATCCTCAGACCAAGACATGGATATGTACCTATGGTGCTCTCGACCCCGTTCAGAGCACAGGTCATTTCACTTTTAGCACTCTCATCATCACTAGATGAGGAAGATGCTAATTTGCTCTGTCCTGTCAGAGCATTGAGAATATACATAGAGCGCTCCGCTGCTTACAGGCAATCTGAACAGCTCTTTGTGTGCTTTGGCGGCCGCACCCACGGGTGCGCAGATACAAAGCAGACCTTGTCACGATGGATAGTGGACGCTATCTCGCTGTATTATGAGTCCAAAGATCTCAGCTGCCCTATAGGCATCAAAGCTCATTCTACTAGAGGCATGGCCTCGTCATGGGCTTGGTCTACTGGCATTTCACGAAACGTTCTGTGTGGGAGACAATGAGCTCTTTGCCACATTGATTCTGAGGCCCAAGTATTTCAAATGGTTGAGAAGCCAAGATCTGTGGGTCTACTGGGGCCTCCCTGTCCACTTTTATCAGGTTTTATAATTTGAATGTCCCTGCCTTACAGGCTGGGCTTCTCGCTGTATAATGCATTTTAACCCCTTATGGACCGATAGTCCGGTCTGGGTTAAGTATTCGTATAAGGTCATAAACACATCCCTTTATATGACTCGACTTGTCTGGTCATTCAATATACCTATTATAACCCGACTCTGTCTGGTCTATGTATATATATTAGTGCTGTCAAACGATTAAAATATTTAATCGCGATTAATCGCATTAATGCCATAGTTAACTCACAATTAATCACAATTAATCGCACATTTTTTTTTATTCTAAATGTCCCTTGATTTCTTTTTGTCCCATTATTTTTTCTTATTTTAATGCTCTTATCAACATAGAAAAGTGGATCGGCTTGCTTTGTTCAAATGTTTGTTTTATTGAAAACAACATTGGCATACTGTAGTGTTCGATTTCACACCAACATTCTCACTTGAAGCAGTCATTCACACTTGGAGCAAATAATCGCTCACACAATGTAACACTGTCCATTAATAAAAGGGTGAAAAAAAATACTTTGTTGCACAAACAGCCCCTTCAACAGCCCTTTCTAAGGGATCAAAACAGGGTGATACAAAATAAAATTACAAAGTGCACATGCAAGGTAAACTAGGACTCCGCCTATAGTGCAGTTAAACCAGGGGTCGCCAACTAGCGGACTCCGGTCCAAATCCGGACCGCGAAGCCTTTTGACGTAGGCTAATGAAACAGTTAACGTTGCAATGCTCACTGTTACGTTCAGACCCAGACGCGCGGTCAAGCATGCAGGTGCGTTCACACCGGACGCGAATGACGCGACATGCACGCCGCTTAATTCGCGCCGCAGAATGTCTATTTGCGTCTTTGCATTGACTTAAATCACTCGCGCAAAACGCTTCATTCGCGTCCGGTGTGAATGCACCACCAGAGCAGAAAGCAGCGCTCAAGACAAGCACTTTTAGTTGAAGACCCCTGAGTTAAACCATGGCATAATACGTTTCTCATTTCGGCGTCTCACGCTTGCCATCCACGTCTACTCTTTTAATGGCCCACAAGTGTGGGCAGCCGCAGCGTGCCTGATGTTTTGTTTCCGGTCTAGCTACATCCGGAGTGGTGTTGTAGTTTTTCTAACGTTACTAGTTGCTGCAACAGCATGTGAAAAAACTACAAAGTTTGTTAGACCAAAAAGAACGTTAATCTCGCGATAAAAAAATTGACGCCGTTAAAATAGGTTTGCGTTAACGTCGTTAATAACGCGTTTAACTGACAGCACTAATATATATACATATATCTTTGTGTGTTATTCACATTGAAATAGCCCGACTCAGGTCTGGCTCATATTAGGGACTTCCATGAATATCGTATTTACGGGCCCACTTAGGTAAGCCTGGGTATGGTGTCTCCAGGCTATCAGAGCTGTTAAGCGAGCACAGCATTTTGCATTGGTCCACCATAGCGTTTAGCAAAACGCAATACGAGAGTACTCTCGAAAGGGAACGCTTCGGTTACTTACATAACCTCGGTTCCCTGAGAAGAGGGAACGAGTATTGCGTTTGCTTACAGGACTTAAAGGATCTGCTGCTAACATTGTGGTGCCAGATACCACAGCACACCTTCAGGGGTCTAGTGAAGTCCATGCCTCGACGGATCAGGACTGTTTTGGCAGCAAAAAGGGGACCAACACAATATTAGGACGGCGGTCATTATGTTATGCCTGATCGGTGTATAACTAGTAAGTGTGTGGAAAAAGTTAGTACACATAGATTTAAAGCCATTTCTGAGCTATTTAAAATCCATCCTTCCACTGCAAGTAGTTGAAGTTCATTTTTTTTGTAAAGCACATTTAAAAACAGCCACACGACTGATTAAAGTGCTGTACAAAAAGACCAAATCCAAAATCCATATATAAACACTTAAAGACAGAATACTGACAAATCCACAATAAAACACAACTAGAAATAGCCTACATTTAAAAATCTATAGTAAAAAAAACAATTATTAAGCCTGTGAGAACAGATACTTTTTTAAAAGAGATTTAAATTGTCACAAAAAATATTCTACTATTCTACAAGTGTAAAAGGTTTCAGACCACCGGCGATCTTTACAGGCCAGGCTGTCCCACCAAACCACCAAATTCTTCCTAAGAGCTCTAAATGCTTCAGGGAATCAACAAGAGTTCTACAGGCAGCTCTGGAAAAATTCAAAGTGAATGTGTCAGTCAACTATTCAAAAAATAAAATAAATAAGAGACATGGCCTACAGCTACATGGATGTCAGGATACACCAGACTTACAGACAGATTAGCGAACCCAAACAATAGTTTAATACACAGATGAAATCATGGCATAATGCAGGTGAGTAAATGGCAGATACACAGTTACAAGAGTGATAGCTGGTGGATTACTTGCAGTTCTCTTTCTTGACAGGTTTGTCAGTTAGTGTTGATGATCGCTGAAGGATCTGAATTAAGCACACACACCACTGTCGAACACAGTAAGTTTACAGGTAACACTTTACACACAGTTATATAGACACAAAGACTAAGGAGACATTGGGGATCAACGAAGGAGATATTCAAGACTTACGAGTTTCACCAACAAGGTAAGTAGAGCATGTAAGGAGTCTGTTTCCACATTCAAAGCCAGAAAATGAGTGACTAAGAGGTGTGTGCTTTTATACTGGTGCTGACCCAGATAGAAGCCATCATCGAAACGTTAAATAATTTTTTTTTTTAATCCAAAAATCAATGGTAATGGCATTGAATCAATGTTACAATGTGTATTCAATTGAAAATCAACTGGTTCAACTGAAATCAACTGAAGATAAACTGATGATAAAATAAGACAATCAATCTCCCAAAATCTCAGCAGAAGTGTTTTTTGAGAATTAACAGAGGTTTAGATGTTGATGGTTTATTTAAAATGGTGTTTCTTTTAGTTGGGCAGTTTGACTCTTGCCTTTATGATGCTGAAAACTATATAATCTGATCATCTTTGTTCATGAGTTTCTTTGCAACAAATCATGTGTTTTGGTAAACACTGTTACAAAAATTACAAACTCACATAAAAAGAAAAGAGTCAAACTTCCCAACTAAAGAAACACTAATCTGAGAGATTTCTTGTCTTATTTTATCTGTTTCATGCTGTGTGGCTTTAGTTTTAGTTGTTGTGTTCCTTTTTCTGAGTGCAAGCATGATCTTGAACCAACATCACATTGTAACATTGATTCAATGCCATTACCAGTGATTTTTGGATGAAAAAAAAAAAATTAATTAAACATTAATTGCAGGTGCAAATGTTGAAAATGTTGATTCAATGCAGTTAACATTGACACATTAACAGGGATTTAACGTTGTTTCAATGGTTGCTTGCTATCTGGGGAATCAGTGTATGAAATATTCGGAGGGGTCCCCATCTCCCGATTGTTGCGCAATACCGATCTAAATTTTCTAAATATGCAGTAGACCTATTAGGGCTGGGCGATGAAACGATAACGATATGTATCGCGATAGACACGTCACCGATATCAATTAAAAATGCGTTCGATAAAACGTTCAATAATTTTTTTTTCTTCGGAGGCACTGCACCTTAACCTTAACGTTAAGAGATAATTGTTAAGTGTTCATTGTGATTTTAGACGTGTGTTTATATTTTAATTATTTGAGTGTTTTCCATGGTTGTGTTGACATTTCTGCCTTTATAACTGAGGGTATTATAATCAGAGGAAGGTTACGTTTAAAATAAAAATGTTTAAATGTAAACAATTTTTCTCCTGGTGCTTATTTTAAATAGGTCATAAAAATATAAATAATTATCGATATCGACCGATATGAAATACTTATATCGTGATACAGTTTTCAGCCATATCGCCCAGCCCTAAGACCTATAACATTACAATATTTCATGGATGGAAGCCAAGACAATCAGTCTAGAGCCTACATGACTACACACGCACACACTTAACAATTTTTGATAATCCGATGTGCAATAGTATTCGTAAAGCAACAATGACATAGTAGGTTGCATTGGCTAAAGTTGTTTGGATGCACGTTGTCTTATTACAAGGAGAGGCAAAGTTGTGCATTACAATGCAGACATGACAATAATTGGCACCAATCTGGCACACTTACAAGAGCAATCAATTGAATAAAGGCCCGGTATAGCCTATCGGAGACTGGCATGCAATCAGTGCACTTGAAAATGAGAGCCTGCCATTTGACCGATCGTGTGACATTATTTAACCGTCCATCTACTACAGCAAATACGATCAGACAGATACATCATTGAACACATACACAAAGTACATTCGCCTAACCGTGCAAACAGGCCATCTCTCAAATGAAAAAGCACCACGGTGGATGCTGACAGACAGCCTACAACAAGCTAAACATCACCATGGTGGGTGCTCTCTCTCTCTCTCTCTCTCTCTCTCTCTCTCTCTCTCTCTCTCTCTCTCTTTCACACACACACACACACACACACACACACACACACACACACACACACACACACACACACACACACACACACACACACACACACACACACACACACACACACACACACACACACACACACATAACTCCAACTTCTCCAACTCCAAGGCTAGGCTGCTTCACTAAGACCACAACCAACCACAAGGCCTACATAACCATGCAGTATGCTGTAAAGGACACACTCACAGTCACACACACTCATCTTATGTACAACAATCCGTTCTATCATCACAATCCAGTCACTGCAAAAATTGAAAAAAAAGTCTCTTACCTTAATTTAGAATAGACCAAAAGATGCCTTGGCCCGACTTCTTGTGGTTGCCGTCCTGGTTTCCAGGAAGAAGAGAGGCGATGCCCTGCTTTAATCCAGCTTCTGATTAATGGAATTTGTCCAGAGGAGGTCCGTTGAGGTCCACAAACAGGAGTGAAGACAGGCTGTCTACACGCATCATGTTGCACGTCTGGTTGACCGTGTTATTAACTGCAGAAAAGCCTGGTTCGCACTCAGCTAACGCGGGGATATACGTGCAATCTTTCCAATGTTTTCCCCTGTGCAGTGCTGGGTAGTTTCCAGTCTCGAAACTGCTCCACGGCCTCGCTGGTTGGTTCTCCAAGCGCTTTTGCAAGGCTGTGTACTTCTGGTTCGCCATGCAAAATCAGGTCCTCCTGCTCTCCTGGCAAAAAATGCTTGTCAAGAGCTTTGACCATCAGGACCAAATTTGACTCCAGTAATTGCTTAGTTAGAAATGCAATCACTGATTCAAGAGTTCACACTTACATATAATTTATGCAGAGTAAATTTAAATGCGTATTTGGCGTGCTGTCCGGGGGGAGGGCTTCGAGCTCGGAATTTGGCCTGAACCCTGAGTACCCAGAGTTCGTCCTGCCTTCACTCAGCTCTATGCCCTTAAAAAGGCCAGATGAGACGGACTGTTCAGCCTTCTTGGTTGATTAACAATCTGCCCACCAGTCGTCTTAATGGCCGTCAAAACACTGATAGTTTGTTGGATGGCGAGACTTGAATCCACGAGTGACATTTCTCTTTTCTGCAGCTTGAGAGACTTCACTGGAGTCTTTCATGACAGCCAACCTTCCACAAATTTTGATTTAGCAAGGTGCTTCAGAAGTCCCTTGTATTTTTGCCTCTCAAGATCATTGCGTGATGTGTCCTCACTGGCTGTTTTGAAATGGAGTGCTAGTGTGGGGAAATCTTTCCATACTGCTTTTACTGTTTTAAAGCTGCTGGCAACCCATCTGATGGTGAAGATTTTACTTATTGTCAGTATTTCCACGTCAAGCTCTAAGCAATCTGGCATTCCTGGTTGACTGATTGTAGAGTGAGTATAACTTTGAAATAAATAACTCAAACTGATTAGTGCCATCCACTTCTTTAAGAGCATATTTGACAGCCCGTTCTAATCTATGCGCCAGGCAGTGTACATACTGCATGTTCTGAAACTTTTCTTTGAGTCTAATGACAAGCCCACTGGCTTTTCCTTTGAGCACTGCAGCTCCATCGGTGGCAATGCTTATCAGGTGCATCTTCAAAAAGTCATCATCTATTCCAGCTTTATGTACACTCGCCATTATCAAGTTATAAATGAGCACTGATGAGGTCAAGCACTGATGTTTGAAGAGAAGAAAAGAGAAGAGAAGTTACACATGCAATCTCCATTCCAGTTCATCCTAAAGGTTTTTGTTGGGGTTGAGTCCAGGGCTCTGTACGGGCCAGTCAAGTTCCTCCCCACCAAACTCACCTAACCATGTTTTAATACACTTTGCGTCATGCTGGAATAGAATAGGGCCTTCCCCAAACTGTTCCCACAATGTTGGAAGCATAGCATTGTCCAAATGTTTTGCTGAAGCATCAGAATTTCCCTTTACTGGAAGTAAGGGGCCTAGCCCAACCCCTGAAAAACAGTTTTCAATTGACGGATGCACAGAACAGATAAACGCTGTATCTCATGCATTCAAGTAGGCAATTAAAGCAATCTGCAAACAGACGTACTGCATTTCTAAATGTTTACAGTGAAAAAAAAAAAAGTTGGCTTCTTTGATATTATGACAATGTGTCATTAATTTCACTCTAACGATTGAGAGGGGTTTTGCTCCAGTTTTCTATTATGTTCTGCCAAAAAAGTTGTTCATTTTCGTTCCTTGAACCGTTTCTAGTCCGTGTCTAAAAGTCCTCCTAACTCCTGCACGTTAATTCAAGGACCAAATGACCATCTCATCACAGCATAAATGCACTGAATTAAAAATGATAATTTTACTGTCTCTAGAAACTCATGAGACACGTAAACCCACGCAAACTTTATTTCCCCAGGCTTTCTAATATTATTTACATGTGTGTATTGATGGCTATGCATTTTATTTACATAATTTCTTTACTGGTGCATCAAAAGCTGCTTGTAATGGCATAAGGATGCTGAATCCACTAACTTCAGATGTCAAAATATCTTTTCCTAAAAATAGTTCAGTGACGTAGTCTTAAAACGCAGGCAGCTCTGGCACAAATAACAGCACCATTTCGGTGGGAAAGGAGAGAGAGCTTACTTGACTCTGACACCTTACTCGCAGCGCTCAGGGATTTCCAGTGTCATTGACAGAGAAACATCATCACACACTAAATAACAATAATGCGGTCATACTTGTTGTCCTGTTATTGCCAACCACTAGCAAGCCCAAATATGCAAACTGTACCCCCCCCCCCAAAAAAAAATACTTGCGACTTCCAAAATCTATAAGCGACTTCATGAAAAAACAAGTCCAAAGTCGTGTATAATAAGGGGACTTGGCAACTCTGCTTGCATGCAGCTGCTCGGCCATGGAAACCCATTCTATGAAGCTCCCGTCGCACAGTTTTTGTACTGATATTAATGCCAGTGGAAGTATGGAACTCTTCAGCTATGGAATCAGCAGAGCATTGGCGACTCTTATGTACCATCTGACTCAGCACTCAGCGACTGTGCTCTGTGACTTTACATGCTTCATGGCTGAGTTGCTTCTGTTCCTTCTGTTCTCTTCCACTTTCCAATGAAACCGCTAGCAGTTGACCGTGGAAAATCTGGCAGGGATGAAATTTCAAGAATTGGCTTATTACAAAGGTGCCATCACATCACCACACTTGACTTCACTGAGCTCTTCAAAACGACCCATTCTTTCACAAATGTTTGTAAATGCAGTCTGAAATGGCTAGGTGCTTGATTATATACACCTCCTAGCAATGGGTCTGATTGAAACACATGAATTCAAGAATTAAGAGGTGTCAGGGTTGTTGAAGGGATGAGGCGAGGACTCAGAGATGCAGAGTAATGGGCTTTTTAATTATAATAACAAAGACAAGACAAAACAAAACTACCCCGAGGAGACTTGACTTGACTTGACTTGACTTGACTTGCACTTGACTTGCACTTGACTTGCACTTGACTTGCACTTGACTTGCACTTGACTTGCACTTGACTTGCACTTGACTTGCACTTGACTTGACTTGACTTGACTTGACTTGACTTGACTTGAGGAGCAGGGAAACACAAGGTACATTCGACGATTCTGCACAGGACTGCAAACACAAGGAGATTAAATAGGGAACAAACAAAAGAGGGTAACGAGGGAAGACAGGTGGGGCAAATTAACCAATAATCAGGAAACAAGGTGGGCGGGGTTAGACAATAGACATGAGCACATTGCACAAGAAACACTTGACAAGACATGTGCTCACACCAAACGTGACATGAACATGCAGCTAATGAGAACTCGTCAGCTGCATGTTCACACAAAACATGACAACATGAAAGCACACAGCCAGTGAAAAACACCAGCCACGTGCTACACAACACAAGACAAAACATAACATAAAAGCACGCGGCCGATGTAAACAGGAACCGCGTGCTACACAGAACACAACACACACAGACAGAAGAGCGCACGCTCACATGACAAGACAGAGCGCACGAGGACGAGCGAATGCTCATTCCGTGCGCTCGTGACAGAAAACGGCTCGGGTTATGTATATAACCCTTGTTCCCTGAGAAAGGGAACGAGCACTGCATCGGAACGACGAATTTGGGGACACTCCCTAAGCAACAGCGTGTCTGAAGTCTGAATGAAATCAAGCCAATCCTGATTGGTGTTGCGTCATGACGTAACTATGACGGCATACCCGGAAGATACATAAAGGGGAGCCTGTGCATAGTAATGGCAGTAATTGCGATGAAGCATGTGCTCCAGGCGTGCCGAGGTGTGGCGACGGGATGCAGTGCTCGTTCCGTTTCTCATGGAACAAGGGTTATATACATAACCCGAGCCGTTCCTATTCGAGGGAACTCGCACTGCATCGGAACGACGAATTTGGGGAACAAGCACCCACTAGGCCACACCGAGGGTAGCGCCCGGGCACAGCTAGGACTGGAGCACCCTAGAACCAGGCGTCGCAGGGAGGTGCAGACTATAAAATCTAATAAAAGTGTGGGGAGTAGCCCATCCGGCCGCCTCGCAAATATCCTGCAAAGGGACCCCAGAAAGGCCATGCCCCTGGTGGAATGCGCCCTCACGGCCATAGGTGAAGGCAGATTGCGCACCTGATAGGCCGTGGCTATTGCCTGGACAATCCAGTTACTGACAGTCTGGGTTGACCCAGGCAGCCCCTTCTTAGATGAACCAAAACACACTAATAGCTGCTCAGATTTCCTCCACTGTGCAGACTTCTCCACGTATATTTTAAGGGCTCTGACTGGGCAGAGCAGGTGAAGTCTCCCTTCTTCCGCCGTCACGTGAGGCGGAGGATGAAATGCCTGAAGAACCAAAGGCCTGACCACGCTTGATGGCACCTTGGGCACATAACCGGCACTAGGGTGTAAGATGGCCTTCACTTCGCCAGGGGCAAACTCCAGGCAAGTCGGCGTAAGCGCCAAGGCCTGAAGGTCTCCCACCCTCCTCAGAGAAGTGATGGCTAAGAGAAAGGCCATCTTAAGGGTCAAGCTCTTTGGGTCTGCTGACTCTAGCGGCTCGAAGGGGGCCTCAGCCAATACTTCGAGAACCACTGCCAGATCCCAGGTTGGGACTCTGGAACGAGCCGCAGGCCTCATCCTCCGAGCCCCACGGAGGAACCGTGCAACCAACTGGTGCCTACCCAAAGGCCCATCACCCAACGGTGTGTGGAAAGCCCCAATGGCAGCCACGTACACCTTGAGTGAGGACGGGGTAAGCCCTGCAGAGAAACGATCTTGGAGGAATCCAGCACTGAAGCCACTGGGCAGTTAACTGGGTCCACCTCACGCTCTCTACACCAAGTGGAAAATACATTCCACTTGAGGCTGTACAGTCCCCTTGTAGACGGAGCCCTGGAACTGAGCAAGGTCTCAACCACATCCCCTGGCAGGCCAGCCTCTAGGTATGAGGGGGCCAGACCCAAAGGTTCCATATCTCTGGCCGGGGGTGAAATATTGTGCCCCCTGCCTGAGACAGGAGATCCCTCCTCAGAGGAATCTCCCACGGCTGACCCGCTAGCAGAGCTATGATGTCTGAGAACCAAACTCGAGTCGGCCAACGTGGCGCCACCCGAAGCAGGTTGGCGCCTTGTTGACGGACCCGCTCCAGGACTCCCGGGAGCAGAGCGATCGGGGGAAATGCGTACAGACGCAGCCTCGGCCACGTCTGCACCATGGCATTCAGCCCCAGTGGGGCCGGATGCGTGAGAGAAAACCACAGTGGAAAGTGGGTCGTCTCTCGAGACGCGAATAAATCCACTTCCACTGGGCCGAACCTCTCGCACATGGCCTTCACCACCTCCGGGTGGAGTCGCCATTCCCCGGGCCCCAGCCCCTGCCTCGACAGGATGTCTGCTCCCTGATTTTGGACCCCCGGGACATACATTGCCCTGATGGACAACAGTTTCCCTTGGGCCCACAGGAGAATCTGATGCGCCAGTCTGCATAGAGGGCGCAACCTCAGACCCCCCTGCCGGTTGAGGTACGCTACGACAGCCGTATTGTCTGTCCGTACCAGGACATGGTGACCGCAGAGGTCCGGGAGAAAGCTCCTGAGAGCCTTGTAGACCGCCATCATCTCCAGGCAATTTATGTGCCAGGAGGAATGACGGCCCTCCCACGGGCCCCTCGCAAAGCGGCCGTCCATGACCACGCCCCAACCAGTGAGGGAGGCGTCTGTTGAAACGGATTTCCGGCAACAGGACGCTCCCAACACTGGCCCCTGGGACAGAAACCAAGGTTTCTTCCATATGACTAGGGAACGAAGGCATGCGCGCGTTGCCCTGATCATACGGAATGGATTCCCTCTGGGGGAAAACCCCTTGGTTTTCCGCCACCACTGTAGGGATCTCCACTGTAGGTTCTTCCACTTCCTGATCTCATACAGAGCAGACGTGCCTTCTATCTGCTCCCCGCTCTGCTTTGGCGCTGATCTTTTTGTCTTTTTTTCTTGACTCCCTGCTTGCTGGACTCCTGAAAATACTGAAATGGAATTAATTAACTGGTCTCTCAGCGCGATTGACAAGATTTTCTCACTGAGGAAGGGTACTCCGGGAGAACCCACCTGCCCGGACGGGACCTTCCCCGCGGGCTACACGCGGGACGCCTGGAACAACTGGCAAGTCCTGTGCCTGGAAGTCCTGTCCGTGGAGGATATTGAGGATTTATTCATAATTGGCATTATGATAGTGGGGTTCCTATTTCTCTGCCTTGGGATTGCCCTGACCTATCGAAAAATGGGTAAGACAGCTGCCAGTAAATTCACCCAGCCGCTGTCTGTGGAAATTAAAGAGTGCTTCGTGGATGTGTGTGACCGACTGAAGGTATTAGATCAAAGAGTGACATTGATTGAGGAGCTGTATCGTAACATCTCAGCCCGGACTGCGGAGACGCAGGGAAGAGTGGGCTCCATCGGGGGTCAGGCTAGTGAACTGCTACGCAGTATGTCTAGTCTGACCATGAAATTGGATGAAATGTCCAGGTCCATTCATGAACCGGACGCTCGCCGCTGACGCTGAGGATCAGAACGGATTGATTGATTATGGTCTGGAAAATTACAGAAGATCAGCTAAATGGATTAAGATATTTTCCCTCATCCCATCGTCCAGCCTGTCCCTATCTCTCGGTTGGGAGGTCAGCTTGACAGCTGGGTCCTGCTATCTTGCTTTCGTTCCCTGTGCACGGCCATATCTCCTTTCAAGGACAAGCCACAGAACTGAACTTTGAAAACATCTTAAGTTATGGCTAACATTCTCACACAACACAGGAAGCTTCAAGACTCTTACTCGCATCATACACACCTCACCCCATCCCTGCCCCCCATCCAACCGTCTGCCTCCCCTTTCCTCCTTCCTATCTCCCTTACTATTCCCAACAAAAAATACCATCACGTGACCACGTGTACTGTGTGTACTATGTATGTAATGTTTGCATGTATGCTTAGCAATCTGCATTTCTTTATTTCTGGAGAGCGTGTGGCGGCGCTTTAAATAGCTGCGGCTCGGAGGCTTGCTCCAAACTTCATTTCGTTGCATTGTACTTGTACATGTGTAATGACAATAAACTTGAATCTCATCTCATCTCATCTCATCTCATGTGCAGCAGGCCAAAAGGTATTACGTTGGACGCTGCTGACATGTGACCCAGCACCTTCTGGAAGTGCCTGACAGTGATGCTGTGGCCTAGCCTTAAACCTGAGACCATCGCCCGGGTGGTCTCGACTCGCGCAGGAGCTAATTGTGCCCGCATCGTCGTCGAATCCCACACAACTCCCAGGAACGTCGTTCTCTGGGACGGCGTCAACACACTCTTCTTGGTGTTGAGTCTCAGCCCCAAGCACTTTATGTGGGCTAGAACGACATCTCGATGCCGAACTGCCATATCGTACGACTGGGCCAGAATGAGCCAATCGTCGATATAATTCAGCACACGGATGCCCTGGAGTCTAATTGGAGCCAGAGCTGCATCCATGCACTTTGTGAACGTGCGTGGGAAAAGAGCTAGACCAAAGGGAAGCACTCGATATTGGTACGCCTTGCCTCCGAAAGCGAACCTCAAGAGCTTCCTGTGACACAGAAGGATGGATATATGAAAGTATGCGTCCTTCAGATCTATCGTGACGAACCAGTCCTCGGACTGGATCTGACTCATGATGGTGGGAATGGTGAGCATTTTGAACCTGAACCTCCTCAGAGATTGATTCAAATACCTCAGATCTAGAATAGGATGCAACCCTCCATCCTTCTTTGGAACTATGAAGTACCGGCTGTAGAACCCGGACTCCCTCTCTGGCGGAGGAACACACTCTATGGCCTCCTTTACCAGCAAGGATTTTACTTCTTGTTCCATTACCCGAACCCGCTCTGGTACCACTACAGTCCATGTCACTCCACAGAATTTCGGTGGAGGATGACCGACCTGCAGTCTGTAACCCTTTTCTACAGTACGCAGGACCCACGTAGAAATACTCGGAAGGCGTTTCCACGTGCCGAGATAATCTACTAAGGGAACCAGCCTCTCGAGGCTGGCCTCGGGTGCCAACCGAGCCTCGTTCCCAACCCCCTGAAGCGGCTGGCCGGCAGGGAGCAGTTGGGAACGTTTTTCGGTGTGCGGACGCGTTAACTGCCCAGCCACAAGTCCTCCCGGAGGCAGCTGGAGCAGTGAACGTCCGCGGGAAATCGATGTGGCCCGAAGCGTCTGTGACGGCGGGATTACCACATCGATTTCCCGAGAGCGCCGCGGAGGAAGCAACCTCGGTTGCTCCCACGCGGAGGGGACCGCTCTTTGAAGTCCAGCCGAAGCTAGGACTTCTTCCCAGCAGCCTTCCTAGCCTGAAGGAAGTTTCTTAAATCGCCCACAGGTGCGAAAGCCTGCTGGTGCGAGCGCCGCCTCTGTTGCCAAGCTCCAGGAGGAGGGGCTCGAGAGGCGACGCTCTGCTTTTGCACCTGCCGGTGCGAGGAACTGGTGGACGGCTGAGGCTGCCCGCTGGAGGCAGCCTTCCCTTTAGAGCGACGAGGGAGGTACTGGCGGAAGGCTGCTGACTGCTTCCTCGCCTCCTGGAACCTGTCGACGACGGTATTAACGGCGTCACCGAACAGGCCAGAAGGCGAGATCGGGGAGTCTAGGAGAAAGGTTTTATCCTTTTCCTTCATCCCCAATAGATTCAGCCATAAATGTCTCTCCACAGTCACCAAAGAAGCCATGGAGCGGCCCACAGCACGCAAATCCGCAGCCTTCCGGAGCTCCAGCACATCCTCCGGAGAGGGACCCTCACCCTCGTCTAGCTCTTTAAGGAGGTCAGTCTGGTAGGCCTGCAAGATAGATAAAGTATGCAGGGAACTACCAGCCCGCCCAGCCGCCACATAAGCTCTGCCCACCAAGGCTGAGGTGTCCCTGCAGGGCTTGGTGGGCAGTACCGGGGCTTTCAGCGACGACGCCGATTCGGGGGAAAGGTAGCCCGCGAGAGCATCTTCCAGCCGCGGCATCGTCCCGTATCCAGCCTCACGTGCCCCCAGAACATTGGAATAGTCCAATACTGGGGGATTGGAAACACGCGCTGAATACGGCTTTTTCCAAGACTTGCACAACTCATTGTGCAAGTCTGGGAAAAAAGGCAAGCCCCGGCGAGGTGCTTGAGCCCGGCGTGTAAGAAAGCGGTCATCCAGCCTGCTTGGTGGCTGGATTTCCTCATTTTCCTGTGGCCAATCAATTCTTAGCTTGGCCACCGCACGGGTCAATACCTCGACCAGTTCCTCCTAAGCGGGTGGGTGAAGTGGCGACTCATATGGTGCTTCACCGCCCGCCTCGATGTCCACTTCATCCGGTTCCTCGGAACCGGAGAGAATGAACACCGGATTCTCCACCCCGGGGGAAGAAGCCGCAGCGCGGGCTTCCACACGGGGAGGGAGAATCTCGGAATCATCAGATGAGGAGTGGGAAAGTGCCTCGGCAGTCCCAAACCTATCTGATAGATCCCGCTGTGAGCCCCAGGATCTGCGACGCCGAGCCGCCTCAGCGACTGTGGGTCCAGAACCAGAGGGCTCACGAGGCTGGCCGGTCTCATCAAACACGGCCAGCTGAGAGCGCAAGAGTCTGAGTGTGAGCCGCTCACAATGATCACAGGCTCCCTCGAGAGCCGTCCGAGCATGCTCCACACCCAAACACTGCACACAAAGCGAGTGTGTGTCCGAGCCCGACATATAACGGGGACATGGATGCACACACTGCTTGAACTCTCTCTTTTCAGTCGCCATTCTCACACACACATTTCACTTTGAGACATACAACAATAAATAGACAGACAGATTTCACAAAGAGCGCTATGCTGAAGAGCGATAACTGCCATTACTATGCACAGGCTCCCCTTTATGTATCTTCCGGGTATGCCGTCATAGTAACGTCATGACGCAACACCAATCAGGATTGGCTTGATTTCATTCAGACTTCAGATACGCTGTTGCTTAGGGAGTGTCCCCAAATTCGTCGTTCCGATGCAGTGCGAGTTCCCTCGAAAGGGAACAAACACGCAGAGCATGAATGTCCGAATCCCAACACAAAACCGAAACCCGAAGTAGACCGAAGTGCTGGGATCCGAACACCACACCCCGCACACAAAACACAAGGACAAAAGAGCACGCAGCTCGAGCATCCTCAAAGCGCTCACACAAGACAAGACAAACAATACAGGAATGTCAGGGCTCTGTCACAAAGCAAGAGTAAACTAGACCGAAGTGACAGAACCCTGACAAGAGGTGTGTCCCAATACACTCTAAAAAATGCTGTGTTAAAAATAACCCAAGATGGGTTGAAAATGGACTAACCCAGCAATTGGGTTGTTTTAACCCAGCATTTGGGTTGTTTTTACCCAGCGGTTGGGTTAAATGTTTGCTTAAAACAACCCAATTGCTGGGTTAGTCCATTTTCAACCCAACTTGGGTTATTTTTAACACAGCATTTTTTAGAGTGTACTTTTGTCCATATAGTGTTTAAAGGGGTCATGAACTGCGTTGTTTTATGATGTTTCCTGGGGTGCACTTATAATGTTAGAATGCTTTTTACATCAAAAATGGTCATCATTTATAAATAAAAGGCATTTTTCCTACCTTGATTTTAGACCTCTGCTCTGAACGCTCTGTTTTAAGGGGCGTGTCCGCTGTGAGACTTCAGTGCAAACACCCACTGCTGTGATTGGCTAACGTCTTTCCATTTGAAATAGTTTTACTCTCTCTTTTAGCTCGTTTTTACAATTACAGCTCTCATGGTTAACTAATCGTGAAAAGTGTTGCATTACATTTAGATATATGGAATTATATTAAGATTGTGGCATTATATTTAATTCTATGGCATTATATTTAGATCTATGACATAATATTCAGATCTATGGCATTATATTAAAGCTACACTGTGTGATATTTTCCCCCATCTAGTGGTGAAAAGGTATCTGACCATCCAGTGAATTTTAGTTTCTGTTCCTCTCAATTCCGATTTCATTTTAACTCCTACGGTGGCCGATTTAGTCCAAGATTAACATGGCTTCCAGTTCGACCTCGTCCACATTCGACACAGTGCCATCGAGTGTTAAAACGCGAAAGGCGAAGCTTGAATTTACGGGTATGTCCCTCTTTGGCTAATGTACTTTCTAGATGGAGGGGCAACATGGCGAACCGCATTCGAACCCCTCACCCGTATGTATTTTCAATGGCATATTAGAAACTTACGAGAATACTTTATTACTTTATTACTTGAAAGAAGTAAATATAGATTAATGAGCACATACATTTTTGAAAGAACTAAGTGTTTTAAGCTAAGAATAAACAAAAAAAGTTACACAGTGTAGCTTTAAGATTGTGGCATTATATTGAGATTGTGGCATGAAAGGTTGCAGTGATGATCATCGCAGCCGATCACACATTTTGAGCGAATGAAAGCTGTGATCTCGTCATTGCAACTCATTTTCTGTACACTAACGAATGCTTTCATCTTCATTAACAGTGCAAACGTAATATATTTAAGAGATTGGTTGAAAAAAACGTGAGTCACTGATAAACGCGTCACTGATAAACTCTCCTGTTTGATTGACAGCTCCAGCGCTGCTCCAATGATTGCAAAGGGATCTTTCTTTGATCGCTTTCTTTATAGAATTTAATCAGCATTAAATCACAGATTATTTTTATCCTACTAAGAGAAACAGCGCACGTTGACCTTTAGTCAGTGGTTTAGTCAGTCACACAGACAAAGAACATCTGACTACATGAATAATCACATTTCAGATCAGGCATTAGAATGAACACAGTTACTTACATGTTGCATTACTGTCGAGCCCAGGCACTGCACAATATTTTGTAATCCTCAATGGCATGTTTATTGCTTGGTAGCTCGATCTGGTTTAACACTAGGCCTATGTTACAGGTGGGCGGGGCTAAACAGGCTGTGATGAAGTAGGTGTTGATCTTCTTCTGCAGAGGCGGTGTTTCACCACACTCAGACGTCACAGCCTGGCACATTCTGAGATTGAGCGTTTTGTGGGTCTGATGTCTATAAAAGCTTTCCTTTGACTAACAAGGACGTTTTCAGCTCCAAAACTCACAGGATATTCTTATATCACAATGAACTTTTATATATCAAAGGCTGAATGAAAAGTTAATTTCTCAATTCATGACCCCTTTAAAACTTTTAATGCAGTGTACAACACCGTAATATCAAATTAGGGTTAGGGTCATTATCTGTAAAAAAAAAATGTAAATGTTAATTTAAAGGATTAATTCACTATAAAATGAAAATTACCCCAAGATTTACTCACCCTCAAGCCATCCTAAGAGTATATGGCTTTGTTCTTTCTGACTAACACAATCAGAGTTATATTAATACATATTCGGATGTTTCCAAGCTTTATAATGGCACTGAACAGGGCATTTGAAGCTTAAAAAAGCACATCTATCCATCATAAACGTACTTCACACGGCTCCGGAGGCTTAATAATTCAGAATAAATCCTTCTGAAGCGAACCAATGTGTGTAATTTGTGTAAGAAAAATATCCCATTCTCTGCCATTATGAAGCTTGGAAACATCAGAATATTTATTAATATATCTCTGTATTCATCTGACCTAGGATGGCTTGAGGGTGAATAAATCATGGGCTAATTTTCATTTTAAAGTGAACTACTCCTTTAAGGTCTCCATGATAATTGAGTATTTATATAATGATATTCTGGAACATATGCACATAATCTGGTTTCTAATCCCTCCTGCTTTCTCTCCTGGTTTAATTCTGTCCCAAAGAAGGTTTCACACAGTCAAACAAATATGCTATTCAAATGTACAGCCAAATAGGATACTTTATCATCGTGCAATCTTGATTCGTGGTAGTCCTCAAGTTCTGAGCAAGACTGGAAACTTTCAACAGTTTCTTGCCCAGATAATGAAATCCACAGAGATCTGTTCCAGGGATTGAACATTGAAGTCTTTAAGCACTTTCGGCAGATGGGGCTGGCACGAAGATGTGACCTCTAGGAGCAGCCAATGGACAGAACAGTTGTTTTCTATTTACAAGTCACTGAGTAGATTTATGGTCCAGAAACAGGCTTTATCAGCCACACAGGCATGTTAAACTCTCTCCAGTCAATTGGCCAATATTAAACAATTCTATAAACAAATAATGTGAACAAACGGGGGTTTGCTCTGGCTGTAGCAAAAGGGAATGCATTAGCACAGGTGGAAAGAATGTTTCAACAAAGTACATGAGAAGGTACCGCTCCCTCGGGTCTGTTGAAAAGCCACCAGCCCCTGTAACCAACACAGTTTGTCACACTTTTTGGTCCCACTTTAAATTAGGTGTCCTTAACTACTATGTACTTACATCAAAAAATAAGTACAATGAACTTATTGTGTTCATATTGTATTGGAAAATACTTTTGCTGCTATTAAGGTGGGACACGGGCAAGATTAGGGGCAGGTTTTGTGGTTTTGGTAAGGGGTTAAGGTGTAAGGGAAAACTCATCTATCGATATAACATAAATTAATTACAGCTTTAATTACATGCAGGTATTTTTTACAAAGTACAATGTAAAAACATGTATGGACACAATAAGCGTCACATTTCCACTGTACTGAAGTTGAACCCATGTGCAGTTTTATTCAATGAACTGAACATAAAACTCACCAACATTGGGCAACACGAAGACAAGGAACAATGATAACATCAGGGCTATTTATAGAGGGTATGAATTGACGTCACTTTCCACGCCCCCCCTCAGATGGGACTGAGTGGCAAAAGAGCTGCTGCATGACTGGAGTTAAGAGGAAAAAAAATGAGTAAAACAAAGGGTTATCAGTTTAAACTAAAGGTTGGACTCTATATACTGTTCCTTACAACTTACCAAAGATCCAGTGATCCATGAATATTGACATGCAGCCAGGAATTGTGTTTCCTGACATTTATTTGAGCCTGATTTCGATGCCAGAAAAATACATAAAGCAAATATCCCTGTGGACAGTTTATATAAAAACACCCAATCATGCAGAATATAAGATGGTTAATATTTAACTGATGAGTTATGGCTTTGATTTTACCCCAAAATTCAACATGTTGACACAAAATGATAACTGCAAATCCACGTTTCACTGCCTGGAGTCCAGTTGTTTCTGTGGATTGCAGCGATACATTTGCGTCTCTTTTCTGTAGCTTTCGGCGGTCCTCAGATTATATACCTCAGATTTCTTGTCAAATCTATTTGTACAGTCAATCTCAAAGCTCTTTCCCGTTTAGCTGTGTTTTGTGTGTTTTTTGCGCCATTCATGCTGAAAACCAATACTGCCCCTCAGTCTTTTTGCCACTCAGTTGCCACTCGGACGACAGTGACGTCACGTACATACCCTCAAGAATAATGAGCAATAAGAAACACCTGTGAGCAATCAAGACAATAAACCAATCACAAAACAGAACAGAGAAACACATGACCTGAACAACCAATCAGAACATTACAGGCTTGTTTCGACTTCATGCTGCGCTGCGCAGACCAATCAGCAGCTGACTTGAAGCAGTGCCTGTTCGAAATTTGCCGACTTGAGACAGAGCAGATGCCACATGACTGTGACGTATGCCATTAAAGTGCGGCGAGAGCGATTCGAGAGCAGCCGGCTGGTTATAAAGCTGACTCTGATTGTATGTGGATTGACTGTATGTGGATTGTGTTCACTTGTTTATGAAAGTGAAGTTAAGAATTGAAGAGAGTTTTGAACTCTGTGTTTGAAACCAACATATAAAACAACTGATAAAGCAAACAAGTTACACATAATTGGACTTAAACATGCAAACCCTTACAGTATGGTTACTGAGATTGTGACAAATAGCCTTGCACTGTAAAAAGTGAACACGTGAGTTGTTGCTTTAAGGAGGAATTTCTACCTGATTCTACCTACAAATTCTAATTTTGTTGTTGTAACCTAAACCAATCAGGTTTATGTAACATGAAAGGTAATGCTGTTTTAACCTAATTGAGTTACATTGACCCAACATTCCTTTTCAGAACGTTTTGTTTACTTCAAGTTCAAGCACGGTTGCGCTGTTGTGCCCAGTCCCGTCCAGAGTACACCAGCGTTACCGACCGCTACCGTCTTTCACTGGGAAATTTAATCCCGCGCCGCAAGAAATCTGATCGAGTGCCACGGAAACGCAGACCAGTCTATACAAATCCTGTTGTCATCGGTGTGCTATGAATTCTGGGATAGGGTAGGTTGCGAAGGGTCTGTTGTACCCTTCCTTTGCCTGAGAAACAGAGCATTTTGAAGTCGCTTTGAAATTGTAGCAGCCTTCGCCGCGCCACGGTGACGCAATCGGCCTTCGAATGCAGCCTTCACATTGGGACGGCCTTTGTTGCGCCGCTGTGACGCAATCACATTTTAAAATGCGGCTTTCAGAGGGTGCAGCCTTAACATTGTGACAGCCTTCATAGTGCCACTGTGTCGCAATCACACTTAAAGGGGGCGTGAAACACTCAGTTTCAGTCAATCTCATGTCCATCTTGAGTACCTATAGAGTAGTATTGCATCCTTCATATCTCCGAAAAGTCTTTAGTTTTATTATATTTATAAAAGAAAGATACGCTGTACCGAGACTTTACGAAAAAAAACAGAGCGGCTGGAGGCGTATCGTGTGGGCGGAGCTAAAGAATGAGGAGCGTGTGCAGCGATTGCGTTGAGAGCTGAAAGCTGTGACATCCTTAAAAGTGGAAAAAACGTTATCCTAAATAAACCATTGAGATCAATCAGATTTAGCCATACATATATGATCCAGAATCAGATCTAGAGGCTGAAATTGAACAGAAGAAGCAGCAACGATGGCTACAGGGTCAAAGACGAAAATGGGGTTTCAAGCATCAAAAAAAAAAAAAGTGTAAAAGAGCTTTAAATTTAGTCTTTTTCACATACATTAGGATATGTCCTGTTTAACTTTATATTTTTCTGAGCAAAAAATAATTACTACCATACATTTTTACTGTGATTTTTGTCAGGGAGCTGCTAAATCAGAAAACACAGACGATCCAAAAGCGAGTTCACAGGTTGGATTTATTGACAGAATGTACTCAGAACAGCAGTAGCGATAGTCGATGCGGCAGGTGACTGGTAGGAGACTCAGAACAGCGACGGAGAAAGTCAGGTGGCCAAAGACTGGCAGGTGGTGATTCTGGTGACGCAGGTCTGCAATGGGCAACCGGAACAGAGAAGAATCCAGCCCAGAAAACAGGGCATCCACGAACAGAGAACAGAGTCCAGAACTGAGAGAACCAGGCCACACCACGCACACCAGGAAATGCATGCAACGACTGACAAACAGGACACGTAAGCTGTGTCCCAAAGTGAAGGGTGCGCACTTCGAAGGCCGTGCACTTCGAAGGCCAGACCAGGCCACGCCTTCGAAGTGCATGAAGGGCGAACCGAGGGACAGGGTTGCCAGGTCTGCACAACAAAACCCCTCCAATTGCTAATCAAAAGTAGCTGAATCATGGCCAAAATGGGCCAGCATATGCCAAAACGCGGGGGTGCCCAGTACAAATATTGCTAAAGTAAAGACAACTTACACCTGTGGACTATAGGCTACAAACAAAACAACCCACATCAACAGTAAATGCGTCCCAATTCCAGACTTGGCAACACTGAACCGAGCGTCGTTGAATGGGCTGTAGCAGGTGTGTGACAACTGTCAGCGGACGTTCGCGAGGAGATTTTAAAAAGAGAAATGGAGCAGAATTTATTTATTTATTTTTTGCTTTTTATGAGTTTTATTGGATTTTGACATGCTTCAAAGCCTGCGATGATGGGAGACCGGACCATAAGCACGTAAATCGTATGGTTAAATATTTAATCGTTAAGTTGCAACTATTGTTTATTTATTATGTTAAATGTAACTGTTACAGTATATTTTAAACATTTATATATTTACGTCCAAGTCTTTATTTAAGTACTTATTTTTATTCAACTCACATAATCTCAGATGCAATTGTAGCTATACTTTTTATGACATGCCAGCCGTCGACCGATTCAGCCCCGCAAACCTGCGGACAGTGGAAATATGCGCTAATCCCAGAAGAAGATGATGTCCCGCTGGCACAGGCCTTACCAGGGTTTCTATTGTGCATTACCATCCCGGTCCAGCTCCACCAGCGTCTCCCGCTCAGCTCAATGAAAGTGTAGAAATGTGTTCTTCTGTTTCAGCTGTTAATTTAAATTTCTGTTGTTTCTGATGTTTATTGTAGGCCTATGAATAGTTGTAAAAAGTACTTTAAGTAATGTATAGACCAATTTAATTTACATGACAAGAAAATATATGCATGAACATATGAATTTACTTGCATTACAAAAATAAACAGAATGTACAAAACAACCACTTCTCTTTTATTTAGCCTACACATTTCAAGTTAACGAAAATTAACAATAGACAGCAATTACTTGGTTTAATTTACAAATAACTTGCATAAAATAAAATAATAATAATAATATAGAGAAATTGTTCTGTGCATCCCGGCCACGACTTTACATTCAGCCTTTGGAGGAGACTTTCGGTATAATGGACCGTCGTCAGTGAGCGACATTCATTTATTCATTCATTCATATAAAATACTTTATTTTGCAGTAAAGTCAGCAGTTTTCGTTTATTTGCATTTTGACTTATAGTTTTGAGTGACAGATGTCGTATTTGATTTAGCCTATTTTTGTCTGTGACATATTTTAGGTGTTGACAGTATGCCTATAAGAAAAAATAAATAAATGATTGCTTGGCCAACATAGCCTTTTACTTCTGTTATCCCCAGTCTCTCTCTCTTTCTGTAGAGGACATTTAAAAGAGAGATTCTGGAAACAAAATCTAAATTTAGCTGGATCGGTCGGGTCGTGAATAAAATAATTTATAGCGCGTGAGCACGGAGTGAATTTGAAGCGCGAGCGGGAGGGTGCGGTGCTTAATAGATCTTATTGCGGGAGTGGGACGAAAAAACAGCCCCGCGCAGATCTTATTTGTATTTAAAAAAAGTGCAGAAATAAGAAAGAAAAAAGAAAAAAAGAGCAAAAAAGGAGAGAATGGACTGATTCCTCTTCTTGAGGGAATGGTTGAGAAATAAATAACACTTATGCAAGTTAAAATTGGGAAATTATCTTGCCAGGTTGCTCTACCACGAATGCACTAAATGTTTTGTTTACTTCAAGTTCAAGCGGTTGCGCCAGCCTTGAGTTACCGACCGCTACCGTCTTTCACTGGGAAATTTAAACCCGCGCCGCAAGAAAACTGATGGAGTGCCGCGGGAATGCGGACCAGTCAAATCCTGTAGTCACCAGTGTGCTATGAATTCTGGGATAGGGTAGGCTGCGAAGTTGTGGTAAGGTTCCATCTGCTGTACCCTTCCTTTGCCTGAGAAACGGAGGGCTCATTTTGAGTCGCTTTCGACTTGCGGCAGCCTTCGTCGCGCCGCTGTGACGCAATCGCACTTCAAATGCGGCCTTCAGAGGTGCAGCTTTCACATTGGGACACCCTTCGTAGTGCCGCTGTGACGCAATCGCACTTCAAATGCGGCCTTCAAAGTGCGCGCCCTTCACTTTGGGACACAGCTACTGACACACACATTAAATAGGCAGCCTAAACGAGAAACAGCTGGCGCTGATAGTAATCAGCCACCAACAAGGCAACGCCCACACTCAACACACGCACCCAATCCAACAAACAACACGAGGGCGAGTTAATGAACCCATAAACCGTGACAGATTTTACAGAAGACAACCACTAAAATGTCATTCAGTGTAACAATATATTTATGCAAAAAAATCTTATCAGACATTTTTATAAAAATGATCAGTTGATGACATATTACAGGACTCTATTTAAATATCACAGTGCAGCCCCCAAGTAGAATGTTTTTGTCATTTTAAATTTTCATACTTCGCCAAAATCCTTTAAACCATTAGGTTTTCCAATTTGCCAGCAAGAAGTTTTTGTAAGGAAGTGAAAATCAATTAAAATATAATAAAATTTAGAAGGAGCACATATTATTTTACATATTTTAATAAGTACAGCTCAGAATAAGTATGTTGTTAAATTTTTACATAAATATATCAGCTACACCGAATGACCATGGTTTGTTACGCTGAATGACATTTTGACAAAAATTGAGAATTTTGAGAAATCGTCACAGACGATGGCTGCTATTAGTTCAGAAGTGCTTGATGTTTTAAGCAACCCCTTTTGCTTGAGTTTTTCAAACAGAAGCTTAACATTCTCATGATCTATACAAGCACATGTGTTCCGATCACTTGCTTTTGGCTCAGTGATGTGAAATGGCCTTAAACGTAAGAACTGTCTTTAGGATATGGACTCCTCTCTGGCCACCTCTGAGTTATACTCTCCATGGAGTTATTTCAGTGTCTTGGTGAGCATGCGTCTCTGAAGTTTAGTTTTGTTACAGTATCTTTCTTACCAGACAGCTGCCGGCTGTTCTCATCTCTGCTGAGAAAAGAATGGACCTTTTCTCGTCGTGTTGACTTTTCCTTCAAATACCCTTTCCTCTTACTGGTTTCTTAGACCTTTTTAAATCCTTCCTTAACTTTTCTTTTGTTTTTTGAGCTTGGGCTAGTTGTTTTTTCAATTGGAAGAGCCGTTTCCTCAATTTCAAATTGAGCACCTGTTAGACAGCTTTTCTTTATTCTCTTTCGGGGTGAAAAACGCCAATTATGGTTCTGGCAGAGACTGAGGCTGTTGAGTGGGTTCTGCAGGAGAGGGTCTTACAAAATTTTCCTCAGGAGGCTCTTCAAAGGAATCTGGTGTAAGTTCCAGAACTGCCCTTATACGTTTTGCTTCTGCCCTGAGTTTTCTTTGATTTTCCTGCCATTGCTTTCGCCTCTTCTCAGCTGCAGCATCTGATAAATTCCTGATTGACGGGTGATCAGTATTTGCTTCCAAGGCACCTTGCTTTCTTCTCTGGTAGCTGAAATAGATTCCATGCAATTGACAAAATTACTGACATAGATATAAACCGTGTTATTAATTACAAATAATTTCTTTTTGCCAACAAATTACATTTAGAATGTACATTTCTTGAACAAAATGTGAGTGGTGCTTGCCGTAGCAAAACTCACCACCCAGATGCTACTGGGATGCAAAAAAGCCAAGCAACATGTCTGTAGGATGTTCTGGGGCTGAGATATGGCTCATTCATGTGTTTGTACGGTTGCTAGGGTACTGTAAATGGTTGCTAGGGTGTGGCTATACAGTTTATCGTGTGATATTTAAATACTATTGACCAGTCTGAATCAAAAGAGCCTAACCTAATGACTGTACTATGTTCTGGGGCTGAGATATGGCTTATTCATGTGTTTGTACGGTTGCTAGGGTGCTCTAAATGGTTGCTAGGGTGTGGCTAGAGAGTTTATGAGATGATATTTATAGTATTATGGGCGGAGAATCCCCTCAGCTGCCTCTCTTGAACTTATATAGGTATAGGTTAACTTGGTATAGGTAGGATGGACTCTCTATCTAAAAACAGCAGTAAGCTATTATTCTGCAGGGCTAGGCTTTAACACAATTTCACGATTTGATTCAATTTCAAATCAATTTGATATTGATTACCATCAACTGAAAACAGCATAGACTGAAAGATTGATTCCAAGGATTTACAAATCCGTATTGTTTCTTCAAAATGAAAATCAATTAAAATCGAGAAATCGATCTTTTCAACCCAGCCCTATTATTTTGACATTGCATATATATATATATATTGTGCTAAACATCCCTCATTTATCTGAAATATAAATAACCCTTTAAGACCTAAGGGTATTTTTACAATTAATTTTCCGCCTGGTTTTATTTACTAAAAAAGCTTGTAAAACATCAACCCTGTTGTGCACAGACAATTGACACACCTCTTTTTTTTCAAGACAAGTTGCACTGTCAGTATATGTGTGTTGCATTGATGTCACCTGAATTTAAAATAAGTTATGGGACCATAAAGACAAATGAAAACATAAAACGGAAATTGAATCACTCAAATATTTATTGAAAACACACACAAATGAATTAAAGCTAAGCATATTTCCTCTGGAAAACAGTTTGTTCAAGTCTTTGGAGTCCTGGAACTCAGGAATAAACATGATAACTTATACAGAACCAAAACTATTTACATTTTTCCAAAAAAAGTCCAGGCGTTTTTGGCCTCTTTGGATTTTGGATATTTACTGGTGCCAAGCCTCAAAACAGTTCCTATCAGGAACTTCTCCTCAAACTTTCTTCTCAAACTTTCTCCACAAAACTGCAGCACGTCTCTCTCTCTCTATCCTCAACACTAGCCGTGCGTCTCTCTCTCTCCACAATAACAGAGCTGTGGTTCGTGCGTAATGACGCACACCAACGTGGATGACGGATCAGCCTGTCATTGGTCAAACCCTCATCCAAAATGGCAGCTAGCATCGCGCTAGCGGCAAAAATGACGGAAAATTTATAAATTATGGACATCAAGTGGATAAATCTTGGATGTAAGCGTTTTGATTTATTGCTGAACAACTCCAAAAAGATGCACATGTTCCAGGCTGGATAGAAAACCTTCTGTAAAGGCTACAAAGACACCAAAGACACCCCCGTGATGGCTAGCTCGTTAGCTTTCTGCTGGAAAAAACGGTAAGAAAATCGATAAAAGTTTCATGAAATAATATAGATATTTATCGGAGGTGCCGTGTGACGTCGTGGGCGATGCCGTCGGGCTCTGAGGGATAAAATGCTAAAAATGTTATTTAAAAATTGACACTGTCATTCAGTGTAATGGATGACACTGTGGTGTAACAGACAATTTGCATTACACCGAATGACAAAACATTACCCTGAATGACGAAACTTCTACTTAATCTAATATTGCAGGCTAACAACTAGCCACCTATATCAAACAGTGAACTTGACCAGAAAGGTTCATCATAATTATTCACAACATTTACTTAATTTTCAAAAAGTCTAACAATAAAAGTGTTTTTTGACATTACACTGAATGACATCCGTTATTGTAACTCAAGATACCACGCTATAAAAAGGTGAAATTATCAAATATTTAAGAGTAATAAACTTACCTTGCTGCAGCACCACACAGTCTTCAGGGGGGGCTTTGATGATGTCACAGACCGCTTAATGACTATTGGTTGTTTATTTAATTTCAAAATGGCTTACTGATCCTGTTACACTGAATGACCTCTGACAAACTGCATATTCGGGACAAAAGTCCCCTGGTTATTTCAGTACTTAATGAAAAAAATAACGCATAGTCCTTTTAATATAATACAGCCAACACTTATGGTAACATGCCAAAGAAGAAAATATAATTCTTTAACATGGTATTTTATGCATTTATTTAAAAATGTATTAGTAAAATCATAGTCCGGACCATTACACTGAATGACATTTTTACACTTTGGAGCATTATTTAACTCATATTTTCTCATTGTATTTTCACAAAAGTTATGTGAAACATGAAAGTAGACACTTTACTTGCATTTAATATGTTTATTTTGTATGTTAAATCACTTTTGTAAATTTTATTTGATGCGGACAACCAAAATGGTGATGTCTCGTCTTTGACCCATGTACTGTAAAACTTATATTACGTTACCTGTTTATAGCGGCTTGTCATTTTTGGCACCAGTTTTGTAACATTTGTGTGTGTTTACTCATGGTTTATGAGGACATAATTTGATTTAAGGACTATTGTATGTGATTTAATGTTAGCAGTAGCAAGCGGAACGGTTTTGCAAGTCAGACTAGTGCGTGTTTACATAGAAAAACAATGGAATAGTAGCGCATTTGAATGAACGAGTCGATAGCTAACAACACAAAGACATTTGAAGCAGTTTTACTCACTGCCTGCTTCCAACCTTAATCGCTGGAACCGTTCCATCTTTCAGAATTAGACGAGCTACAAATCCGGAGTTGAACTGGGCCTTGTTTATAAAACGATCATCGCCGAGATGCAGGGATCCCATTAACGTTGGGTTCTTTGGGAATCTATACAGTGTTGTCTTGGGTTGTCCCGGACAACCAAAAACACACATCTTTGGTGACATTGTTGATTTCGTGACGTCCTGTGATTGCAGCGCAGCCGGCTTCCCTAAAGCCGAGCACAGCGCTATAATGGGTGTGCATTTGCTCTCTCGCTCTAGTCGCACGCGCCCTTCTGGAAGAAGAGCCCGTACAAGGACATTCCGCTCTAGCTTACGTCAGATGGATCCATACTCCAAAAAAACTTTCCGAAACTTATGAGAAACCGGAAGGAGTATTTTTGCCACAGAAATACACCGTCAAACTTTAAACTTTGTCCATGTTTAGAATGAGAATCCAAGTCTTTAACAGTGTAAAAAACTCAGTATGCATGAAACAGCATTTCACCCCTTTAAAATGCAGCCTTCACATTGGGACACAGCTGTAGGCTCACAATGCTTTTGAGAAACGTAGCCCTGACTGCATTAGGAGAGAAAATTTAGGGACTGAGTGTTATTTTGTGTATATGTTGGTAGTTTATGTTAATGTTTAATGTTCAGTTGGACATTTAGAGGAGTTCCCTTTCGTTCAGTCACTACGACGTAACGTTAGTGACTAACGAATGGGGGTTTCGCTTAGAAGCCTATCAACTTCGAGTTTAGAGAAAACGCCCAATGGCGTGCCAATGCCATGGGCATGCGGAATTTGCATACGTAACTCCGCCTCACTGCGTGAGTATATAAGGAAGTACGAAGCAATATCGCATTATGTTTCTGCTTTCGGAGCCAAGAGTACCTACCTCTTCACTCCTACAGCCTTCTGAGACTCTGTCAGCTTCTTCGAGACGAGCAGCTTTCCAGTCGGTGTTGGTGTGACGGCGCGTTCCAGTGATCGCATACTTCCTGCCTGCTGATCTGTGCAGTGGTCCGCCTGACAGCTGGTGTGTGTTTCCCTGGGCGCTTCGGCATCGACTGCAAAGTTTCCTCTCACAAAAGAGCTTGCACGTGACACGTCCTTTTCAGGATGTTTCGTCCGTGCACTTCTGGGTGCGGTAGATCGCTTTTCTATTTTGACGGGCACGAGCGCTGTGTGACGTGTTTGGGCTTTCAGCACGCTCAGGCAGCGCTCGTGGATGACTCATGTTCCCTCTGCGGGAACCTGGCCATCTCAGTGCTTCGATCGAGACTCCATGAGTTCCGTGCTGATGCCGGAACGAGAGTCCCCTCCGTCCCCCCCCAATCTGCGGTCTCCTCTGGAGGCGGCACTTTGGCTGGTGACCAGGGTGATCTGAGGGTGACGGTGTGGAATAAAGCTCCGACGCTAGTTCCTCGGCCCACACCCCCCTCTCATGCACCTGACCCGGTCCGTGCTCAGGCGTCCACATCGGGGCCGGCTCCTGCTGTTCCGACTGTGGCGCTTGGCGCGGCGGAAGAGGAAGTGATGTCTATCACCGCATCACAAGGTGGGCTGGAGTCATCTGAGGATGATGATTCGGCTGTGCTGCCACCTTCGGATGCGCCAGCATTGCCCGAGTCGGACCCAGAATTGACAGCCATGCTGTCTCGGGCCGCCGCAGCGCTTGCACTGGAGTGGAACCCTCCGCCTCAGCCCGAGCGTTCGCGGTTGGATGATTGGTTTTTGGGGGCGGCTCCTCCAATACCTTTCTTCCCCGAGGTGCATGAAGAGGTCGCGCGTTCCTGGAAGTCCCCGTTGTCTTCCCGTGAACGTTTGGCGAACTCTTCCGCCTTCACCTCCCTCGATGGAGCTGCGGCTCATGGGTACACTGGGGTCCCCCCAGTCGAACGTTCTGTTGCGATGCAACTGTGTCCACAGAGCGCTTCGTCCTGGCGTGGTGACCCAAAGCACCCCTCCAAAGCCTGTAGGTTTTCGTCATCCCTGGTGGCGAAGTCCTATAGAGCTGCGGGGCAGGCCGCCGCTTCTTTGCATACCATGGCAACTCTTCAGGCTTACCAAGCCAAGTTGCTGTGTGATATGCACGAGAGAGGGGCTGATCCAGGACTCAGCAATGAGTTGCGTGCCGCCACCGACCTCGCTCTCCGGGCGACGAAGGTGACCGCACGCTCCCTGGGTCAGGTGATGTCCACAAATGTGGTCCAGGAGAGACACCTATGGCTCAACCTGGCTGATATGCGTGACGCTGAGCGAACCCATTTCCTCAACGCCCCCATATCACAGGATGGGCTATTCGGCGGAGCGGTCGAGAGCTTCGCCCAACAGTTCTCGGCCGCTCAGAAGCAGACTGAGGCGATAAAACACATTCTGCCCCGGCGGTCAGCTGCTGCCTCCACCCAACCGCCCGCGCAGGTGCCTCAGCCCGCTCGCCGCCGAGGGCGCCCTCCTGCGGCTCCCTCTACCTCTGCGCCACCCAAGCAGCAGCCTCCACCCGGGCCGCGCAGAGGCAGCCGCAGGAAGGCGTCCCAGTCCGCTCCAGCCCCGCAGCCCGCGAAGAAACGCCAGGCTAAGCGGCGCTCCTGATGCGGACGGCTCAGGGATGGGCAGTTCTTTCCAGGAGACGGCGGCAGGGCCGAATCTTTTGTTCAGCTGCTGGCCCCCGGGTCAGCAGCACCCTAATGTGGTTAAAGAAAGAACTGACAACCCCATCCCTGAGCCCCCAGAGATCGGTGACGGCAGTGCGCGCCACCCTCGGGTCTCGCCACTCTCGTCCCTCTCTGTCGCCAGCCCCCTGGCAGAGCAGACCCCAGTGGAACGCGAGTCCTTCCCTGGTCTCCTCTGTCAGGGCGCAGCCGTTAACCGTGCCCCGACCCCGGGACGCCCAACAGCCTCCCCTGTCCGTGCCGGTAACGCTGCCTCGCTGCCCCACCCAGGGTACGTCTGCCGTCCGTATGACCCCGTTGGTGCAGTCTCTGGAAGCCTGGCTTCAGCTTCCGGGGCTGTCCCGCTGGGTTGCCCGGACCGTCAGGCTCGGCTACGCGATTCAGTTCGCGCAGGCTCCTCCCCGTTACAGGGGATTCCGCTATACCGTGACCGGGGCCCATGCCCCCGTCATGCGTGCGGAGATTGCCACTCTACTGGCGAAGGGTGCGATCGAGCCTGTCCCTCCAGCCGAAATGAGGTCGGGGTTCTACAGCCCCTACTTCATTGTACCCAAGAAAACCGGTGGGTTACGGCCAATCCTGGACCTTCGCATCTTGAACCGATCCCTTCACCGGCTTCCGTTCAAGATGTTGACTGCGAAACGCCTTTTCGAATGCGTTCGTCCTCACGATTGGTTTGCAGCGATCGACCTGAAGGACGCCTACTTCCATGTCTCCATCCTTCCTCGACACAGACCGTTCCTACGGTTTGCTTTCGAGGGGCGGGCATACCAGTATGCGGTTCTCCCTTTCGGGCTATCTCTGTCCCCTCGCGTCTTCACGAAGATCGCCGAGGCAGCCCTTGCGCCCCTTCGGCAGCACGGGGTTCGCATCCTGAACTACCTCGACGACTGGCTCATACTGGGCCACTCTCGAGAGCAGGTTTGCGGACACAGAGATCTTATTCTCCACCACTTAGCCCGTCTGGGCCTTTGGGTCAACTGGGAAAAGAGCAAACTTTGCCCCGTGCAGAGGATCTCTTTTCTCTGTATGGAGATCGACTCGGTCGCCATGTACGCGCAGCTTTCGAGCGAGCGCGCGCAGTCTCTGCTGACTTGCCTCCGTCAAATCGAGAGCAAGAGTGCGGTTCCATTGAAACTATTTCAGAGGCTCCTGGGGCATATGGCATCTGCGGCCGCGGTAACGCCGCTCGGATTGCTTCATATGAGACCGCTTCAGCACTGGCTTCGCGATCGAGTCCCGAGATGGGCATGGCAGTCTGGCACGCTCCGGGTCCAAGTGACTTGGGCCTGCTTACAGACGCTCACCCCGTGGTCGAACCTCAATTTTCTCCGGGCCGGTGTGCCCTTAGAACGAGTTTCCAGGCATGTTGTCGTATCGACGGATGCCTCTGCCACGGGCTGGGGTGCCATGTGCAATGGACAAGCAGCCGCGGGCTCCTGGACAGGACCCCAGCGCCTCCTGCATGTCAATTGCCTCGAGTTGCTGGCAGTACGTTTCGCCCTGCACCGCTTCCGAGCGCTGCTGAAGGGCCAACATGTACTTGTCAGGACAGACAACACGGCCGTAGTAGCGTACATCAACCACCAGGGCGGTCTACGCTCCCGCCGTATGTCTCAACTCGCCCGCCATCTCATTTTATGGAGTCAGAAGCGCCTGAGGTCCCTTCGTGCTGTCCATATTCCGGGAGTCCTGAACCACGCAGCCGACGAGCTCTCGCGGTTTCAGCCCCTCCCGGGAGAATGGAGACTCCATCCCCGGACGGTTCAGCTGATTTGGGAACAGTTCGGCGACGCACAGGTAGATCTGTTTGCCTCCCACGACTCTTCCCACTGCAGCCTGTATTATTCCCTGACCGAGGGCACGCTCGGCACGGATGCACTGGCGCACAGCTGGCCGCGGGGCCTACGCAAATATGCGTTCCCCCCAGTGAGCCTACTCGCACAGCTCCTGTGCAAGATCAGGGAGGACAAGGAGCAGGTCCTTTTGGTCGCCCCGCACTGGCACGGCCGGACCTGGTTCCCCGAACTCGTACTCCTTGCGACAGCCCCTCCCTGGCCTATTCCTCTGAGACCGGACCTCCTTACTCAGAGACGGGGCACCCTTTGGCACCCACGTCCCGACCTCTGGAGCCTCCACGTGTGGCTCCTAGACGGGACGTGGCAGGTTTGAGTGGCCTACCACCTACGGTGGTCGCCACCATCACTTCCGCTAGGGCAGAGTCCACTCGGCATGCCTATGCGTTGAAGTGGAACCTCTTCGTCACCTGGTGCTCTTCCCGCCAAGAAGACCCCTGGAAATGCCCGATCGGGTCCGTGCTTGAGTTTCTCCAAGAGGGGCTGGAGCGAAGGCTGTCTCCCTCCACCCTCAAAGTATATGTGGCTGCAATATCTGCCCACCACGATCTCTTGGAGAACAAAAAGGTAAGTCAGCACGACCTGGTCATCAGGTTCCTGAGGGGAGCCAGGAGACTGAATCCTCCTCGCTCTCCTCTCGTACCCTCTTGGGACCTCGCAGTAGTGTTAACTGCTCTGCAGAGACCTCCCTTTGAGCCTTTGCGGTCGGTTGATATTAAGTTCCTGTCTATGAAGACGGCTCTGCTGACCGCATTGGCCTCAGTTAAGAGGGTCGGGGACCTGCAGGCATTTTCGGTTGACGAAGCGTGCCTGGAATTCAGGTTGGCTAACTCTCACGTGATCCTGAGACCCCGGCCTGGATATGTGCCCAAGGTTCCCACCACTCCGTTTAAGGACCAGGTGGTGAACCTGCAAGCGCTGCCTTTGGAGGAGGCAGACCCAGCCTTGTCATTGCTCTGTCCAGTACGCGCCCTCCGCGCCTACGTAGACATGACGCAGTGTTTCAGGACCTCAGACCAGCTCTTTGTCTGTTATGGTGGAGAGCGGAAGGGAAGTGCTCTCTCAAAGCAAAGGCTGTCTCACTGGATAGTGGACACCATTGCTTTGGCTTACCAGCAGCAAGGCCGACCATGTCCCCTTGGTGTGAAGGCAGACTCCACCCGGAGTGTGGCCTCCTCTTGGGCTCTAGCGCATGGCGCCTCGCTAGCAGACATCTGCAGAGCTGCAGGCTGGGCGACACCCAACACATTCGCCAGATTCTACAATCTCCGAGTGGAGCCAGTGTCCGACTATGTACTCGCCCCCCTGAGGGGCCGGTGATGGGCCAGGTTCAGGTGTCTTCGCTTGCTCGCCACTCCACTCCACGGACTGGATACGTGCGATATTTCCTCAGGTGAGCTCCCCGAGAGCCCTGAGCTCCTCCAGCACTGTCGACGCCGACATCAGTTCAGTCTGCCCTTTCGAGCCCAGACCCTCATGTCCGGCCAGGTGCCCCATGTGCATGGTTCCCTCCGGCGACCCCCACATGTGTGTTTCACCGTAAGTCTCCGCAGTGAGCGGGTTTCTTCCCTTGGCGTGTCCCCGCCACCCCTAGGGTTAAAAATCCACCTTCGGCTGGTACCCTAGAGATCTTCCATATGCAGCCCCTACCGGCTCATATGTGTCTCTTAAGTCCTCCCCACGGGCAGGCATTTTTGGCATTCCCTCACTGGGATATGCTTCCCAGTGTACCTTGGTATTCCTGTGTTAAGTGGGAGTCCTTCGTCCGTACTAGTCTTACGACAGGGTACTCACACTTACGCAGGGCGCTGGAAGACAGCTGAGTGGCGGGATTATATTGGGACCCCCATTCGTTAGTCACTAACGTTACGTCGTAGTGACTGAACGAAAGGGAGCGTCTCGGTTACGGATGTAACCCTCGTTCCCTGAGGAGGGAACGGAGACGTAACGTCCCCTTGCCACATCAGCTGTGCTACCTGGAACGAAGGAGTTCAGTCTTGGCTCCTCAAGCAGGTAACATAATGCGATATTGCTTCGTACTTCCTTATATACTCACGCAGTGAGGCGGAGTTACGTATGCAAATTCCGCATGCCCATGGCATTGGCACGCCATTGGGCGTTTTCTCTAAACTCGAAGTTGATAGGCTTCTAAGCGAAACCCCCATTCGTTAGTCACTAACGTTACGTTTCCATTCCCTCCTCAGGGAACGAGGGTTACATCCGTAACCGAGACGTTTCTGTTACTGAATTAGAGGAGTTTCGGTTACCATCGTGGTGAAGAGTAGCGCTTGTGCTCAGGCTGTGGGCACTCAAAGTTTTCCTAGACCTGTCTTTACTTAGTGATTCATGTACATTGTGTATAATGATGAACAACACTGTTGATCCAAATTAAGTTGTGTGTGAAAATGTCTTCAATTAAATAAAAGTAATTAATTATTTTTGAGTTTATTTACATAAAGATGGAAAAGGACTTTCATCATACAAAACAACAAAGGTTATATCAAACTTAAGTAATTTTACCTAGTTGGAGAAATCAGGTAACATCTACTGACAGTTACGCTTCAGTAAAACGGTAGGTCGAATTCAGTTATAATCAGTAATCTTAAATCATTTATTTCATTTCAACAAAACCAGTTATTTTGTTGTAAGTACATTTTCTGTTGAACTGACAAAATATTTTTTCAGTGTGTTCTCCCCTAAGGATTATTATATTAACTTTGCATATAGGTTTTGAAATGTACCCTCATATGTTTCACAAGCCAAATGAAATGCTTTCAGATTTACCCCACAGGTCAAACACTTGTACACATCTCTCTCTCTCTCTCTCTCTCTCTCTCTCTCTCTCTCTCTCTCTCTCTCTCTCTCTCTCTCTCTCTCTCTCTCTCTCTCTCTCTCTCTCTCTCTCTCTCTCTCTCTCTCTCATTCTCTTCCGGACCATTCTCCCTCCTTTCTCAGCAGCTGAACATTTGCTGTCTGAATAATCCATCTACATTACATGCCCATATCATTGCAGCCTTGTAAAATCATTTTATGAGGCTGTTCGTGTGTTACCAATTTGTATCTCTCATTTAAATAGCCTTTAGGGTCACAGGTGGTTTTGCGCACACGGCTAATCAAGCAGGGTGTTAAAATTGTGATTCAAACCATTAGGTAATTTTTCCTTCCTCTGAAGTATTTAATTCAACAGCTGGTTTACAATGCAAGAGAGAGCCACAACAATTAACAAGACTTAATTAATTGGGTACTTGCTGGCTAATCCAACAAAAATGTCAAAGAAATTAACTATAAAACAGCAATTGTAGAAAACTGATTTTGAGCAAACACATTTACACAACACATGCTTGGTTTTGGGGTACCATACTGTTGGTTAACTAGGGAAATTATGTATGACCACAGCTGGGCTCAGGATAAACATTTAAAATAACAGAATAAAGCATTTAAAACGCTGGTTGAAATTTACCACATATCTGATCTCCCATAAGATTAAAATAATAATGCATACATCTACTGACGTTGATCTGTGTCACTGACCAAAATTAAATAGGATGAAATGAGAAGTGAAACGAAAACATATGGTGATCTGAAGCCATGGTATTACGTTTTCTCCAACACCTACCCTCTAATCGAGGAAAAATGACAACCAGAGTTTGTGGCAAGGCATATGGGGTGGTAAAGAGTTTCAAATGTTTACAAAGTAAAACCATTACTGGCTGGCTTTATGCACAGTTCAGTTGAAGTAGGTCACATTTCCCATTTGCCACCTTCCCAAACCTTGTGCAGCTGCTGGGATGGGGAGTTCTGGCGGATGACTAGATTGCAAAGAAATGTTCAGTGTGTGGGTCCTGCCTTGAAAGTGTCCAAGCTGGCATCTCCAAACTTCCCTTGGTTCTCAACTTAAAACAATGATGGCCTAAAGAGCGGGTTCACTGAGGATATTATAGACATTACGTAGTAGATCCGCATCATTTAACCCACACTAAGCCAGGAACAAGGGCCAGCAATTAGAAATCTTTTGATCCTGAACAAGGCACTCTTATATCTGGATGCATGCAGCCTCCACCGTAAAGACATCTGTGTGTAATGAGCCTTTATGAAAAGAACAAGACTTCAAGATATTGTGTCTATTATATGTAGTCACTCTCTCTTTTTTAGTGGGCCCGTATTTATCAAGCTTCTCAAAGTGCCATTTTAGTCTTAAGTGCTGAGAATTCATGAAATTTACTCCTACTTTCAAACTTAAGTATAAAAGCAAGTTATCAAATTTCTTAAAGCTAAGACTCAGTCTAACTCCCCAGTTATTTAAGACAGCTCAAGAGGTCACTCAAGTGGTAAGGAGTTGCCAGTAGGGGCTTGTGATGGCACTGAGGAGACAGAGACGTGCGATTTTGAAATGTTTGACGACGGGCAGTTAATCAAACGGTCACGTTTGGACCGAGCAGGCATCATCTTTGTCAGCGCTTCTTGCTCCCGCCAGTTCGGTTTTCTTTTGGAATCCATAGTGGCTGATTATATCATAAAATCTAGCCCTGATAGCAATAGACTCCGGGGCGGATCCGCCTTCAGGTCGCCAGGTCCACTGCTCAATTTGTCCATACACATAGAATATGCCCCGCCTCCGCACAGTGCACTGTCAACTCACGGACTCGCAACAGACGCTGGGCGGATTCTCTGAGCGAACGCGCCTTTTTAAAACTGTCATCTCCTCACAGTGGAAACGCCGGAGCCGGTCGGTAAACACGGGACACGGTAAGAATAGTTCAAATATGCTTTATTTGTACATGTACGTAGCCAGTAACATACCTGTTCATTGTTTTGCTTTGTGTTTTTAATTCTGAAATGATCGATTCGTGGCAAACCAAGTTAGCTCTTCATCACATTGTCATTAGCAGATTTGAGTAAAAATGAATCTGGTAACGTAAATAACTTGCAGAAAAAAGCTATTTGGACGGAATTTCTTTAACTCTCTGGGAGGTGGGTTGATTTAATTAGCTTTCTGAGCGCATATTTTCACCCCTTTCCAGTAAAATAGCAGACGCTAGCTAACGTTATTGTTAAGTTAGGCCCAACGTTAACTTTACCGGCTTTTTTCACTGAACTAACGTTACTGGTTGTTTACATTTTTGACAATTCTCCACCTCCCCATGTTAATGTTGTTTCAGATTATTAATTCATATTATTAAATTATAAGATACTGTGTGTGTGTGTGTGTGTGTGTGTGTGTGTGTGTGTGTGTGTGTGTGTGTGTGTGTGTGTGTGTGTGTGTGTGTGTGTGTGTGTGGGCATGTTTTTGTGAAATATCAGTACACAAATGTGTATAATGACATCGGTATGACATAGGTATTACAAAAAGAGGGTGAAATATGAGGACGTTCCCCATGTCCTCACTTTTCAAAATGCTTATAAATCACACAGAACAAGTTTTTTTTCACAGAAAGTGAACTGCACAGTCTCCTGTGAGGGCTAGGTTTAGGGGCAGGGGCAGTGTGTGTGTGTGTGTGTGTGTGTGTGATGGGTAGGTTTAGGGGCAGTGTAAGGGGATTGAAAATACGGTTTGTACGGTATAAAAACCATTACGCCTATGGAATGTCCTCACATTTCACAAAAACAAACATGTGTGTGTGTGTTCTTTTGCAGCTTACAGCTCATTCAAGTGCCACCAGTCTGTTTTTGGAGTATTTCAACTTTATATTTCAACTTTTCCAAACGTCTGAGTAAGTAAGATTGTTTTAAACTTGATTTAGCCAGCTGACATATACATTATCCACATGTAATGTTGTTTCAGATAATTATTTATATTAAGATACTGTGTGTGTGTGTGTGTGTGTGTGTGTGTGTGTGTGTGTGTGTGTGTGTGTGTGTGTGTGTGTGTGTGTGTGTGTGTGTGTGTGTGTGTGTGTGTGTGTGTGTGTGTGTGTGTGTTGCCTCCGATCATTCGAATATTGCACTTTAATAATTATTTAATCAACATCATCCTCAATAAACCCGTCTCCAGCATGTTGACCCCGGTCCCTCGAATATTCTGATCTATTATGACCTCTGACCTGTAAAACTGCCAGAATAATAATAATAATACGCTGTTTGTTAATTGGCCAGAGGAGAACTGGCACCCCGACTGAGCCTGGTTTCTCCCAAGGTTTATTTTTCTCCATTAGGTCACCTGATGGGGTTTTGGTTTCCTTGCCACTGTTGCCTCTGGCTTGGCGTATTTCATCTTTTCCCAAACATCTGAGTAAAGTAAGTTTAAATACTGTTTTAATACCATTTATATGCGTTTACATGCACATTCGTAAACAAATTATATTAAATAAAACAAAGAATATAGATATAGAAATTATTCAGATGATTCACTCCCATTACTATGAATGGGAGAAACAGCAACGTGCAATATGGCAGAACACGTCCTGTAAAAAAAGTTAAAGAGCCAATCGCTGCTTTTTAAAGTCATTGCATCACTGCATCAGCTGTTAGAAAGGGATAGTTCGCCAAAAAATGTAAATCCTGTCATTAATTCCTCATGTCGTCCCAAATCCATCAGACCTTCGTTCATCTTCTGACACAAATGAAGATATTTTTGATGAAATCCGAGAGCTCTCTGTCCCCTCCATAGATAGCAATGTAATGAACACTTTCAAGGCCCAGAAAGGAAGCAAAGACATTGTTAAAATGGTCCATGTGACTCCAGTGGTTCAGCCTTAATGTTGTCAAGTGACGAGAATATTTTTGTGCGCAAAACTTTTACTACTTTATTTAACAACATTGTTCTAGCCTGTGTCAGACTACGCATCTTCTGTTGGTCAGCTCCTGCTTCATCACACGCATGCGTTGTGGTGCTCACGTGAACAGCATCGGCTGCCGTAGAAAGCTGCACTATTTACAATGTAAACTACGTAGGAGACTGAAACAGGCTAGAACGAAATTGTTGAAATAGTAATTTTAGTTTGTTTTTTGCGTACTAAAGTATTCTTGTGGCTTCATAACATTAAGGCTGAACCATGGAGTCACATGAACTATTTTAACAATATCTTTACTAACTTTCTGGGGAAAGTGTTTTCATTTAATTGCTGGCTATATAGGGGTCAGAAAGCTCTCAGGTTTAATCAGAAATATCTTAATTTGTGTTCTGAAGATGAATGAAGATCTGATGGGTTTGGAACGACTTGAGGGTGAGGAATTAATGACAGAATCGTCATTTTTGGGTGAACCATCACTTTAATGCTCATTAATTAAGTTCTTAACATGGTGGATATGGGTTTGTCTTTGAGCATGAAGAAGTTTTGTGTGTGCAGCGCAGAACATTGTAGCCAGAGCTACTTCTCTACCGCAAGACGCATGCAGTTTTGTTTATTAACCACTAGAGGGCCGAAAGTAACATAGTGTACCTATAAATGTCAGATTGTACACTTTTGTTTTAAAGGCAGTGGCTATTTGTATACAGGTAGCTCCAATGTGATCTCATGTAATTTAATGAAAATCTGCTTGTGTATTACAGGTGCTGTGAGAGAGAGCCATGTATCCCGTGCCGCCACTGGTGACATTACGAAACATGTAATACGGTGGTGGTCCAGCCTGGCAGCAGATAGAAGCTCAAGGAGCCGTCCCACTGCCAGCACCCAACAGCAGCGTTTCAGGGTTTCACTGTTAACTTCTGTGTTTTAAAATGTTCATTTAAAAACAGTTCAAATAAAATCAAGGTTTTAAATAAATTATGTTTTATGTATTTTATTTATTTTTTTCTGTTCATCAATCTTCAAAAAATGTAAGCATTAATTGTTTAAAGTTGTTTCTTGAGCAACATTTTTAAAAAAAGTGTTATTTTTCCTTAAATAATAATAAAAAAAATTGTACTGTAATGTACTCAAATAATTAAACTATAAAAATAGGTAATTACAGACTTGTTTTTTACATTTATAGTCTGTATAAATGACCTATTTTTTATAGTTTTATTGTTACTGGCAAGCTCTGACCCAGGCGTACGCACAAAAACGGGTGAAATGAGAAATGGCGACACCTCTGGCAGATGGAAGAAACACGTGAAAATGTGTGAAACTGCAGGCCGTTGTGTAAAAGAAATGGCAATACTGCCTCTCTCTCATAAATAACTTGAAGACTTCACAAAGCAAGTCTTACAATTAACAGCCTAGACGAACACCCATTTGATCGATCTGCAGTGTAAAACAAACAAAATCAAACGAAAATTACAACAGAAATGCAAAAAAAAAAAAAAAAGTGAAATATGTTCTGCAACAATATTGGCATGTTATGCAATTCATCCTCATAAATAATATGGTAAACAGAACGAAATAATGTGCAAAACTGATATTCTCGTCAATGTGTCCATCTGGCGGAGCAGATATAGATACAATTAGATAGACAGATAGATAGATAATTAGGGAGATATATAGATAAATAGATAGATAGATGTATTAATTGTCCACTGGAGAAAGTTGTTTTCATAGTAAAAATGTCTTCATCAGCTACGGAATCATGGTATTCATGCAAATGCCTTTAGTTTGTTTTATTTTCGATAAAATAACATATGACGTATGTCTCAACCATTCAGAAAGCTGCAAGAAATTACATTTGCACTGAACTATTTCCCATTTCCACGTAGATAATAGGGATATGGATTAATAGGGATTCCCCAATAATTGCCGCCAGTCTCTCATCAAGAGGGGTCCGCTCCGGTGTCCCCTTTCCCCCACCCGTGGCAGACACACTCTGGCGATGGAGCGCTAGACGTTTTTTTGCCTCGACTTTGATGTCCGATCATTTCTTTTTTTTTTCGGCCACGGCCCGAGGTTGTGATGCTACAGCATTTACGGCGTCTGCAACCTTTTGCCACTCAAGTGCCTTTTTGGCATTAGTAGGCTAATGCCCACACTGTGCCCTCCAAAAAATATTTTTCTCCTCTTTTCCACCTCGCCAACGATAACTTCTTCTTCACATTGAGTGAAGTTAAGTTTTTTTGATTTCCTCTCTGTGTTTGCCATGATTTCGCAATCGATGAATATTAACTTGTGAGCGTTTCACAGACTATTTATGGGCAACTATGGGCGTGACATGAAGCCGCAAAAGCTGCGCTACATTTAGAATTGATTGTGATTTATTAAGGGAAAACTGCGTAGGATGTGCGTGCGCACGGTTTTATAAATCTGAATATTTCTGTGCGTACGCATGTCCTATGTTTCATCCGTACGCCACTTCTGACGCAAATCCTACGCAAAGTTTTATAAATGAGGCCCCTGGTCTGGATCCGCAATCCTTATCTGTTCCGGATCTGCTGCGCTGTGCAAGTGGACTCCGTTCCGGACCCGTTTTGCGGATCCGTTCCGGAGCTTGTGATACCTCCGGGGCGGATCCGTTCCGGAGTCAGTTTGCTATCTGGGAGGCCATATATAGGCAGGTCAGTTAACAGCACACAGGTTTAAAATTTGTAATTAAGACATGGTGGAAAACATGTTTATCTTTAATTTCCAATGTGTATATCATAATATTCTCTTGAAAGTTCTTTATTGTCAAATGTGTGTTGAATGTAAACTCATCTTAGGGATTTCACCATTCAATGTTAATTTATCTGAGAATATTCTTAAATAAGGACATCTATTCAGTGATTGGTTCATGCCTATGTTGTCATCTAAAATCCCGTTTGTGGCACAGCAAAGTGTTGTGAATCATCTCTAAGACTGACACTGAAGATTTAGTCCTACACCTCACTTAAATTATGATTAGGGTTGCCACCTTCAGTGCGGCAAAATAAGGCACACCCATTCAAGACAACCCCCCCCCCCCCCTTTATACAATTGTATAAAGGACAGAAATAAAGAATACGTCATGAAATGATTATTTCAACATTAACAACTTGACAGCTCAATAATAAACCATAAGAAAACATAAAATCAAGTACGTTAACTTGCAACAGAACACATGCTATATTATTTTACATTTGATTATTTTATTTAATTCTAAAGAACACGCCTCATGATGTTCAAACCTGTATGAGTTTCTTTGTTCTGCTGTACACAAAAGAAGATATTTTGAAGAAAGTTTGTTCCAGGCTGCTTTGGGGGCACCATTGACTTCCATAGTAATCTTCCAATGTGTTCAACATAACAAAGAAATGTATACATGTTTGAAACAACTTGAGGGTGAATAAATGATGACAGAATTTTTATTTTTGGGTGAACTGTCCCTTTAAGCAGTCATTCTGAACCAGTAGGCCTAATCACTTTTTTGAATTTTAAAAATGTTTATTTTCTTTGAATAATTTACTTAAATTATGACTATATTATCGTGTAATTATTTGTCCCATTTTTATCTAAATATTTTTAAATGTCATAAACTTTATATGACAGGATTATTTATTATGTATGATTAATATACCCTAGCTAAATTATAAATTAAAAATAACTTAGGCTATAATCTATTAATTAACCTGTCTAAAAATAATAATTCTGTCTGCCAAGCTCTGATAATGTATTGGAATATTATATTAATATATTATCCATTAAAAAAAAAAACTATATTCCTACCTTTAGAAGCACAGATGTGTGTGTCACATAGACCGGTCTGTCACCAAAGTCAGTCAGTCTGAGACACTGAAATGCTTCTCATAAAGTGTGCAGTTGGCCTGATGTTCATCATGAGTTACTGGACAGACCCATTGATATCTGTTTTTCTACTCAGCTCTATATCTCGAGATCCTCTTGCGTTCAAACGGTGGACGCGACGCGAGCTCGACGTGTTTTTAAAAAACCGCACAAGTTTACAGGCACACGGCACAGCGCATGTTCTCCAGACTCCGCCGCTATGGCAACAAAGCCCGCAATCACGCACAAATGAGCTCCTGTACTACTTATTGTGAAATTGATTTCTTTATATTTGCTATCAGTATTCTCCACACTGCAAAATCCGTATGTGGTTATTGAACTATGTGTGGACCTGTGTAAAATACGGGACAAATCGCGTCCCGTATTGGTTTGATACGGAACGTGTCATTTTGCTTGTAAATACGGGACGATTCCGTATTTTACGGGACGGGTGGCAACCCTAATTATGATTGAGATGCTTGATAAATAACTTTTAAGCGCAGCTTTGAGCCAAGAATTTTTTTTACTCTTAAGTTAGCAGCGTTCTTGTGAGTAATTCTCAGAGGCTTGATAGATATGTGCCCTGATTCACAGAGCAAAAATGGAAGCAACTAATCAAGACAGAGACTTATAGGTTTTTTTTGTACTCTAGGTGCAAACTGTAATGTGGCTGACGAACAAGGTGAAAAATCTGAATATAAACTTATTACAAAATACTGCCTCATTCATTAATATATGCAACCACATTATGCTAAACACCACCATTTAACTACACACTTCAGGCTTCAATCATGAAACCTTCGTAAATATACGAGCACATTCGGAGTAATTTGCACGTAAAATGGACCTTTACGAAAACTCTCCTCCTTCGCTTTGCAAGCTCAACGTTTTCCCAGCTGAGATACTTTGGTTGCTATGATACAGAAAATCCATGGCAGTAATGTGTTACTAGCACTGCATGAAAACACTGAAATCCGGCACTATCCGGGCATGGTATACTCCTGTGTAATTTGATGTTTACCGGATGTATGTGGGAAAAAGCGGATCAGAGTAACACGGAACAGTATATTTCCAGAAAAACCCGGAAACCTCACGTATGCGGACGTATACAGGAATCCGTGAAATTTCACGGACATATACAGCTGAAACACTGCTGGGTGTGCTAGGATTGAAGACTGTTAGGTGTGAAGAAGACCTTTCATATGTTAATGACTGACACTTGTGCTGGCTGTTCTCAGAGAGAGGGGGGGCAGGGGAGGAATTCAGGATTGAAAATTATCTCTGGTCTACTGTAGGCTACAGCAAACAAGCTTTTTACACAGAAAAAAGAATTCTTAAGGCCCTGAAACACTAAACTGAACTAGCAATGGCTAAAGCCGACTGTGGGGTTGGTTCACGTTGCCTGGGTCTGGGCCAAACCATCAGAATGGTGTGTCAGGGCCTTAAAACCCCTGCATGAAAAGAGTCTCTTAATCAAATATTTTTTATAAAAAACAGTACAAAATAAAAACCCTGTCTGAACATATACGTTCACAAAAAAATCTGAATATGTAATGAAATAAACAAAGAAATGTAATGGAATTAACAAAGGATAATTAACCAAACATTTTAGACTATCCCCAAACAATTTTTGCAAAGTTTTACAAATTGTAGGCAATAATAGAATTAAATAAAAAGGAGATGAAATGTGGAAAATGAAAAAGTTTGTTTTAAAAACACCAAAAACTGATATGCTCAAAATAAAAATATGGAATAAAAAAGAGCAGGGATTCACTTGCTCGAGAAACACAGAAACACAAGCAGATCTTTCAGCTCTGCAACTGTTCACAAAAAGTGTCACTCCAAGATTCTTAACTTTAACACGCTGCAAAAGAGGGGTGTTTTGAGGTTTGAAATCCACCACTCACAATAAATGTAGGTGCAACCAATAAAAATAATCCTAATTTTACAACAACAAAAAAATTTCATTTTTAATTTTGAATTATGTTTAAAACGATGTAAAATTACAAACAATATCTAAATAAACAACTTGACTGTTATTTTAAGGATTATATCATTAATGACAAACTACAGTAATTCTCATTTTTTATACAGGAACATCACTGTATTATTTTTCTGTTTTCATAAATAACAAATTCATGCAAACTTACAAACAATATCTGTAAATTAACAACTGTAATACAATATTTAGCTCATTATATTAAAGGTTTATGTTTATGTCCATACTAACAATTTAACATTATTCTTTGTCATTTTAAAGTAAATCTTATTAGTTTTATATTTACACTGTAAAAATAAAAACCTAAAAAAACAGCAGCTACAGCTGCAAAACAAAAACCGTAAAATTAAAGTCAAATATCTTAAGTCAAATAAAGTTAAAAAACTTCACAGAAATTTACATTAAACGTTTTAGAGAAAACACTATTAGTTTACAGATTTTTCCTTATTTAAATTAAGATATTTTACTTTAATTTTCTGTTTTACAGTGAAGGTGTATTTTTACATTCAATTCTGGATACAAATATAACAAAATATATAGCAAACTAAATATCAAACAATAATTGTTTTTAAAGAGTACAAATCTGCACTGCTCTCCACGTTGAAACTTCCAGGCCTCTGCCCACACCACAAAACACCATTTGACCAATTAATTAAATATAACAGCAAATAAAAATAAATATACACATTTTCTAACTGTTGTTTAAAACAAGTTTTTTTCTATATTTGCAAGGCTATTTGCTGTCTTTCCGTGTTCTTTTGAGCGTGATTGGTCAATCTGAACGTCATCCAGAAATCTGGCCAATGACAGTGCGCGCCTTCAGTTTGAATTATACACCCGTTGCCGTTGTCGTTGGAGTTGCTCGTGGCTCGCGGGGACGCGACGCGATCGCGGCTTCTAATCTTCACGTCGGTCTATTAATGGCATTGCATGGACCATTTAAACCTGTTAAAATCTTATTTTGGACGAATTTTGCTTGTGGGATGTCGACTGAGAACGAAAAAACATGAATACGAACAGACTAAGTTTCCAATGGCGGACAGCAGACGGCAGAAGGTAACGTAAATCCCTTTATATTGTTTCTACTGCTCATCAAGATATAACGTTAGTGCATTAAAGTCATATGCTAATCGTGATTAACTTACATATTCTGTTTCTGTGTTTTGTTGTAATATTGTTAAGATAGGGCTGGGTGTTATGGCGATCTGATGATACTGACTATTGTTAGCGATTTTGCTGTAAACGTTAACATTACCTTTTTATATTGCGGAATGGGAATATAGCGTATATAACGCAGCACTGACTGTACTAAAACTTTTTGACATTTTGACAAGGAAACATGCATGAATGTAGAATAATGAACGGGACATGCATGTGTTTTAAAATAAGCCTCTCTCAGACAGCATGCGATCCCGAAATCAATTATCTTTCTGTAAAATGCACACAATTATCTCAGAAACCTTGTCATGTGAGGTATTCACTTGATTTAAACAGTCAGTTATGTCTTAAGTAAAGTCAAACAGTTCAAGTTAACGTGGGGAAACCCGGATGTGTGTCATTCTGTGCATCCGTTCTTAAAGGGGCTGCAGCTTTGTCCTAATTTTAATAAAACAAAAGAATAGAGAAGACCTTCTGCTTCTTTAAGAATCATGTGATATTAATTAATTGAATATCATACAGTGAAGACTTTTAAAGCAGTATTATTCTGTAGCATTTTAATAAAATATCCATCAAAATAAATATATTGTGATATCGTTATTGTAAAATAAAATTTCTCATGTATGTATAATTATATGGTCATAATGCCCATCCCTACTGTCAGCTAGTTTTAAGATCAAGCTTGTCATAAAATGTAACAGAGCTTTGGAATGAATAATCTGAGATCATGTACTCATTCAGCAGAGAGGACAGGAATCCACCATACTTGGACTCTGAAGAATTATAGGCAAACCAGGATTTTGGATCTACTGTAAAGTTTTTGTATGGGCCTGGTGAGTATGTTTTGCAAGTCCTTGTCCGTAAGTTGATAATTAATATTAATGTTTTATCAAACAAATTAATATTTATTTGTGTGTGTGCATGTTTCTTCTTCCCCCCTCATGATCCAGAAGTTTTGGATCCATGATCCTGAAGAACTTTTACAGATGTTGACCCTGAATGTGTAAAAGGTAATCTTAAAAATTATTTTAATGTTCTCTGTTTTTTTCTGTAATGTAGACGCATGCATTTTCTGTGAAGTTGCTTTGAAACAATATGTATTGTGAAAAGCGCTATACAAATACATTTTAATTGAATTGTTTTACTTACTTTTATTGGCATTAACTATATATTATTAATGTATTATTTGGCAGGTCGCAAGATGTATTTTATTTTGTGAGACTTTGCTGAGGAAGTATTCTTTGGCTCAGTCTGAAAAGGCCCAGAAAAGAAACACTATGAAGAACATCACACAGAACCGTCAGAGAAAGAGACGGGTAAGTTAAGAAACCGGTTAAGCTTTTTCCCTCCAGAATGTTACTGTACTCCTCTCTGAGTTTTAGTGGTTAATTTACTGTCATGTTTTGCAGTTGCTGGAGACCAGGTCCAGGGTTGCACAAACCAACACAGAACCTGTGGAAGACCGCAACTATAGACCTGATGAAGATGAAGATGATGCTGTTGTTGATGGATGGCCAGTGTGGATGGTTTGGCTAGCTCAAACAACATTGTGTTAGAGTTGGTCACAATTATTTTATAATTATAATTTTAATATTCAATTGTTCCATTTTATATTTTCTTTATTCCTATGTTTATATACTTATACTTTTATTGGTTCCCATATATAGAACATTTACATATATTTTATATACACTTTTTAATTTATAGATTTCTTTGTCTCGTTTTAGGTTGTATACTTTGTATGTTTGTTCCTTTTTAGATGTCCATGTTGCTTTTGATCTCCACGTTTTGTATTGTTGTTCCTCTTACGTCGCCTTCCTTTAGAAACATTTTGTTCACTTATCTTTTCCCCCATTCATTTTAATGTATGTTTATAATGCTCTTTGTTCTTTTTATTTGGTTATATTGTTTACTTGGAATATTTATGTGTATTTTATATACACTTTTTTTTGTCTTATACATTTATTGTTCTCATTTTATATTGTTTAATTTGTATATTTATTCTTCTCCTTTTTATGTTCACTGTGTATTTTATTCCTTTACATCTGTCTTTTAAATGCATTTTGTTCATTTTTTTTCCCCTTTTTGTTTCTTTACCAATTCATTTTAATGTATATTTATGTTCTTTGGACTGTTTATATTTTTACATTTGTTCCTTTACATTTTCATCCCTTTTAAATACATTTAGTTCACTTGTTTTTGTTTCACCATTGTTTTAATGTTCGTTTATAATGCTGTTAAGAATGTTTTTTTTTTTTTTTTATACCTTTTTAATAAATATTTCAGACTTTCTCAAATTGTTTTGTGTGTATTTTTCTTTTGGGAGGGAGAGGGGATTATTTTATATATATATATATATATATATATATATATATATATATATATATATATATATATATTATATATTAATTAGCAAAATCTGCATAGCTGGCCTATAACCAATCAAGTCCCTATGCTACAAAACCTAGCCCACCCTTAGCCTTAGAAGTAACCAATAAAGTCACTTGACTGGGTTTTCAATGCGTCCTGTCCTCCAATAGCAGTCTGGGTTTTGGGAGTGGTTTTAAAAAAAACAACCAATCCAGTTTGAGATGAAGGACCAATAGGGGATGGAAGGCAAAGCTGTTTAGAGGTGTGAAAATGTCTCCTGGGAAAAACTTGATGGGATTATTTGCCATGGCAACAAATGGCTGTAGCATGGGAGTATACGGCCACAACATACATCCGATTTGGTACCATTTCGGATGAATACGGACATATACGGATCCATGGAATTTGACCTATCCGGCCAGTATACTCCTGGATTCTTCCGAATTTCAGCAGTGTATACAGGAGTATCCTGGTCCGGATACACCTTTTTTCATGCAGTGTAGTATCTAATTTTGAAGAATATTACTGAATATAAAAATGAGGTAATCAGCAATATTATCTATTAACATTGTTGTTCAGTCGGTGTACACAGTGGTTAAATTGGCTTTTGTAGGGAGGGGGAGCCCTATTTACGGTGAATGGTCATTCAAAATCGCGCCGGAAAAAGACTTAATGTGTTTTTACACCAAAGGGGCTCTTTTTCCAGTATTAATGTGTAAGGTAGGGTTGAGCAGTTATTGAAACAAAGATAAATACCTTACAGTTCACTTAGAGCCATAAGCAGGGTTTTTAAAATCAGTGAGGTCCCAAATTTGAGATAGTTAGGGGGGTTCTGGGGAATGCTCCCCTGAGAAAATTTTGATTTCTCTGATCTACATTATGTGCATTTTTAATAAGTTTGAAGGCCAAAAAATGTATAATAAATAGCTTTCAAAACCATGTCAGTGGGCAGTAGATTATTTGACAATACCCCTCTTAAGTTGAGCTTTGACTGTAGTCTTTTCATTTTTGTCAGTGTCCCTGAAAAGGGTTGGGAACTTTTTTTGACCAAAGAGCCATTTTTTTCATTTTTGCTAAATGCATTTTTCCAAAAGAGCCACAGTAACAAAATATATAAAATTATTTATATTCAAAAGAATTTTTTTTCCAATAAAATGTCAACAGTAGTAATTATTAGGTCCATAACTAAAAACAAACAATTATGCAGCAAACAATAAATAAGTTGCAATATGGAATTAATTGTCCAGGGCTTTCACTGTGAGGTTGACCAACTGATGAGTATAAATCGTCTTTGTGTGTGTGAACGCCCACAGTGCTTACATCTACTATGTTTATGTGAATACTCGACTTGGCATTTTGATATATTTCTGTGTTTATTTGGCCGTTTAGGCGCGCAACCGAAGACAAAGGCTAGTAGCCTATGCTTGCCCATTTGTCCGTGTTTGTCCGTGTTGTGCTCGGAGCGCGCGCACAGCATCCTGTCAGTAATTCAGGTGTCTTTCGTGACTTATCATGCTTTTATTATTTATTTTATCGTGACACTCGCGAACAGCACTGAACACACAACTTGAATATTATTATCATAAACTTGTCATTAACTTCGGTAGGCTGTTCAAGGGAATTGTAATTGGCTGCTTTTTTCTGCAGAGAACGTATCTCTGTTGGTGTGTGTGTCTAATCTTTTTATCGATCATGTTAGTAAATGTTAGATATGTTGGTAAAGTGTGAGAGACCTGGCGAGCCATAGGTTCCCGACCGCTGCTCTAGCCGTTCGCGGATTTCCATGGTAACTCACTGTTAGAATTGTGACGGTTTTACCTGATGGCTGTGGGTGCGGTGCTGAACAAGAGAATGCAGCGATTAATGCATTATGACGTCTTATAATTCAATGTAGCCTGTATTTGCCAGGAGACGAACAATAATTAAAGTCTAATAACAATATTTCGTGCTGAAGGAGACGGAGCTGAGCTCCAGAAGGATGTGTTGTGGACCTGAGGAGGCTGAGCTGCGCTCCGGTACGCTCCGGCCCAATTTAACCTCTGGGTGTACAAGTAGGATGATTGGTCGGTGTAGTATTTGTCCCGCCCCACCTCCACTGTGATTGGACGACTGGGTAAAAAGCGACAGTGACGAGCGCTGCCTATTACCCAAATAGAACAGTAAAAAAAAAGACAGGGCAAAATAATCAACTTGTGAAATATTATTATGGTACATAGTGCATCAAAATGCAATGTCATCAGTTTGGACATTCAGACAAAGGACATTCAAATGTTTTACACACCATTTACACGTGCTAGGGAGCAGGTGTAAATTTCTTTTGTACCAACTAACAGTTTGAAAATACGAACATTTTCGTGAATCTGAAAATTTACGTCAGATTGGCTTTACGAATGAGGCCCTATGTTTTTAAATAAGTACGTTATAGAAAAAAATACTTTTAGGAACATAATGCACTGTGATAAATGAACCAAAAACCAAAAGTACTGAAGTAGTTAATTGACAAAAACGGGAAAACATAGATTGTCCAATTACCAATTTGTGATCCAGAGAAAATTGTGTTTTTCTTATTAACTTGAATTCTTTGCTTTCAAATAATGTAATTCTCTAAAAAGGGCAATTTACTAGATTAGGCATAACAAGTGTGAACCAATCATGCAATTAAACATTATTATTGCAGTTCACATTACTGCATGTGGTGGTACAGTGTCTTGGTGGACAGCACTGCTGCATGTGTGGTGCTGAATAGTCAGAGTAGCAACCTTTTTTCCATTTAATTTTTGGAGCATATTTTCATAACATTCAGTTGTGATTTAACAGAGCAGAGTGGTTTAAATATTTTAAGTGGTTTAATGTACACCACAGGGTGAACTGAACCTGTAGGGGGAGCGCTAAAGTGCTCAGAGATCCACATATAGCAATAGGCGATGCAGTTAGCGAGCAAAGATGATGGCTGCATCTGAAAACCTAGGCAGTGACTTGTTGCCTCGCTGCCTTAGAGGCAATGCCTTGTAAGGCAGTGTTTGTGCACGAAGGCACCTCACAAAACTAATTTCGGACAGACTTCTGAGGCAGCGTAACAGTTTAATGATCTACAGCAAAATAAAGCGAGCTTTGGTGGCAACTAAGCATATATTTAATTACTACAGTAGTAATTTCTCACTAGAAATTACATTATAAGTGGAAAACATTGGTCAAAAACTTATATTTACACACAAACTGACCAGCAACCTCAACTTTCAGACGCCATCTTTCTTTTTCTAGCTCAACTGTCACAGAATAGAACGCACAGGATTGTGGGATATCAAAGGCAGTGAAGGATACATTTATGCTGCATTCAAAAATCAATCAGATGAAGGTATCTCAGGAGACAGGAAGTGAAGTTAACATTGGATTTGGACATGCTTTGATGCCTTCCTACCTTGAAATGTGTCCTCCGAAGGCAGCATTTTCCAGATTGGGTCTGAAATCACATCCTCTCTTGAGTAGGTACTTATTTTGAATAAGTAATTACTTCACAGCCGCTAAAAAGTATTGAAAATGTGTACTTCAGTTAAGATGATGTGTATTTCAGTTAACTTTAGGCAGATGCATTTACATTGTTACAGTACCTCAAGAAGCAACTAATTGAAACCGTGTCTCTAAAGGTATGAACCAAATGGCCCATAGGAACTGACAAGTGTATGTCAGACGGCCCACACAAATCTTGTGTGTTCAGTCTTGTGCATGGAGTCTCTGGTATAAAGTTCTGCCCCATAGACAGAACTTTGGGTTAAGATTGTTGAAGGGCGACACGTTAACATTGCTGCTGTCAACTGCTGAAGAACTATACGAAGGGGTATAAAATAGAAAAGCCAGAGAGGAAAGATGAGTTTTTAAAAGAGGTTTAAAAGATACCATTGTGGAGGCAGTTCTAACATGCACAGGCAGACTGTTCCAGAGCTTCGGAGCCAACACTGAAGAGTAATGATCACCCCAAAGTTTACATCTTGACCGAGTGGCGGTCAGGAGTTTTTGGTCAGAAGACCTTAGTGATCTTGATGGTAAATATAATTGTAACAGATCTGAAAGATAGGGTGGAGCCATACCATTTAAAGATTTAAAAACAAACAACAAAATCTTCAAAGCAATCCTATAACGGATTGGCGACTAATGTAAAGAAAACAAAATTGGATTGATATGGTCCCGCTTACGAGAACAATAATCAATAATCTTGCCGCGGCAGTCTAAACAATTTGCAGTTGGGTCAAGTTTGACAAGTTGGACAAGTTTGACTGTCTAATCCCCGCATCCCTGCATCCCTGCATACACGTGTGGACAATAGTGTGCATCATTCTCTCTAAATCACAAAATGACAAAAATGGCTTGACCTATGCCAAAGTTCTTAATTGAAAGAAACTGGATCGGACAACAGCGTTTATTTGTTTGTCAAATTTTAGGGAGTCATCAAAAATTACCCCTACATTTTTTACCCTGGGTTTACCATAAATAGATAAAGCGCCTACATCAGTACAAGAGGACCCAGATATATTAGGGGGTGCAAACACAATGATCTCAGTTTTGCATTTGTTTAAATGCAGGAAATTGACAGTCAGACATGTTTTTAAATCATTCAGACATGCCAGAAGAGTAAGTAAGTAAGTAAGTAAGTAAGTAATCCTTTATTTGTCCCGCAGTGGGGAAATTGCATTTAGCAACAGCAGGGGTACAATGGTAAAATAGTATCACAAACATTAAGAAAAAGAAAATCCTAAAATAAACTAGTAATAAATAAAGTAATAAATAAAAAATGAAAAAATGCTAACAAATATTGCACCGTTTCGGGAATTACACAGTTAAATGACCCATTACTAAAATATTATAAAAATATAAAAATAAAAATATTGCTACAGTAGAAAAGAGTATCATGCTAACAGTGTTCATTGTGCAGTCTGACTGCAGCAGGAAGAAAAGACCTTCGGAATCTCTCCTTCACACACCGAGGGTGGAGCAGTCTGTGACTGAAGCTGCTCTCCAGAGCTGACAGAGTGTCCTGCAGGGGGTGTGATTCATGGCCCCGCATAGATGACAATTTTGCCAGGACCCTTCTGTCACCCACCTCCCTCACTGAGTCCAGAGGACAGCCCAGGACAGAGCTGCACTTCCTGATGACCTTGTCCAGCTTCCTCCTCTCCTTCTCAGTGATACTGCTGCTCCAGCAGACCACACCGTACAGGATAGCTGATGCCACCACAGAGTCATAAAGAGGCCCTAAAGCATAATCTAACTTTTTCACTGGCATATATATTTGTGTCATCCGCATAACAATGGAAGGATACTTTGTGTTTTTTTATTTTAAATATCACCAATTGGAAGCATGTATAAAGAAAATGGGATGGGTCCCAAAATAGATCCCTGAGGAATCCCACGTCAGTGAGGCAGACGATGATGTAAAATCACCCGTGACAACTGAAAAACTCCTGTTAGATAGATAGATACGACTTAAACCAATTTAAAACGGTACCTTGCATCCCTACCAACCGCTCTAGTCTTGCAATAAGAATTTCATGATCGAGGGTGTCAAATGCCGCACTCAGATCAAGTAACACTAAAACTGCAGCATTTCCAGAATCCACAGTTAATAGAACATCATTAAGAACCTTTAAAAGTGCAGATTCTGTAGTATGATGTTCTCTAAATCCAGACTGAAATACTTCAAAAAGAGAATTTTCATTCAAAAAAGACTGCAGCTGAATAAGCACTGCTTTCTCCAATATCTTTGAGAGAAAGGAACATTTTGAGATAGGTCTGTAATGTGAAAGCTCATTTGGGTTCAGATTAGAGTTTTTAATTAAAGGCTGCACCACAGCGTGTTTAAAATTGGCAGGCACAGATATAAGGCAACTGTTTATTATATTCAAGACACTAGGCCCGACTGTATCAAAAGCCTGTTTGATTAACTTTGATGAAACATTATCAAGTGGGGAGTCTGATGGCCTCAACTGGTCTACAATTTTTGCCAAACTAGAAAGATAAAGAACCTCAAAGTGATCAAACTCCACAGGACAAAATGACGGGACTGGTATATCACAAACAGCAGGAGAAATTTGAGACCTGATTTTTTCAATCTTAGACACAAAAAATGTATCCATTGAAATATCGGGCCCAGTTACATTAGCTGGATAGGTTTATAGAGTTTATAGTACTAAATAGTACTTACATTTACATTTATGCATTTGGCAGACGCTTTTATCCAAAGCGACTTACATTGCATTCAAAGTACACATTTTTGTCAGTTCTTGCTTTCCCTGGGAATCGAACCCATGACCTTGGCGTTGCTAGTGCCATGCTCTACTGTTTGAGCTACAGGAAAGATTCACTCTAGGTTTATGACAGTTTCTCTCAATAATATCAGAGAAATACTGTGTTAAATATATTTAACAGCGAAGGCTAATAATTATATTATTAATTGTAATATAAATAATACAAAATATTAGAAGAAAAATATTTTAAGTGGTCATTAATGGACCATAATTATTGCACAAATAGTATTTAGTGCTAAAAGATCTCAAAATATTCAATAAATAACATTGAACTAAAATAGGCTATAGAACATTTATTTAATTGATAAATAGTTAAGGTGTATGGTCACATTTGACCACCAATGAGTATGAGTGTGACCAATTAGTAAGGAAAACCTGAGGGCTAAATACAAGAAAAACATTAACATTAATGTTAAAATGCAAGTTTTTTTAGCTTTTAGTACGACTATGTTAGCCTTAAGGTTATGAATAAGCTGGTCTGTTCCCAAACAATGACAAAATTTGCATTTAGGAGATATAAGCATTCATAATTTACAGTCTCTCACTTCCATTAAAATGGATCACAGATTTTGAAGACATTATCGCGGACTTCTCATCAAATCTTCTCTGTCCAATCAAAAGGTAAAATAGTCCACATTCTGCACTACATACTAAGTCTTCTAGACCATAGCATTGCTTTATATGGACAGATTTTATGGTAGGTATTGAACTTTAGTGATATTAGACTTCACTGTATGGAAAAGTTAATTAATTTCCTATTATCACTGTAAAGCTGCTTTGAAGAAATCTGTGTTGTAAAAAGCGCTTTAGAAATGAAGGTGACTTGACTTGACATGTGTTGCGGACCGGTTGTTATGGGCCGCTTTGTGCCAGAAAGTCCAGGGCCACTTTTTTGCCCCAGTCCGCCCCTGACCAGTACTATACTGGCATATACCAGCATTAACCAGCATAAACCAGCACTATACAGTAACACAGAGTGGTGGGCTGCAGTCCCATAGTGTCAGCTGATGACGCAGTGTCGAAGTCACCGATTTGAATTTAGGGTGAGGTGAGTAGGTGAGTTTAGGGTTAGGGTTATGTGTTCAAAAATACCTATAATACCTATTATAATACCTATAAAGATACAAAAATAAATATTTTCCTACTTTTCAGGATACAGAAATTATTGACAATATGCAAATGTGGCAAGTTAAAGCAAGTTGGGATTCTGAAAAAAAGAGTTTATTTCCCTCATATTAACTGTAATGGAGAAGTGATGTGGGACTTTTGTACAAGTCATGCTGAAACCTTTTTTCACGTGTATATCACTGTGTGCACTGTGGATTGCACTGAATGCACTTTGAACTCGTAGGCAGAGGAGTGGTACTATGCAGGTGCACTCACAACTGCTGGGGAACTGCAGTGAGACATTAAGAGACAACAGTTCTGAGTCTCCAGCCTTTAAAGAGGTGATGAATTGAGAAATCAACTTTCCTTTGAGCCTTTGATATATAAAAGTTCTCCGTGATATAAGAATATCCTGTAAGTTTCGGAGTTGAAAACTTCCTTGCTAGTAAAAGAAAAGCTTTTATTGACACCAGGCCCGGAAAACGCTTGATCTCAGAATAAGTCGACCATTGACGTCATAGAATGCAGAAGCACCACCTCAAGCCCGCCCACCGACTCGTGGAGCTAAACGGGTCGCGCTACCGAGCAATAAACACGCCGGTTCCAGCTCACGTGCGTAAGAAATTGCGGGTTTGTTCGCTTCATTTCACCGCGGAATCGATTGTAAACAAGATACAGGTTGAGACTGGATTTGCAGACATATTGAAATTAAAACACAATGCTGTGCCTTCTACATTGGATCCGACAGGAACGGTGCAACACACTAATGTGAGTAAAACACTTTTTTTATATGTGTTAGTATTGCATTGTTACAGAACATTTGATATCTATTGATTACATACCTTAGCACGCTGTCACAGGCTGGATAATCCTTTATTTGAGGTGTAGGACTTCTGACTCTAACTTGTAACGTTATGGGCCAGGGCTCGCAAAGCCCAACGTCCCGGGCCTATGTGTTTTTCAGACGGGCTACCAAAACGTATCACCGGCCTGCCGACGGGCTATCTTAAATAGTGAAATAACATTCTTTTCTTGCACGCACTCGTGTGTGTGTGTATGGTTCGCGGTTATATTCACTGATAGGGCCGGCCAAGTAATAAAAAAATATGGGTGGATGAGAAATAAATCCTTGTGTTTGTTTGGCAAAGTAAATATGCAAATCTTATCCAATTCTAGCCATGGGCATTTACTTCCAAGTCTTCAGTGTGGCACACCCATAGAAACCCAGCGTTTCTTCAGAGAGCCTCAAAACCAAGGCAGAAAATAGCCTATTACTTATTCATTCATTCTGAATGTAAAAACCATGTAGACGTCATTAGTTGACCTCACACAACAGTATACATTTTTTTTAAAAGCCAGTTCATGACCCCTTTAAGGAAAGATACATTAACAGACCTACTACATTCAGAGTCTTTGTTCAGGTAAAAATGAACAGATACAGCAAGTCTATTGAAACCCAGTATTGTTACCTAGCACAAATAGTGGAAGAAGTCACCGCTGTTACAGTACAGATACATGGAGAACAGGAGATGGAGTTGATGACAGTTTAATAGAGTGACCAGAGTGCAGAGTGGTTCAGGTGAGCAGTCAGAGAGATGAATGGCAGGATATGGCAGAGAGCTGGATGAATATACTCAATATCTTTTTGTAGGAGAACCAGGAGGACGGAACACTGGAGCCAGGGAGACGATGGAGACAGGAGACGAGGACAAGGAAACACACTGGAGACGAGGAAGCAGATAAGTAGCATGGGAGAGTCCTTAAGGTAAGCAAACAGGTAGTGTTGTGCAAACGAGAGCGGACAGTGACTGTTGTGAGTGTGTGGGGCTTATGTGCAGGCAGTGATAAGGTGATGATGAGCATCATACACGTGTAATCAGTACTCGGGAGAGGCTGATCATGGTGCTTGGGAGTAGGTGGAGCCTGGCGTGTTTGTGACATTACCCCACCCCCCCCACCCCCCCTCCACGGCCCGCTCCTGAGTGATGGTCGATGTGGTGGTCGACCCCTGTCTCGAGGTTCCAGCCGGTCAGGGTGGGAGGCATATAAGGTTTCGGGTAGATTGGGATCAAGTATGTTGTTTCTGGGCACCCATGAGCGTTCCTTGGGACCGCAACCCTCCCAATCTACCAGGTATTCGAGGAGGCCACCACGCTGCCGGGAGTCCAAGATGTCTTTGACCTGGTAAGCTGCGCATTCCTCCACGATGAGTGGAAGGGGGGGTTCCGGAGTTACGCCAGGCTCTGGGGAAACAGAAACAGAAGGGTGGTGAGGTTTGAGTAGGGAGACGTGGAAGGTGGAATGAATACGATAGTGAGGTGGTAATTGGAGCTTGTAGGTGACTGGGTTGATCTGCTGGATGATGGGAAACGGGCCAATGAACCTGGGACTCAGCTTCTTGCAGGGCAGAAGTAGGCGGATGTCCCGAGTGGACAGCCAGACCTTCTGCCCGACTTGAAAGGTGGGAGCTTCTGAGTGGCGGAGGTCGGCTGTCATCCTATGTCGGCGAAGAGCGTGCTTTAGTTGGTGGTTAGCTGAGTCCCAGACCCTCTCACTCTCTACGGTCACACTTAGGAGCTGATGGAAGGCCTTCCAGACTCAAGAGATGAACTGGGGACCTCGTTCTGAGACAATGGCTTCAGGGATGCCGAAGTAACGGAATACGTGGTTAAAGCTCTGTGGTTTCCATGGCGGTGGGCAACCCTCTCAAGGGGATCAGACGGCAGGACATATAGAATCGATCAACCACTACCAGGATGCATGTGTGGTTCTCGGCGACAGGAAGATCTGTGATGAAGTCCACTCCTAGGTGTGACCAGGGTCGGTTAGGAACGGGCAGAGGATGGAGTTTGTCGTAGGGAAGATGGCGGGGGCTCTTGGACACGGCGCATTCCTGGCATCCCTGCACGTACCTTCTGACCTTGGATGCCATGCGTGGCCACCAGAAGCGCTGTTTTAGCAGCGAGAGGGTTTCATTGACACAAGGGTGGCCAGTGCCCAGAGATGAGTGAGAGGAGTGGATGAGGGAAGTCCGGCGAGTGCAGGTGACGTACTGCAAGCCCAGTGGGCAGCCCGGCGGGGTGTTGGTGGAGGCATTGGAGGAGGGCAGGGTTTCCTCGGACCAGACGATGGGGCTGACAAATAACAAATTCAGGAGGATGGGCTCGGAGTCCTCTACCTTCTCTTCCGGACTGTAGATGCGGGACAGAGCATCCGCCTTGACATTCTTGGACCCAGGACGATACGAGATGGTGAACTGAAACCGGGTGAAGAACAGCGCCCAACGAGCCTGGCGCGATTCATTTGTCTTGCCTCATGGAGATTACCCAGGTTCTTATGATCCGTGAGAACAAGAAAGGGGTGTTGAGCACTCTCCAGCCAATGCCTCCACTCCTCAAGGGCAAGCTTGATTGCGAGAAGTTCCCTGTTCCCGATGTCGTACTTTACCTCCAGCGGGCTGAGCTTGCGGGAGAAGAAGGCAGATGGATGGAGTCTACTTGGGTTCCCATGCTGCTGAGAAAGAACCGCTCCCACTCCGGTGGTGGAGGCGTCCACCTCCACGACGAAAGGGAGCTCTGGGTTGGGATGGACGAGGAGGGGAACAGTGGTGAAGGCGGTCTTCAGGATCTCGAAGGCTTCTGTGGCTGCTGGGGACCAGGATAGAGATTTGGGCTGGTTACGGAGAAGGTGGGTGAGTGGACTGCCGATGTAGCTGTAATTCTGGATGAAGCGTCTATAGAAGTTGGAAAAGCCTAGGAACCGTTGGAGTTGCAAGGCTTCCTGATGGCTTCCACCAGGACCGGATGGCTTCCACCTTCCTCTCGTCCATCCGGATGCCACTGTGATCAATGATGTATCCTAGGATCTGCACTGAGGGCTGATGGAACGAGCATTTTTCGGCTTTCAGGAAGAGATGGAAGCTCCGCAGGCATTGGAGGACCTCTGCAATGTGACAGCGATGGTCGGCCAGGCTCCGGGAGTAAATCAAGATGTCATCAATATAGACCAGGACGAACTTGTGGAGGAACTCCCGGAGCACCTCATGGATGAAGTCCTGGAATACGGAGATATTCATAATGGCCAGTAGGTGTCACGAAGGCGGTCTTCCATTCGTCCCCCTCACGTATCCGGATGAGGTTGTACGCGCTGCGGAGGTCCAACTTCGTGAACACAGTGGCACCACGGAGATGTTCCAGCGCAGCAGGGACGAGAGGAAGTAGATAGTGGAACTTGACGGTAATGTTGTTGAGTGCTCGATAGTCTATGCAGGGCCGCAAGCCTCCTTCCTTCTTAGCCACGAAGAAAAAGCTGGAATCAGCAGGGGAAATAGACAGATGGATGTATCCCTGGCCGAGCGTCTCCTTGATGTAATCCACCATGGCCTTCTCCTCCAGACGTGACAGTGGGTATATTTTCCCATGGGGCACTGGCTCACCTGGCAGCAGATCAATAGCGCAGTCCCATGGCTGGTGTGGAGGCAGCTTGGAGGCGCATGTTGGGCAGAAGACGTCGCTGAAGGGGGTGTGACAGGCTGGGATGTCCACTGAGCGTTTCTCTACCGGACTCTCGATCGGCGTGGAGCAGACAGACAGGTTCTCAGGACCTGGAGAGGCTGGAACAGGAAGTGAAGAGAAGCAGTCCGGGAAGCAGCCGTCGCCCCACTTCAGGATCTCCCCTGTCCTCCAGGAGATGAAGGGATTGTGCTGCTCCAACCACGGGCGCCCTAGGACGATGTCAGCGGTGGACTCCTCCAGAACCAGTAGATGTTGTTGTTCCTCATGGAGAAGACCCACTTTGAGCAGTAGAGGACCCACGGATGTACGCACTTGTCGGCGGCTGAGAGGTCCCCCGGTTATCGAGTGGATTTGGTAGACGGACGGAGTGGCTGTTGTCCTGAGCTTGAGCTGGTGGCAGAGGGAGCCCGAGATAAAGTTGCCGGCTGACCCAGAGTCGTGGAGAGCGACAACTGTAAGAGACACAGCGGCAGCAGTAAGGATTACAGTGGTTGTTAGTGGTTTCATCTTATTAAGAGATGGGATTATAGCACTCACCATTGGACGAGGAGGGCGGACTAGGCATTCAGAGATGTAATGCCCGATTGTTCCACAGTAGAGGCATGGATTCTGGGTCAGCCGTCTCCGCCGCTCAGCCATAGACAATCGGGAGTTCTCAAACTGCATGGGTTTGTGGGCTGGTTCTGGAGGGCTGACAAGCTCTGGCTGGCGGAGAGATGGAATGCATAGTGGCTGGCTCTGGTCTTCTTTCACACACGACTGCATACGAGTGGTGGTATGTAGGAATGACATGTGGTATGTAGGATTGAAATGGGTACTGTAATCCAAATTCAAAATATTGGAGATCGTTGTTTCCCTGCCCCCTCCTCCTAAGACTCAACGCTTACGCAGGTTGCCAGCTTAAGGACACAACAGGAGCGAGCGCAATTGACAATGAAAGCCACACTGTAAGTTGATGAGTTGATTTAGCCGTTTTTTTATTTGCTCTTGTTCTTAGAGATTTTTTGATGGATGCTGAGGCTTTTGGCTGAGGATACAGCGTCTCGTTCCCTGTTCTCAGGGAACCTAGGTTACATACGCAACCGGAGACATTCCCTTTCGAAAGGGAACTCGCGCTGCGTCAGCTTGACGCTACGGGGAACGAAATACCAACGCCGCCATGCCGAGGGGAGTGCATGCCCACTGGCAGTGACAACTGTCAGAACAAGCAAATTCAACTGAAATGCCTGAACCACCCCCCCTCTGGTCACAGAGGCTGTCAGTGACAGCATTCCCTTCGGTCATAGCCCAAGCTATAAGCCTGAGTAGGAAGCTTCGAACAATTAGAGAAGTTCTACCTAGGCCGCTCAAAGGCCTGGATCCAACCCATTCGAAAGAAGGGGGCTCCTTTAAGGGAATGTGGCTAGGGGGCCCTAGGGCGCCCCAGCCAGCCACTACTGCCACCAAGGAGGCCTAGCTTGGTGCCCCTTTTTTCTAACGGGCGCTTCAGCCGGGCCATCCCTGTCTTTTTGATAACAGAGCCTCTGGGTACTCGCCTCTTGGAGAGGCATCCAGTTCAAGGGACTGCAGAATGGCAATGTCCTCCTCAGACCGGATCTCAGAGACGGGAATCCTGGAGTGCAGTACTTTCTACCCTTGCCAGCGAGGGGAGTTAATCTGCTCGATCCTAGGATCTACTGAGCTATTATCAGATAGAAACACTCAGGAGGCCAGACTGGCCTAAGAACTGATCTAATTGGGAGGCCACCCTATGGGCCTACGACCACCCGATCAGGCCCAGGCAGCTTCGGCTCACATACAACCCTCCGAAAGGAGGGGAGCTTAAAGGGGGCTGCCCGGTAGGTAAGCCAGGTTGCGGGCTGAATCCCCTCCTTGGGGACCAAGTAGCAGAAGCGACACCAGTCGCGCCAGGGTAAGACCTTACCAGATGCTGCCGGCTAAGGGCCAGATCACTGATAGCAAGTCACCACTGGCTGTCAGCGTTACGCCAGTTAGCAGTCCTCGTACTGAGAACCAAAGACCCGTTAGGGAGGCCTAGTGAGGCCCATAGTATAATAGGAATATATGCCAGAGAAGCCTGAGAAATCAGGCTCAGGAACTCGCTTAGAGGGAGGCCTGGTGAGGCCTACTACCTAATCGCAGTTGAAGCCGACTGTCAAAGTAGCTGAAAAACGGAAACTCGTTTTCTCAGGGAGGCCTGATGGAGGCCTACTACCTGATAGTCAAGTTACAACAGTTAACCCAGCATCCTGACTTGGGAAGTAACCCTCAGGGCTGTGTAGGATGCAAGCCCTGCATCATACACAGAGAAGCCCTCGCGTGCAAAACCCTGAATGCAGAGTTTAAACATGTTCTTGACACTGCTGTGAAGATTGTGAATTACATACACAGCCCTGAGGAAGTAACCCTCAGGGCTGTGTATGATGCACGCCCTGCATCATACACAGAGAAGCCCTCGCGTGCAAAACCCTGAATGCAGAGTTTAAACATGTTCTTGACACTGCTGTGAAGATTGTGAATTACATAAAATCACGTCCACTGAACACACGACTGTTTTCCACTCTCTGCAAAGAAATGGGATCAGAGCACAAAGGCCTGCTCCTGCACACAGAAGTCAGGTGGCTGTCGCAAGGAAATGTGCTGAGACGCCTGTACGAGCTGCGGGATGAGGTGCGCATTTTCCTCAAAGACCAAAGATCCCCACTTGCTGAGCATCTGTCTGATCCTGACTGGGTGACAAGACTGGCATATATGTCATGTATTTTTGAAAAACTCAACGGCCTTAATGCGTCCCTGCAAGGTGAAAACACAAACATCTTGTACCTTAATGACAAAGTGCAGGCGTTTGAGAGAAAGCTGGTGCGTTGGAGAGAGAGAGTGGAAATGGGACGCATAGACATGTTTTCTGAACTGGAAGAATTCATGGAGGAAAATGCACTCAGTGTTAACAGCATCAAGGCGTCTATTACTGCTCACCTTCAGTCCCTTTTGGATCACTTTCATAAGTATTTCCCTGAAGGAGACGCTCCCGACCAATATGACTGGATAAGGTCACCATTCAATGTAACCACGGCAAATCATCTGCCGTCAGATATGGAAGATGCGCTGATCGAACTTTCAACCGATCGAACCCTGAGGACGGCATTTGACAGCAAAACGCTGGATGAGTTTTGGGTTTCTGTCGCGCAGGAATATCCACAGTTGTCGAAAGCCGCGTTGGATGTACTCATGCAATTTGGCTCAACGTATTTATGCGAAAAGACATTCTCCGCGCTGACTTACATTAAGAATAAGCACAGGTCACGGCTTAACGTGGAAGATGATCTGCGGGTGGCGATCTCCAAAATTGAACCTAGAGTGGACCTGCTTTGCTCCGCGCACAGCGCCCATCCATCACATTAGGCGTTTTTTCTGAATAGCCTACAAAGTTATAATTGTTCCAAGGCGCCAGCCAACGCTGTACGTGTGTTACAGGCAGCTTGTTCGTATTCTGTCTGTAAGCATTTTTGGGATTTTCACAGTTATGGGATGTATTTGTTTTTGTCCATAATTTGTTAATAAAATAGCTTGGCACAGATATTGTGTTAATTTATTCTTTTATATGGGGGGGGGGGGTCGCGGGTCGTCAGCAGTCTAATATTGGGGGTCGTGGTCTGAAAAGTTTGGGAACCCCTGTGCTAGCTGACACGGCGACTGGCAAACAGGAGCGCTCCTTCTGGGAGGCCTGGTGAGGCCTACTACCTGCCAACGGTTCATCACAACCCACCAAGTGACTGAGCCCAAGCCTGCACCCTCATGCCGAGTCTTCAGGGAGGCCTGGTGCGGCTTACCACCCATCAACAGCTTAGCAGCCCATGCTAGCTGACACCGCGACTGGCGAATGGCTGCTGCTCGACCCAAGCCATAGGTGAGGCAGAATGATACAGAGCTAGGATGGAGGTACTCAAATCTACCCTGCCTTGTCAGGGGAGTACTATCAACTGGCCAGGGCATATACAGGAAGGGCCAGCGCCTGCCAAAAAACTGGCGGCCTCTAGAAACTAGCTCTGGAAGGCCGGGCTGAGCTATGCATACGGAATTTTCGTATCTGCATGAAAAACGCCTCAACCCTGCCCCACGACTACTGGCTAACTCGCTATCAATTCTGCACAGCACCAACCTGCATTACTTATAAAAAAAACCAGAACGCAGTTAAGGGGGCGGGCCTTGGCCGGACTACTCTACATAAGAGGAGGCTACATTAGGGACAATAATAAAGCTAGATTCAAAAATTTGGAACAGCTACCCGGAATGCAAACGCTTCTTGGCGTGCACCTCCGTAATCCCTAGAAAGCCTAAGCCAATCTAGATCTGTACCCGAGGTCCAAAAAAAGGGCCTCTACTATTGCACCATGCAAAAAGGGGCACTCGGGTAGAAGTGCCAGTCATTAAATAGATCTGGCTCTAGATCTAACTGTAGTTCTAGCATGGTCTGATCCTGAATTCTCCAGAAATTTACACTGAGAGAAGATACAGACCGCCTTACCCTGAGGCGGCTACCAGTTATCAGCTTAATACTAGGAGGGAAAAAATGACTAGCCTTCTCTTAAAACCAAAAAAACTTTTTTTTTTGTACTTTAAAAAAAAAAAAAAAAAAAAAAAAATATATATATATATATATATATATATATATATATATATATATATATATAACCGCTACACACCCGCAGGAAATGAGCGGTATTCCCAGCGCTAATTCTAACGCATCTTTATTGCCCTTTTAGGTTTGAGAATAAAAGGGCTGTACAGCTCTCAACGCATGTACCATATATAGTGTTCGCTGGCTTCCACTAGCAATACTGGCTTATTTGTACAGGGCTTAAGCAACTGGTTTTTGTTAAAATAACATTTTATCGTTCTAGCCGACCCACAGGCCCACAGGCGAACTACAGGCCCTTTTAAAACTTGTATCCCGCGATCCCCGAAGCCCTCAACAGGGAGTGTAAGCTTACAGAAAATATGTAATTATTTCCCTAATAGGGGACTTACCCGCTCGCCTGCGGCACGCCATGATATCCACCCACAAGCTTTATTCCCACATGAATGCTTAGGTGTACTACTACCACAGGGCTGAGGGGGCGCACTCACCAACCAGGCCAGGCAGGCCGTCAGAGTCTGACGTAGCTCTTTCTCCGCTCATCATGGGCCCGCCCAGCCGGGTGTTAAAGCGCCTGGGGAGAAAAAACTAGGAGAAGGACGCCCTCCTTACTCAACGCGCCCTTGGGGGAGGAGACTTGTCCCAGCGTGGTCTTCTTCGCTGGAACCGGCCTTGCCCGGCGTCCTTCCTATTCCTAGTGCGGGAGTCCTGCCTCTTCTGCGCCCTACTCCGCCACTGAGGGGGCGCACGAGAGGCGACAATGGCTCGCTGGTCCTGTCGCTGACTCTCGGGCTGCGATGGACCAGGGCCTCCCGCCTGCCTGGGCGCGGCCCCGGATCTCCGCGGAATGCATGATCTGAATGCCGCTGAGCGCACCCTCGCCTCCCTGAACCTTCCCACCACTGCCTTGACGGAGGTGCCAAAGAGCTCAGAGGGCGAAACCGGGGCATCGAGGAGAAAGGCTTTCTCTTTCGCCCCGATGTCCGCAAGGTTCAGCCACAGATGTCTCTCCGTAGCTACCATAGCCACCATCGCACGCCCGATGGCGACTGCTGTCTGCTTGGAAGCACGGAGAGCCAGATCTGTGGTGAGGCGGAGCTCAGCCATCGCGTCAGGGGGTAAGCCCTCCCCCTGATCGAGATCCTTCAGCAAGTCGGCCTGGTATGCCTGCTTACCGCGGTGGTATGTAGTGCTGCAGCGGCCTTACCTGCTGACGTGTACGCCCTGCCGTTTAAGCGCGAGGTGTTTTTCAGCGCTTTAGACGGCAGGGTGGGAGTTCTCAGTGTCGATGGCCTCCCTGACGCGAGATAGTTCGCAAACGTCTCGTCAATCGGAGGCATCGACACATACCCAGACTCAGCCGATCCTTCAACATCAGCGAAGTTTCCACGCTGATGCCGAATTATCCGGGCCGAGTATGGGTTCCTCCATGCCCCCGAGATCTGGTCGTGCAGATCGGGGAGGAATGGAAGGCTCCCCAGGGGTGAAGGGTTATGGCCGGAGAGAAAGCGATCATCCATTTTTTTTTTCTCGGGTACTCTCCTAGCGCGCTGCCAGCGTAACTCCAGCCTGTTGGTGGCGTGCTCCATAACCTCCATCAACTCTGCATACACTGGGCAAGATGGCTGAGAAGGTTCGGCCCCAACCGATTCATCACCACCCTGCCCAGCCATCCTCTGCTCGAATAGAAGAGCATCAGCTGACGAGGAGGAAAGATCCTACTCCTCCCCCGCCAGACGCCCCTCGCGACCTGGCTGGTCGTCTGTGAGGATTACACCCTCCTCCAGACGACGAGCCAAGTCCGTCTGGGAACCCCAAGACTTCCGTCGCCGCTCAGCCTCGGCGTGAGCTGGACCGTCCCCAGAAGCTGGCCCCTCTTCCCTCGAGAAGAGGGCCAGGCGAGAGCGGAGCGTTTGGATGGGGAAACGCTCGCAGTTCGCGCAAGAGGCTCCCTCGAGAACCTCCCGCGCGTGCTCTTCCCCCAGGCAGTACACACAGAGATTGTGCGTGTCCTCAGGCGTCAGATGCCTGGGGCACGGATCCGCGCACTTTCTAAAGTGTCGGGTTTTCTGTGAGCACTTCATCCTACTAATACAATTATTTCTTGTAACACCAGACAGAACAGTCACTGAAGACGAAGAAGCGGAGTCATGTTGGCAGAGGCGCCCTTTTATACTTCCTGGTCGCATCTGGATGACGTCATCGGCTGTCGCCGGTCAGTAGGACTGATGTGATTCGATTTTAGCTCAGCCATCTGTCACGCCGAGGGCGTTCCCCGTAGCATCAAGCTGACGCAGCACGAGTTCCCTTTCGAAAGGGAACCAGAGTTGAACTGGGCCTTGTTTATAAAACGATCATTGCCGAGATGCAGGGATCCCATTAACGTTGGGTTCTTTGGGAAGCTATACAGTGTTGTCTTGGGTTGTCCCGGACAACCAAAAACACTCATCTTTGGTGACATTGTTGATTTCGTGATATCCTGTGACTGCAGCGCAGCCGGCTTCCCTAAAGCCGAGCACAGCGATATAATGGGCGTGCATTTGCTCTCTCGCTCTAGTCGCACACGCACCCTTCTGGAAGAAGAGCCCGTATGGCCGTACAAGGACATTCCGCTCTAGCTTGTGTCAGATGGATCCATACTCGAAAAAAACTTTCCGAAACTTATTTGAAACCGGAAGGAATATTTTTGGCACAGAAATACTCCATCAAACGTCTAACTTTAAAAAAAAAAAACTTTGTCCATGTTTAGCATGGGAATCCAAGTCTTTAACAGTGCAAAAAGCTCAGTATGCACGAAACAGCATTTCACCCCCCCCTTTAATTGAAAAACTCACATACAGCACCTTTAATAATAGTAACAAAAAGGGTAGTACCTGTATGCAGCATTCTTAATCTAAACTGGAGATCTGGAGCATGATTTAAAATGGACAGCCTTTGAGCTTCTTTGGCAATATGACGGCAGAAAGAATACAAACAAGCAGGTTGATATATTGGGAAAACTAACTTGTAAATGTTTTCATATATAGTGCTTGTAACAATTACCACTGCATGAAAAAAGTTGTATATGGAACAGTATACTCCTGTATACACTGCTGGAATTCGAAAGAATCCAGGAGTATACTGGCCGGATAAGTCAAATTCCATAGATCCGTATATATCCGTATTCATCCGAAATGGTACCAAACCGGATGTATTTGTCACACTGAATTTCTGTATGAAATATGTTGTGCATTTTGTCTTAATATTTAACAGGCTTATTCTTGCAGAATAAAATCAAGAGATTAAACAAACTCTTTTGAAGGATGTGGTATGATTCCTGTTTCAAACAACTCAAGTCAATTCTCTTCCCAGCAATGTCATTCAAGTAATTGAATTTTCTCATGCAGGTGTTTGGCTGTCACACAGAGGGGTCTTACAGAGAGAGGCCTGCGCTCTGGAGGTTTTGGCATTCTGCGTGCAGGAGTTGCGGAGGTTGGCATGTATAAGCACAGTAGTCATTGTTCTCACTCATTAGCTGCTGAAGGACTGATTCCCTCAGGCTACTCAACATGACATCATTCTGCAAAATGATCTCTGAGAGCTCCCAGGTGCAGGACAAACCTGCTTGCATTTCCACTGCAATGCCCTGAAGCTAGAAGACATGCACATGTGGGATGGAAACCATTATAGATAAAACCTGTGAATCTTGTGAAGAACTGTGGGCGTTCAACATTCCTGGGAGAGAAAAGGATGTTGGAATTGTTACAGCCTAATTGAAAAGCAATTTTCAGTTTGATTGTAAAGGTGTGTTCTTTTTTTGTGTAGGAATCTAAGTAAAACTTTTTGCCAACAGAATGTAGTGCCTATTTTAAGAATTGTAAATCATTGTTTATTTATTTGACAATGAACACATTTTGACCATTACTTTTATGACAGACAACACATGCTACACTATATAAAATATTATGCAAAACTTAAAGTAGCAAGCCATCTCACAGGGTGCCTTAAAAGATTTGCACTTATCACTGAATGAGTGGCCTACAACAGCTCTAACCTTTTGCTAGCACTTATACTTATTATATGCTCGTCTAATAATGCAGTGGAGATGCGATGTGCGTTTGAAGATGCAGCGTAACACAAAAGCTTGTGAAAGCGATAATTGAGATCTATTTGTACCTGCAAAGCATACCTTCTAGAGACATATTACTTTCTTTCTATGGGGAAATGCAAAAGAAGGATGGTGATTTCAAATGCCAACCTCCAATAACAATCAGGATAATAATAAAATGATCATATTTATCATAAGTACAATATTATCATAGTTATGTTTCATTGTGTTTTCCCCTGTGACCTAGTTTGATTTAGCCATTATATTCACCTGTCGTCAATTAGCTCATTAGTTTCTTTTGTTAGCTCTGTGTATTTATTCCATTTTCTCCCTCATTCTCTGTCTGTTCTTGTTTGTATGTTGTGTGTAGTTTTGATATCTCCCTATTCTCCTGAGTTTTGTCATTAGAAGACGTTATGCTTCTTCGTCTTTGTGCCGTGTACACACACAAACCATGACAGAAGAACGGACCATTTTCTTCTTTTTTGTTTTTGTTTCCCTTTACACCTGCTGTGCCTGGAGCAGGGGGAACGTCCACTGGAAGACCACTCTCGGGACTTTATCCAGCTTGCATGCCAGACACACTCCCCAGATCATTCACTCTGTGTATTTTATCACACTAGCCTGAGTGCGCATTCCAAGGCATTCAGCGGATGGTCCAAATCTTCACCGCATTCGTGGAGTGGATTCTGGTTAACAACAACTCCCCATTCACCATTGTCTTGACTGAGGATGATACCAGCCCCACTCCACATCTAGAGACCAGCCAGAGCCCACGGTGGACTTCAGCCTGCCGCAATTGACGAGCCCAAACCAAAACCAAGGACAGAAGGAGTCATTGCACCGGAGCCTGAACCTCAAGGTTCTGAGTGTCTGACCAGGTGTCTGACCAGGTGCGTAAGCCTGATACATTGTGTGCAGAGGGGGCATTAGTGGAGTTTGAGGGCTGGGATAAAAGCCCAGTCCACAACCCTTCCGTGGTGGATGTGTTCGCTATGATTGTTGGAACATTTTTCACACTATTGGATGTGTTATTGAGGTAATTCCCTTGTTTCTCCTGTCCCCGTTGGTTTCATCCAGCCCTGATTTTCCTGATTCCCCGCTGGTTATGTCCAGCTCTGTATCCATCCCAGCCTCTCTCTCCCGCCACCTCTAACTGTTGGTTCCTCAGCCCTGCCTCCTCTGGTACCCTTCAGCCCCTCTTCATCTCCAGCACAGAATTGTGTGAATCTGCTGCAGGACTTCAGGCCACCAGCTCCGCCTAGTAGAGGATCCCTAGGCTCTGCCTCCAGCCTCTGAACCCAACACTCCACCGCTGCCTGTCGACACATCTTGTCCACATTCTCCGGAAACTTTCAGCCTTAGGACTTCACCGGGCTCTCCTGCCTGCACCATCAGTTCTGTCTGTCTCCCTCTTTCCCCAGCTCTGCCTTCATCCTCAGTCCCACTTGCTTCGCCTAAGTCTTCAGGTTCCTGTGTTTCACCTCGGATGCTCATTGCCGCAGCTCCACCTCGGTTTCCAGCACCAGCGATGTCACGTGGGCTCATCAGCTCCACCTGGATCTCCATATCCAGTGGCGTCTCCATCAGCCGTCCCCAGGGTGGTGCCTGTCAAGTCTCCACCATGGCTCCACCTGCCTTCGACTCTGCCCTGGGGCCTCGTCATGGCTGGTCTCTGGACCAAACAGCTGGCTCCTCCTGCTTCGGGGATCCCCCTTGGCTCCTTCCACCCTCCACTCCCCCTTGGACTTTTGTGTTAGACTCAAGTTTTGTTTCACCCCCCTCCAGTTCTACATCCTTGTCCAGATTTTATTGTATCTAAAAGCTGCTTAAAGGTCCCATGGCATGAAATTTTCATTTTATGAGGTTTTTCAACATTAATATGAGTTCCCCTAGCCTGAATATTGTCCCCAAGTGGCTAGAAATTTAGATCGGTGTAAACAGAGTTCTGGCTGTATTTCTCTGCCTTTGAGAAAATGACAGCTCAGAGGAACTGATCTTGAATTTTCCTGTTATGATGTCATAATCGTAACCGTTACCTCCCTTTCCTCCGCCCATAGAATTTGGCACGCCTATGCGAGCGCCATATTTGTCCTCGAGAGATCATGGCTTGTGAACGAGTGAATGCTGCCAGTTTCTCAGTGTTTGGATGTACAAATTAAAACAGTCTTTTTTCAGTTCCTTCTGATCTGTGATCAGTGATTTCTGATGTGTAGCTAATTATTCAAGTTCACACAGAACTTTTATTCATGCACACGCTATCTTGTGAGTCAGTGTTTTTGTACGTCCTCGTCGCGTCTATCTGTTGTAAAATGTGCATACAGTAGTGAGTTTCTGCTCAACATCGGCAAAGACACATCTTTAGAGATAAACCTCACGCACGCTGAAGCTCGGGCTGCACTGACCGGTCGGCCTTCAACATCACCGACCCCCAGTACTGCATCTGGCCCACAGCAGAGGCACCAAACGTGGCGCAAGATTAAGCAGAAGGGGGGTAAGCGTGAGGGTATCCGGGCTAGCCAGCTATCCCCACAATAAACTGGATTACATTCAATTACTGCTGTTGTGTCTTTGTTTGCGCTGTGTACTCAATGCGCATCACTGATGCTTTTCATAATATCTAAAAATAATTCTATAATCAACACTTACTCTTAACTCGTTCATCTCGACAGCTGTAATGGTACATTACATGTGTTAGAAAGTTGGTAGAATAATGATGAAGACGAACTCGGCGTGACTGGGACTCTTGTTTATTCAGAACTCTCAGATACAAACAAAATAAACTCACGCTGACAGCGCTCTCATAACTCAGTAATTACTATAAATAACTTTGTTAGCAATCTCTCCGTCTCTGGTCCGTGATGTCCGGTTCGCAAACTAATCGTTTTTTTTAACCGGTTCTTTTTAGTGAACCGGTCGAACCAGTTCACCAAATCGGACTGAATCGTTCTAAACGGTTTGCGTCTCGAGTCAGCACTGATCCATAATTTAATAAAGTTAATAACTTTCTGACATGAGTGACAGCCCCTCCAACTAGAAATAAACAAATAACCTGTAGTATATGCCAGTAACTACAACAGTTCACTGAACTGAGACGTGCTGAGAGAACTGATGAGAAGTGAACTCAGGTCCATCCGTCTCTCTGGCAGGCTCGTGCCTGCTCGTAGACCTCGTTAAACCACGCCCCCTCCGCTACAAGATCTGATACTCATTTCAAATGCAAAGATGTCAGCCAATCACAACTCTGGGCGTTTTTACTGAAGTCTCACAGCAGACACGCCCCTTGAAACAGGACATTCAGCCACAGGACAAACATCAGTATAGAAAAAGTGCCTTTTATTTCTAAATTATGACATTTTAGGATGTAAAAATCATACTAACAATATAAGTACACCTCAGGAAACTGTAGAAAAATAAAATAATAGAAAAATGCCATGCCATGGAACCTTTAAAGGACATTCTGTCGAAGGTTGTTCTTGTTTATCATATAGAAGTCATACGGGTTTGAAATGACATAAAGGTTAGTAAATTACCTCTGAATTTGTTGTGTGAACTATGCCTTTAATGGCCCTAAAGCAGGCTGTTATTTATGTAATATATATTTAACTGCAATGGACTGGCCATCCATCCATGGTGTTTTCCGAAACGCTGGGAAAGGCCCCAGCATCCTTGCGACCCTACATGTGACAAGCAGTTTGGGAGATGGATGGGTGATGTCTTATTTATTTATTTTGAGTTTGTAGAGTAATATATTACACAAACATTATCTTTACTGGTTTTGTGAGATTCACACTGGACAGGGAAGTGGAGTGAAATAGAAAAACAGTGCAAGAGATAGTGAGAATAGGATCAGGCAATGACATATGCTCAATGACCTCTGTGAGTCTGCTGTCATTATGCCTTTGTATATATACACCTTAGTATCCACCTGGAGTTAAATGTGCCTGGAATTTGCAGAATACACAAAAATTTTGCATTTTTAAATATGCTAACTTTTTTTTTTTAAGGCAGTCTCACAAAAAAGTAATATTTTGTGCAGTTTTTTTAAAGCCTAACACTTGTTAAGACAACAAATCTCATTATAGTTGGCTCCAAATGTAATATGATGCAGCGGTCCTGAGGATTGTTCCTGTGTTGCGTTAGTCAAATTCAATACCATTTGCTCTGAGCTCTGTGGCCTGTATTCTGAGATGTTGAAGTTTGGTTTGTGTTGGCTGGTTTGTTGAACATTGCTCAGAGGCAGGTTACTCCGAACACTTGTGTCTGGAAACTACATCAGTATGAGAGAAACTCTACAGGGAAACAAACAGCAGTATTCCAATAGATCTGTAATATGTTTCCCAAAATGTCTTTGAGTAACCCTCCTTTTTAAGGTCAGCAAGAGGAATGTCCCCTGAAATATGTGGAAATTTGGGTCAAATTAATTGTTCACACCATGCTGTGTATCACAAAGCTAAAATAAAACTATGGAAACTCTGAGCTGTTAGGGAGCAGGTTAGGGTCAAGAGAGCCGGGGGTCACTAACTGAACCTTTGGAATTTTGATTGAAGTTGGTCCCTCATGTTAATAGGGTCCTTGGAGAGTCTTAGTTTGAAAATAACAACTCTCTCCTGCTCAAAGGGAAGAGGGGACGTGAGAGCGATATCTGAGAAAGCAGCACCGGTGCGGCCAGCCTTTTATCTGATGTGATCTTGGTTTAAGCAAACATCCGACCTGGCGTGCGACTTTTCGCGAGTGCCGAGGGAATTTTCTCCCCTTCTAGGATGTGAAGGTGTAGAAGAGGCTCTGGCTGGGAGGAAGGCAGCAGTACACACACTAAAAGTGCCATTCTGAGGACAAAACACAGAGGGGACAAACAATGGGAGGTGAGCCAGGCTTGGTAAATAGGCCCTGGTCAGAACAGAATCATTTGCAGCTCAAGCTGCAGTGTTTATTTTTTCACACTTGACGCTAATGTACTTCCTCCTGGCTCTGTCTCAGTGTTCTCTGTCTCAGGCCTTTTATCTGTCATCTCTGTTTTTTGATGATTTCTGGTCCATATTACACAAGGCATACGTCCATTTGTATCCACTTCCTTTGAACTCTGGATTGTAGAAAAACAAGGGTCTGTGCAGGGTATGCTCATTGCGTTTTAGTGGCCATTTTGCTCACAAACCACATTAATATAGTAATAAAAAGACTCTAAGGTGGAGCTGCAACATTTGTTACAAAAAGTGATTTGAATTAGTTCACTTGACAGGTTAAAGGATTGTTTCCGCAGGCACTAGCTCGTTGACATTCAGCTGTGGCTTTTTGTTGTGATGTATTGCATTGTTCTGTGAACAGTTTCCTCTCACAAAACATGTTTGGCTCAGTTTGCGTACTAACAGGATGTACATGATAAATGCGCCTGGGCGTTGTGCTTTTCTGTGTGGTCAGCTTATGTGGATCACACATGCTTTCATCTCCTCAATGCAATGCTTTTCATTCATCCATGTCCAAGACTCGCCTGACATTCTCCACCTCTCTCAGAAGCTCTTCAATGGTTTTTTGAGACAAGATTGTGGCCTGGCCATTCCTATAAAAACAATTTTAGCGGTAGTTTATCAGGAAGTGACAATTATTTTCTCTTCGACTCACTGGATGGAAACGGTGCTTTATTCGCAAATGTTTTATACGATATTGCAAGTTTCATTCGCAACTTTGGATGGAAACATAGTGATTGTGCTTTCTCGACTCTGGAACAGTCTCCCTCTTAATATTAGATCTTCCCCTTCTGTATCTACTTTTAAATTATCTTAAAATAAAATAAAAAAAAACGTATTTCTATTCTTTGTTTTAATTGAGGGTGTAAAATTTTTCATGTGTACTCTAGGTTTGGATCCAGTGTGTTAATTCTGTTTTAATTTCCCTGTACAGCACTTTGGTTACAACCTCTGTTGTTTTGAAATGTGCTTTATAAATTAATAAAATAAACTAAACTTTCGAACTGGCAGTGTTTCTAGTGTGCAAGTGAACCTCTGCTGATTGTGTAGTCCTCCAACCTCCGTCAGACTGTCACATTGCTTTTGTTTATGATCATCCTCATACTGTGCAATAATGTCCCACATTTTATACTATTATTTCATGTCATTGATTTGCTATATAAGTACAGTAAGTGTAATTATAAGGATATAATTAGTGTTGTTTCATTGAGGAAGGAATCTGTGTTTATGAGACTGTATGTGGACAAATAATTTTGTCCTTTGTTTAATTTGTAAATGATTCAGTGCTATTTTTTTTAACTACTGGCATAGGCCTACAGAAACAGTCAGTCCCAGCTTTATTGGAATGATTGTCAGACATTTACAAAACATTTATGATACTTAAAATGTAAATGGGTAAAGAGATAGATGAAATGAAGGGGAAAATAAAATAAATAACAATAATTAATCAACACTAGATAATTAAATAATTAGATTATTAAAATAGTAAGTGGTCAGTGATTGGATTTAATTTTGGGATGGGATGAATATGAATTAAAATGTGTTCTTTTAGGCCTTTATCTTTTTTAATTTTTATAGCTTACTGTTTTTAGCACATTATTGATAATAACACATTTTTCAAACTTAATTTGAAAGCTGTCAAGGAGACTACTATACTTTTGTCACGTTTAACACAAAGGAAAACTGGTGCGAGGACTCAAGTGCAGGAAAAATAGAAATTTATTATAAAATAAAACAAACTCAAAACAAAACCCACGAGGGGGGGAAAAAATATAACATAACAGAAAACTGAACATACCAGGGAATCACAGGGAACGGAGGACGTAGACATTACAACGTAACCACAAAGACTGTGAGCACATGGGAACTATATAAAGGGGAAGAAATCAGGAGGGAACAGGTGGAGGAAATCAAACACTAATCAGATAACAAGGGGGAGGGATCAAACAATGACAGAGGCACATGGCCACACTAACAAAACCCACATGTGCACACAAGACAGGACAGGCATGTGACATAACCCCCTCTCTACGGAGCGGCTACCAGACGCTCCATCAGCCGAGGGCGGGGCAAGAAAGACAGACCAGGGAAGGACGGGAGGGACAGACGAAGAGGGACAGACCAGGGCGGCACGGGAGGAACGGACCAGGGCGGGACGGGAGGGACGGACCAGGGCGGGAAGGGAGGGACCGACCAGGGCGGGAAGGGAGGGACGGACCAGGGCGGGAAGGGAGGGACGGACCAGGGCGGCACTGACCAGGGCGGCACGGGAGGAACGGACCAGGGCGGCACGGACCAGGGCGGCACGGGAGGGACGGACCAGGGCGGCACGGGAGGGACGGACCAGGGCGGCACGGGAGGGACGGACCAGGGCGGCACGGGAGGGACGGACCAGGGCGGCACGGGAGGGACGGACCAGGGCGGCACGGGAGGGACTGACCAGGGCGGCACGGGAGGGACTGACCAGGGCGGGACGGGAGGGACTGACCAGGACGGGACGGGAGGGACAGACAAGGGAGAAACAGAAAAGGAAGGGGAAAACAAGGGAGAGACGGGGATCACAAAAAGTTCAGACGGCCGGGGGGGCCGGGGACACCAGCAGAGTTCAGACGGCCTGCAGAGTTCAGGCGACCGGGACGGCCAGGGTGGCCAGCAGAGTTCAGGCGGCCGGGACGGCCAGCAGAGTTCAGGCGGCCAGCAGAGTTCAGGCGGCCGGGACGGCCAGGGTGGCCAGCAGAGTTCAGGCGGCCAGCAGAGTTCAGACGGACAGCAGAGTTCAGGCGGCCAGGACGGCCAGGGTAGCCAGCAGAGTTCAGGCGGCCAGCAGAGTTCAGGCGGCGCAGGAAGAGCAGGGCGCCGGGGCGGCGCGGGAAGAGCAGGGCGCCGGGGCGGCCCGCAGAGTTCGGGAGGCCAGGACGGCCCGCAGAGTTCGGGAGGCCCGGACACGGCAGGAACTGCCGGGATGGTCTCTGGCCTAGGGTCCACCGGAGCTGGGTCCGCCGGAGCAGGGACCGCCGGAGCTGGGTCCGCCGGAGCTGGGTCCGCCGGAGCAGGGACCGCCGGAGCAGGGACCGCCGGAGCAGGGACCGCCGGAGCTGGGTCCGCCGGAGCAGGGACCGCCGGAGCTGGGTCCGCCGGAGCAGGGACCGCCGGAGCTGGGTCCGCCGGAGCAGGGACCGCCGGAGCTGGGTCCGCCGGAGCAGGGACCGCCGGAGCTGGGTCCGCCGGAGCAGGGACCGCCGGAGCTGGGTCCGCCGGAGCAGGGACCGCCGGAGCTGGGTCCGCCGGAGCAGGGACCGCCGGAGCTGGGTCCGCCGGAGCAGGGACCGCCGGAGCTGGGTCCGCCGGAGCAGGGACCGCCGGAGCTGGGTCCGCCGGAGCAGGGACCGCCGGAGCTGGGTCCGCCGGAGCAGGGACCGCCGGAGCAGGGACCGCCGGAGCAGGGACCACCGGAGCAGGGACCACCGGAGCAGGGTCCACCGGAACAGGGTCCACCGGAACAGGGTCCACCGGAACAGGGTCCACCGGAACTGGGACCACGCCAGGGGAAACCCTGTGCTCCTCCCAGGCACGCAGGACTGCCGCCATGAAGAACCCCATCACAGCCCTCCAGGCTGTGTCAGGACTCGGGACCACCGGAGCAGGGTCCACCGGAGCAGGGACCACCGGAGCAGGGACCACCGGAGCAGGGTCCACCGGAGCAGGGTCCACCGGAGCAGGGTCCACCGGAACAGGGTCCACCGGAACTGGGACCACGCCAGGGGAAACCCTGTGCTCCTCCCAGGCACGCAGGACTGCCGCCATGAAGAACCCCATCACAGCCCTCCAGGCTGTGTCAGGACTCGGGACCACCGGAGCAGGGACCACCGGAGCAGGGACCACCGGAGCAGGGACCACCGGAGCAGGGACCACCGGAGCAGGGTCCACCGGAGCAGGGTCCACCGGAGCAGGGTCCACCGGAACTGGGACCACGCCAGGGGAAACCCTGTGCTCCTCCCAGGCACGCAGGACTGCCACCATGAAGAACCCCATCACAGCCCTCCAGGCTGTGTCAGGACTCGGGACCACCGGAGCAGGGACCACCGGAGCAGGGTCCACCGGAGCAGGGTCCACCGGAGCAGGGTCCACCGGAGCAGGGACCACCGGAACAGGGACCACCGGAACAGGGACCACAGGAACAGGGACCACCGGAACAGGGACCACCGGGACAGGGACCACCGGGACAGGGACCACCGGCACAGGGACCACCGGAACTGAGACCCCCGGAGCCGTCACGGAGGGAGCCTTCCTTCTCCTCCTCCGCTTAGAGACCACTGGCACCGAGTCCACCGGAACAGGGACCACCGGAACAGGGATCACCGGAACAGGGACCACCGGAACAGGGACCACCGGAACAGGGACCACCGGCACACGATCCACCGGAACAGGGACCACTGGCACACGATCCACCGGGACACGATCCACCGGGACACGCTCCACCGGGACAGGGACCACCGGAACAGGGACCACCGGCACAGGGACCCCCGGAGCCGTCACGGAGGGAGCCTTCCTTCTCCTCCTCCGCTTAGAGACCACCGGCACCAAATCCACCGGAACACGGAGTCTATCGGCCTCCTCAGTGAGACGAGCCCACCACGCAAAGCACTCCAAAATGTTCATACGTGGTGGGACCGTTTCCTGCTGAGTCCTCTGCATGGTGGTTACGTTCTGTCACGTTTAACACAAAGGAAAACTGGTGCGAGGACTCAAGTGCAGGAAAAATAGAAATTTATTATAAAATAAAACATAAACTCAAAACAAAACCCACGAGGGGGGGAAAAAATATAACATAACAGAAAACTGAACATACCAGGGAATCACAGGGAACGGAGGACGTAGACATTACAACGTAACCACAAAGACTGTGAGCACATGGGAACTATATAAAGGGGAAGAAATCAGGAGGGAACAGGTGGAGGAAATCAAACACTAATCAGATAACAAGGGGGAGGGATCAAACAATGACAGAGGCACATGGCCACACTAACAAAACCCACATGTGCACACAAGACAGGACAGGCATGTGACAACTTTGCATGCAATATATGAGCAATATCACACTCATAGCCATGCGTTAGGACCGTAGGCACGAGGCTAATTACTAATTTAAAACAAAGCCATACCATATATTTCTTAAAATCATTGCCTAAATGACAGCAATTTAAATTAGAAAAATGTTAAACTCGCATTAGACTTTTTGACAACCAGTTATGCTGACTTAGGATAACAGATTTTCACAACTAATTTTCATTACTACTTTTACTCAAATACTTTTAGGGCTAATGAATACAGATACTAGCCTAGAAATCTAGACACACCCTAGCGGCTGCAAATGTAATTTGCTGCCAGGGTCGTCGAGCAACTCTCCGTTGGCTTGCGAGCTGGAAAAAACAAATTCCAATCACTTTGTGTGTAGAGTCCGTGGGCGGGCTTAACATAATGACGGCAGAGTTGCGGCGGTTCTGCGTGCTACTCGTAAACAAAGAAGCTGACGAACAGCGGTCTTTCGAATCGGCTTTGGCCGCAACTCTGGAAGACTTGGAGTTAAGCTTTTCTCTGAGAAAAGAACAAAGAACGGCACTGAAGTCATTCTTAAGAAAGGAAGATGTGTTCAGAGTTTTGCCGAGTTTTGCTTCATTGCTCTGGTTGGTTGTAGCGCTATCCTATTGCGTGCAGAGGGAGTTTGAAAGACAACCGTTTATCCCGCCCCTCGGATTGAGACCTGCCAATGGTGTGTTCCCAGACCCGACATCTTGATGTGGGTCTGGCTTGTCAGGCTACACAGTTACTGCATCGAAGTTCCATTTTGTTATTTACAATTTTCAATATGTGAAAAAAAAAAAAACACTTCAAGGGGAGATGCATCACACACAAACGTATGATTTGAATAGAGAAAATGGTAAAGAGAAAATGAAATGTGCCAAGCATCAGCTGTGGCCTCTCTCTCAGGCTAATCAATAGAGTGGTGTGACATTTATTTGGCTGCAGAATCAGAAACATATTAGCCCCTGCAGATTTCTGGGAACAGTTCTCCGTGCCGAACGACTGCGTGTTTTCTCTCCTAAAAGTAGTGGTGATCTCATTGACTGAGTATACAGAAAACGAGAAGAAAGAGAAAAAAAGCAGAGATAGAATATTCATCAGATGGTCACAAACTGTAAAGTCATGACACCATAACATAATTTCAGACACATTTTTGGCTACAACGAATGGATTGTTCTTTGTGCGACAAGAAAGACTAAAGTGTTGATTGCATACTGTTTAGTCTCTCATGAGTTTGCATGCTTAGCTGTTGTGCATGTAGCAACGGTTCGATTTCACGAGGTCTCTGGCGTACAGAGAAAACATCTGGCAGTGGAGTGCAGGAAAAATTACACGTGAAGTCAAAATCTTGTCACAGTTGGTTGCACTGAAAAGTCAACTGTATAAAATTACAACTCAGTCTAAACCAAAGGGTCAAGGTTTGGCTGGATAACATGGCCCACCCTGCTGAAAAGCTCATCATAAACCAGCATTAATTCCTTGTTGGTCCAGACTGGTTTATGCTGTTTAGAGCTGACAGACTGCTGGTCTAGCTGGTGGACCAGCATTGTCATCTGAAATTTTGAATACAGTAAAAAAGCCAAACTGGTAAAACTTTTTTTCAAGAGACAAAATAACCAGTAGTATGTAACTACAATGTTGTAGTCCTACTTACATTATATTCTATTGCATCAGGTACAAAATTAAAAGTTGTTGTTGTTTTAAAGGTTTGAAGAATGTAATTGCTGTCAGAATGCTGTGTCCACCAGCACACCAGTATCCCATGCTATGGATCAGCTAACCAACAACCCGCATCCCAAGGTGGTACCAGTGTGCAAAACAAACCTTGAGCTGCCTGCGGTCTGTCACCACTCGAAAACATTGTGGCACCAAGATCGGCTGCTATGGGGGCCCTTGGGATTGTTATAGCCCCAGGGCCCTACGTGTTCTTAATACGGGCCTGTATACAGTACATGCCATTACCATACTTTCTGGTTTCAAAAACATCCTATTTAATTGTAAGTCATTCAAAAGTTGCTGTGTGAACTCCAAATTATGTACTTCCAAGGGGGCAAGCCAGAAACCACAGAGATGGATGAAAATGCAAATGGATAGCTTTCTCCATGTGTACGACGTTTTTGGTCTAAACTGAGCCAGTGCGAATTTGTCAGCAAACCCCAATGTTTTATCTCACCATACACAATATATGTCAGTGACTAAAGGAAATTGCTTGAAATTATTGGTTTTGGGCAAGGACAGAGTCCTGGATAGTTACAGATCAAAGATTGGTTGTTCAGACCAATCCACTTCCCTTGAAAACAACTGCTGGTACTGTATATGCTCATAAACAACAAATGCCTTACATTATTGCTCACATCACACATTTTAACTCCCACTTGGCCCGTCATTGAGGCAGAGTTATGGCTTGTGTGGGCCAGTGCAAGCAAAGGTGTGTACTCAGAAATTCCTGCATACATTTCTGAAGGTCCTTTTCTCCCTTCTTTTGAACATGATCATATTTTGGAACATTTCTGATTATTTTATATTTAATGTATTCATTCAATGTGTTTGTTGTGAATATGCATTCTTTGTATAAATAGGCCTTCTGAAGGCTCCAGATATCACGACTCTACAGTTTGACCACTACAAACATTACACCATAATGTTTTTAGTTGTAAAACATTGGCCCCAGCTCCAAGGATAGTATTATTCAAGTAATCATTTTTACAGTGCCACAAAATTGGCCACTTACATGTCTTGCATGTCTTTGGTGTAATGACAGTCTCTGGTGAATTAACTACAGCCTGCTTGGAAATTTACTTCATCACTGACCTCAACTTATCGCCAACTTTAAATAATTTCATTCTTTATACTTCACATGTCCAAGACTGCATACCTGTGCAAATGCCAAGAAAAACCTTGTCTTGATTAAGGCCTGTATGTTAGTACATCACTGCCATGTCATTTCTGACGGCCATAAATATGTTGGATTTCCAGATTAATGGTAACAAGCTGGCATCAGCTTGTATAGTTTGACTAAACATATTGTCTTGGCATGGAATGCCTTGTAAAGCTGTTGACCACTTCTCAGTTTGAGTCAGTAGAAAGAAAAGTGGCTATAAAATTGGTGACAATGTCTTTTTTTCCAACATGGAACATATGGCTCATTCCCTGTTTCCCCATGATGTTATTATGAAATCACATGGGAAAGTATCATTATGTGTCAGAACCAACCCTACCCTATGTAATGATAATTGTGCAATTTAAAAGCCTTAATTTTCAGGATAGTGTTATTTCTTTAGTTATTCTTGTCGTTGATGTTTATCCAAATGCACTTTCATTGACCTCTCACCCCAGACCCTCAAATTAATGTTCACCCAATGTAGACAAAACGTTCCACCAATGATCCAATAAGCCCTCTTTGCATAAGGGTTACTGTTCTCATGTTTCCATTGAGTGGGCATTGTTCTGTACATTTCCTCCATTATGCCATTGCAGAGCCAGTCCCTGTGGATCAAGCTGAGGCGATGGCTGCATTTCATGGTGATTGATTTGACACTTAATTGGTTCCCAAGGTGAACTTGGCCAATCCAGCTCAATTGTTCGAGGAGGCAGTTTGCTGGCAATCGTGCACTCTAAAGGGGGACCCACCCTGACTTGGCATGGGTAATGTGAGAATGATTCAGTGGGGGAGTGGAGGGCTGATCTGGCCATTGGCCAGCAAGTGTGTCGACAGTATCAGAAAAATGAGAGTTCATATAGATGCCTGAGAAGTAGGTCAAGGACTCAATAGTGAAGCCAGGGATGTTTTTCACTAGGAGATGTCTGAAAACAATTTTCATTTCTCACACTCATGTTTTTCCAAACACAAATGACTTTCTTTCTTGTGTGTAAGACATAATTTCACATCTTCAGCTTGCAAACCAAAAGGAGTCAAAAGCATGTTTATCACATAAAGCTGCAGTATAGCCATAATGACTATTAACTAATGTATTGAGCTTCAAATATTTTCTCTTTGTGTTCTACGAATGTAATAACACAATACAGGTCTGGGATGACATGAGAGTAAGTAAATAACAGAATTAAAATTTTGGGGGGAACTATCCCTTATATATATATATATATATATATATATATATATATATATATATATATATATATATATATATATATATATATATATATATATATATATATATATATATATATATATAATATATATATATATATATATATATATATATATATATATATATATTTTTATATATATATATATATATATATATATATATATATATATATATATTAGTGCTGTCAAACGATTAAAATATTTAATCGCGATTAATCGCATTAATGTCATAGTTAACTCACAATTAATCACAATTAATCGCACATTTTTATTTATTCTAAATGTCCCTTGATTTCTTTTTGTCCCATTATTTTTTCTTATTTTAATGCTCTTATCAACATAGAAAAGTGGATCGGCTTGCTTTGTTCAAATGTTTGTTTTATTGAAAACAACATTGGCATACTTTAGTGTTCGATTTCACACCAACATTCTCACTTGGAGCAAATAATCGCTCACACAATGTAACACTGCCCATCAATAAAAGGGTGAAACAAATACTTTGTTGCACAAACAGCCCCTTCAACAGCCCTTTCTAAGGGATCAAAACAGGGTGATACAAAATAAAATTACAAAGTGCACATGCAAGGTAAACTAGGACTCCGCCTATAGTGCAGTTAAACCAGGGGTCGCCAACTAGCGGACTCCGGTCCGAATCCGGACCGCGAAGCCTTTTGACGTAATGAAACAGTTAACGTTGCAATGCTCAGTTACTACGTTCAGACCCAGACGCGCGGTCAAGCATGCAGTGAAGAAGAGACTGATGGTGCGTTCACACCGGACGCGAATGACGCGACATGCACGCCGCTTAATCCGCGCCGCAGAATGTCTATTTGCGTCTTTGCATTGACTTAAATCACTCGCGCAAAACGCTTCATTCGCGTCTGGTGTCAGAGCAGAAAGCAGCGCTCAAGACAAGCACTTTTAGTTGAAGACCCCTGAGTTAAACCATGGCTTAATACGTTTCTCATTTCGGCGTCTCACGCTTGCCATCCACGTCTAATCTTTTAATGGCCCAAACGAGTGCGGGCAGCCGCAGCGTGCCTGATGTTTTGTTTCCGGTCTAGCTACATCCGGAGTGGTGTTGTAGTTTTTCTAACGGTACTAGTTGTTGCAACAGCATGTGAAAAAACTACAAAGTTTGTTAGACCAAAAAGAACGTTAATCTCGCGATAAAAAAATTGACGCCGTTAAAATAGGTTTGCGTTAACGTCGTTAATAACGCGTTTAACTGACAGCACTAATATATATATATATATATATATATATATATATATATATATATATATATATATATATATATATATATATATATATATATATATATATATATGACCTCTTGATTAACACCCTCAAGGTCGGAACACTACTTCCACTAGCAAAACTCTGATACAGTTCTCCTAATCAGCTGCAGACATGCAGAGATAAACTAATCCCTTTTCTTCACTGCTTTCAAACAAAATGAAGGTTGCCAAGATCCTGTTCTCAGTTTCTATGGTCTGACATGCCTTGTGCATTTGAAGAACTCTGAGAAAAGGGGCATGCCGAGTCTCTGCGCATTCCAATAACATTCTGATATTATTATTATTATTATGACTCTGATGTCATGGCATAGCTTTGCCAAGCATTGTAGTCGTAAGGTCATCCTTGCGCATGACAAGCATTTGTGTGTGTATTTCTTATGCAAGTGTAAGAGTTCTGTGAGAATTTGGGTGGGGTAAATGAGTCGAGGGTGGGTGAAAGCTGGTGAAGAAAGACATGGGGTTCATATGCAGACAGGGTTTAAAGGTTTAGACAAATGCTCAGTCAGAGCTGTAGGGTGGACAGAACTCAACACTCTCTTTTTTATTACTAGTCTTCATCTAATCCGTGATGGTCTAGCTATAGAGTGGGTCATTTGTAGAAATACACTTTGATCCTCCTGCACATTAAACTATTAGGAATTGTTTTGTTCAAGAAGTGTGCAGTTAGTAATCTGGTCAAGAACACGATAACAATGAAGCTTTATATTTAAAATATGTGGGTTGTTAGGTGGAAATTTTAAGTCATTGACTGACTTTGTCCAGACCAGCACATGTTGTGCTTTGGGTGCTGACTCTCTATCTGGGATAGAGTTAGTTTGCTAGTATCCCGACTAGGCTTCTTAATAAGCTTAATACGATTTTTTTGGCTTTGCTTTGGTTACATAACATATACACAGATGACCCAAACCATTATGGCCACCTGCCTAGTAAGCTGTTGGTCCTCCTCGTGCCACCAACGCAAAATCGACCCGACAAGGCGTGGACTCCAGAACATTCCCGACGTCCTCAGTTGGTTTGAGATCTGGGGAATGTGGAGGCAGGCAACATGTCTTGAGCATGTTCCTTAACTCTTTCCCCGTCAGCGGGTTTATTTTATTTTACTTCATGCATTCTCTTTTATGACTGAATGTAGGTGTTTTTGAAAATCCAGTTTTTATCAAATCCATCGGATCGGATTCTGAAGAATAATCAAAACATGGTCAGAGTACATCAGGTACATCAACACCCCCAAAGCCTCACAGTCCTATAGCTCATCCTGGCTCAACATTTCATTCAGTAACATTAGGTAGTTTTGATTTATATGCTGTTCAATGTCTGATGATCGCATTAGCTTACATATGCATAAGCAATGATTGTATTGCTTGTTATGCTTCTATCGCTTGTTTCTGATTCTTCTTCACTTGTTTTTGGATCTGGAGATTCTGTACTCTTTCAAAAGAGGTGCAATAGTGCCCCCTACCATATAATAGTAAAAAAAACATGGATTGCCTTCAAATTCTGTCAATAGCAGGGAAGGGTTGTGTCATAAAAGACAGAAAATTGCGTCAATGACGGGAAAAGGGGTAATCCATTCCTGAACAATGTGTGCAGTGTGAAAGAGGCCACACCAGAACAGCTTCCAGCATAACACTGACCAGAGAATCACAGTCCCGCAACCAGCTGCTGTCTTCCCACAGTACATCTTGGTGCCATCACCTCCCCAGGTAAACACACATACACAGCCGTACACATTATATAAAATGAAAAAGGGAATCATCGTACCAGGCAACCTTCTTCCGTGGCTCCACGGTCCAGTTCTGACCCTCATGTGCACATGGTAGGCATCATCATGGACACTTTGACCAGTCTGAATCTACACAGCCCCATACAAGGTGCTGGGTGCAATGCATATTCCTTCCATAACCAATATTAGGATAATATTTTAAAGTTTTGTGTGTTGATCCAAAGTTGCCATCATCTGAAATCTACACAAATGGCTGGTTGCTTCACATCAGTGCATCAATCAGAAGAAAGGAGAAATTTCCCATTGGATATCGCCATGAGACTCCTCACAATTATTATTAACATAGAATGAATGACATTTTTCTTCTTACCCCAGGTGAAAAAGAAATATATTTAAATTGTGCTTTTTTGGACATATTTATTATATTTAAATTATACTATACTAAATGCATATTAAATGTATTATTTTGAAACAACTTTAAGTATATTAAGTACATTTTAAGATATGCTTAAGATCAATTTTAAGCTATTTGCAATATATTTTAATATATTAAATTGTGCTAAAATGGAACAACTTTAAGTACATTTAGTGCAATTTAAATGTATTTCTTTAAAATTAATTTAAAATATATTTTTAATAATTAATTTTAATGCATTTCAAGAACATTTTAATAGCATTTTTAGTACATTAGAAATGCATTAGTATTACACTACTAGTATATTATAAAGCTGCTTTTTTCAGTATTCAAAATGGTATAAAAAGGTGCAAAATTATTAAATATAAATGTTAAGACACGTACACACTTTGAAATCTAGAACACTTTAATGTACTATATCATTATATACATTACAAAATAAATTCCTTGAGTACATAAAAAAAGTACAGCAGCATACATAATCTCTTTACAAATACATTATAATAAATGAAAGATCAGTGAAATGCTATGGCAGAGCTATTTTCATCCACTTGTAGAACATTTAAGTTATACCTATATTACTGAAAAGCACACTATGAATATGACATTGAATAAAAGTCAGAAACAAAGCCCAGGTGAAAAAGACATACTGTTAAATGTATTAGAAATGCAATTGAAATTCAAGTAGTATGTTTATATTATATTTTAATTGTACTAAAAACATACAAGTACATTTTTAATACATTTAATAGTGTCTTTTTCACCTGGGACTTTTTTTTTTATTTAACAAACAAGCCTGCAAAAGGCTGAACCAAACAAAGAAACAGAAGAGTTTAAATGCCACATCATCTTCAAGTGGACGCTCACTTCGGAGTACGACTTGCATTTTCTGCAACTGAGGGCTTGCGATTCAGACACCGTAATGTTCGAAGACTTCTTTATCACAGGATCTGTGAAAGGGAAAAAATTATTTATATAAAATGAATCAATGATTAACAGTTTTGCATCCATGTTTGAATATAATATTTAATATATAATTTACATAGATATGCATTACAATTTCGTGACTTCTCAGTTTACCTTTCAAATCTTTGACTATATCTTCATCAAGCTTGTCCATTTGTATCCTCTTGTCTGTCGTCACTATAAAGCACTCTATGAGTTACAATGAACATAAGATTAGAAGAAGACCAACAACACCACTTACAGTGAGCAGAGATTCATCAGTCACTGTTATTTGAAGCAATAATGCAACCTGTGTATTTCAGATTATATACCAGGTTCAGGTATTTCAACATATATAAATGCAGTCCAATTACCATTTACATCACTTTGTAGGCCAAAACACGGAAGCGAGTTAGCATTTGGCACTTTCGGTTCTCTCGTACCGAAGTCAATGTGTTTTTTGAATGCGATTTTGTTTAAATGGCTGAAATAAGGTCTGTGGTGAACACAAGCTCACGACACTTTCACGTTTTATTCTACGACATAAAACACATCAGTATTACCCCTGCGCCACTTTATTGTGGTTTATTTTAACCTATATTTCCAATTAATGTGTCTATTGTGGTCATGATAACATGCATTCTTCACCTCTGTTGCAGATATTTAAGGAAATAAGAAGTAGAGCAAAATGGCATACCAGGACAACTATGAAAAGTGACCTGGGGTTTTACCGAAAAACAAAAACAATTAAATAACAGACAGATTTTTACATGAATGACTCAAAGGAAGCACAGAAATGAGCCATTTGGAGCCAGTTGTGATATACATTTCCTATCAAGACTGACCGAATCACCCTCCATTAGGCATGATTCAAAATCTGTACAACAGAGGTGATACGAGATTTAGGGCATTTTCACACCTACCTTGTTTGGTCCGGATTTTCGGACTTTTCAGTTTGGTCCGAATCAAAATTGCAGGTGTGAAACCTCCCCCGTACCACGGTCCGGACCAAACAGACGAAATTTGGTCCGACGAAAAGAGGTAGTCTCGGTCCGGATCAAACTGAACAAAGGTTCGGTTCGTTTCTAGTGTGAAAGCATTTTCTGTATGGTTCGGACTTTCAGACTATTTACAGGAAGTTCCTGTTTATGTTTAAATATTATAATGTTATTTTTAAACTCAATCTAGGCTACATTGATTATGAAAAGTGAAAATATGCTCAATATGTCAGAAGACAGAAAGTCAGAAATAATTTTGAACGAAATTTTGTATGATTTTGCTTAGAAAGCATTTCTTTAATGGGAATTTCATTTTGTATAAATTGTATCTTAATTTTAATCAAAGTTTAATCAGATAATTGCCTGGATTTAATAAATAAGAAGCAAATAGTCTATAGTAGGGCTGGGCGATATATCGCATGACATTGTTAGGCGCATCTCGTCAGTAAACAGTACACAGAGCCGTAGTTCACTGACAAACTGAGCCATATCGCATTAATTATCGCAGGTGATACGTCCGCGATAATTAATGCGATATGGCTCAGCTTGTCAGTGAACTACGGCTCTGTGTAGTAAATGCCGCTCCATCTGAAAGCAGGTGATGGCGATTTACTACTAATCAAGGAACCGGCTTTACTGACGAGATGCGCCTAACAATGTCATGCGATATATCGCCCAGCCCTAGTCTATAGCAGACAAAAATCGCGGGAGCGATCACATGCTTTACACATGAACTGGAGCGGGTCTCAAATAAACCGAAACTCAGTAGGCTACTTGCCTCACAAACATGAGAAATATGTGTATATAAAGCTTGAAATGTCCACTTTTAAACGTAACGAATAAAAAAATAGTCAAGCAATGTGCACTGTTCAATAGTGGCAACGATATGCGTCCGTTCATTCATTCTTGTCAAAGACGCTGACGTCAGACGCACGTCCGTTTACAAACCAATCAATGTCCAGATGCCGCCCACATAGATGATGACGAGTGGACGCAAGTGCGTCATGTAAAGTTCTTTAGTGCGCTCACATAATTGCAATATGAAACCAAACCAAAACTAACCGAATGTATAAAAAGTATCAAAACATGAACTTCGGTTCGGACCTTGGTGCAGACTTTCAGGTGTGAAAACGCCCTAAATCATACTTACTTCTCTCTTCTTTGCTTGTCTCTGCACTCTGTCTTCTATAGCAGCTGATCTAAAGGGAAAAACAAATTAATTAATATTTTACAAAAAACAGGCAGACAAATGATGATGAATGATTTGTTTTCTTTTTAAGAATGACGTGAGTACAATGAATGTACCTGGTGGGTAATATAACCAAAACCCTTCACAGCCTCAGCAGTTTCAGATGTACACTCTCTTAAGCATTCCTTTTTACAATTTAATCTTTGTACATATCTGAAATTAAAAATATATTTTAGAAAATAAACAAAAAGGCCGGTTGTCAAGCTTGAACAAATATAAAAACCAATCAAAGTTGCCATAGTTGGCTGGTCAGCTCAAGACAAAGTAAATGTATGTTCATATAACATGGTTATTTCAAACTTGGTAACACTTTACAATAAGGTTCATTAGTTAACATTATTAGTTAACATGAACTAATAATGAACTGCACTTATAAAGCATTTATTTATCTTTGTTAATGTTAATTTCAACATTTACTAATGCATTATTAAAACCTTGTTAACATTAGTTAATGCACTGTGAACTAACATTAACAAACCATGAACAGCTGGATTTTTACGAACTAACGTTAACAGAGATTAACTAATGCTGAACAGAGGTGTTGTTCATGGTTAGTTCATGTTAAAGGGTTAGTTCACCCAAAAATGAAAATTCTGTCATTGTAAGACCTCCGTTCATATTCGGAACACAAATGAAGATATTTTAGTGTAAAGCTGATGGCTGAGAAAGGCTTCAGGCAGGCCTCCATTGGCATTCAGTACATTGACACTTCCAAGATCCATGAAAGGCACTTAAAATGTCGTTACAAAGTCTATCTCACCACAGTGGCTCTACAATAATTTTACGATGCGACGACAATAGTTTTTGTGCGCAAAAAAAAATCTAAATAACACCTTTATCCAACTTGTTCTCGACTTCCGTGTGTGCCTCCACGACACATGCGCGAGAATATGACGTAGCGCCGGCGTTCGGGAATCCATGAAATACACACTTAAGCCCCATTTTGAGCACTACGCCGAGACCTAAAGCACGATCAATGTAGAATCCAACAGCTTAGACACGCGCGTCTTCCTCTGCTCATAAACAAATCGCTTCTGGGTCATATGTCCGAACGCCGGATCTGCGTCATATTCTCACGCATGCGTCGTGGAGGCATACACGGAAGTCGAGAACAAGTTGGATAAAGGTGTTATTTTGAATTTTTTTTGCGCACAAAAACTATTGTCGTCGCATCGTAAAATTATTGTAGAGCCACTGTGGTGAGATAGACCTTGTAACAACGTTTTAAGTGCCTTTCATGGATATTGGAAGTGTCAATGTACTGAATGCCAATGGAGGCCTATCTGCCTTTCTCAGCCATCAGCTTTCAACTAAAATATCTTCATTTGTGTTCCGAATATGAACGGAGGTCTTACGGGTGTCCAACGACATGAGGGTGAGTAATTAATGACAGAATTTTCATTTTTGGGTGAACTAACCCTTTAACTAATGCATTAACTAATGTTAGCTAATACAACCGTATTGAAAAGTGTAACCTCAAACTTTTCAAAGATCATTTACCTCATTACCATGAAGCCAAATGTATCAGGAAATCAGAAATAAATACACAACTACATTTTGCAAATAAAAATAATGTTAATGTAATGTTGTACATGTTAAAATGACTAATTATGTTTTCTGCCGATGCATTGGACAATGTTTTAAAGTTGTTTTAAGACAGTTAAATGTCACCAGGTCAATTTTAAACAGATTCATCAAAGTCTTTAGAAAGGGACTTTATATATGACTATAGTGCTGAAGTTGCTAGATATCTAACATTAACTGAGTATCATGTTACAGCGGTATTCCACTGTTAGCTAGCAAATGCATAGCAGCCCTATCCACCTAGGAAAAAACTAAACAGTGAGCTATTTATTTATGCAAACAGCTTTTAAAACTTACCAGAAACTTCTGTGGGCAGTATCTTCATCTCTTCGTGTTTGCTTCGATTAAATGTAGCTTTGGTTCTGATTGGTCAAATTGAATGTACATTAACTGAAAACGAAAAAGTGTCAAATACATTTTATGTCAAAAATACGACTGGCATAGAAAATAACGTTGATTAAATTCAAATCTTACCTGGAGTCACAAAATAATGAGAGATTTATAACCCCCCGATGAAAGACAAGTCACCAAAACTGATCACGTTTCAAAATGCACATCGCAAAAAACAACAACAAAAAAACATCGCCCAAGTAATCCATATGAATCACATGTTTTCCTCAAACTCTTCTGAAGAGACACGATCGCTCTATATGATTTACAGTTTAAATTTAGATTTATAATCGCATTCAAGCAACATATACACGCACAGCATCAGATAATCTGAGGTACGAGCGAGGCCAAGCTCATCATGAGAACCAATCAGAGCCGCTCCTCGGCTCTGGAACCAATCAGGAGTTTAATCATGTGTGGTTTGAATTTAAACACAAGTAAAAACAGGGATTTTTTTATTAATGATTTATGATCACGGTTCTCTGTATAGATCAGTGTTTATGATGCATTTCAAATAATATGATGTTGAAATCCTTATGGGAATTTCAGTAGTAGCCTATTACAAACAGATAATGTAATGAACAACATGTGAATCTATGATATGAATAAGTATGCATATTGAAATGCTTAATAATAGTTTGTAAATGTTTATAATACATTATAATTTGGTACATTTTAAATGTTAAATGTTTTTTTAAATATCTTTAGAAAATATTAAAAAGATAAATGCATAAATATATTATATATATTTTGCATTATATATGTATTATATATTGCATAAATATATTGCATATATAAATACACTAAAAATATGTTTCTTAAAAGTATAATTAAGCATATATGTATTACCAAAGTATTTCTAGTATACTTTTTTGAAATATATTAAAAGGATGCTTGTGTTTAGCATATTTCTTAAAAGTATAATTAAGCATATATTTATAACCAAAGTTTTTATAGTATACTTTTTAGAAATATATTAAAAGTATGCTTGTGTTTAGCATATTTCTTAAAAGTATAATTAAGCATATATTTATTACCAAAGTACTTCTAGTATACTTTTTAGAAATATATTAAAAGTACGCTTGTGTTTAGCATATTTTTTAAAAGTATAATTAAGTATATATTTATTACCAAAGTACTTTTAGTATACTTTTTAGAAATATATTAAAATGCAATTCAATATATTTTTAATGCACTTCAAATAAGCATGTTGGGAATACAAATGTATTATAAGCATGCTACTTGAATTCCAATTATATTTTTAATATATTTAATAGTACGACTTTTTCACCTGGGACATAAAAAAAAAAAAAAACACAAATAAAGAAAGAAAATAATATTGAAAATATTGAGTGGGCTACACTCATATTTTACTTCTCTCTCAGTGCTCTGTTGTTTCACACAGTATTGTGAAGAGAAACGGATCTTAAATCAGTGTGTCTAGCTAATTATACCCTTGTGGGGGAAAGCTTGATGCTTTCAACTACTACCCTGCTGAAAAATCCAATATTGCTGGTCACCAGCATAACGTATGTTTTGCATGCTGGGATGCTGGTTGCTGGTTTGCTGGATCCTAGCATGGGATGCTGGTGGATCAGCATGTGTTGTCTTTTGGGTGCTGGTATGATCCTAGCAAGACCACAATACATACATATCACGTTTCTTAGTATGTAATCGTATTTAAAGAACAAGATAATTTTCTAAATAATTTTTTTATAAATTATTTAATAAAGAAAAACGCATGTTGCTGGTTACATGTTCACATGGTAAAATCCTCAGTGTTAAACAAACACTGCTCAATTTTCATATGGTCCCAATCTATAGAGAGTATTGAGTAACACTGAAGCATTGCTGCAGTTAGTGAAATAAAGTAGAGTCACACTAGTGATGCTTGAGCACCTGCGGTTAACAAGCAGAATCACTTAAGATATGAGTGTCACGTGTGAGCAGGGATGAAGCTGAGTGAGATCCAAGTGCAGCAAGAACATTTATTAAAGACATAAATAAAAGTAAATCCACAAAAAACCGGCAGAGGAACCACGACACGAACACACAAACAGGAATTCATCGACCAACAAACAACAACTGAAGCACAGAGGTATAAATACACAAAGGGAAACAAGGATCAAGATAACAAGGGGGAGTGGCTTATAGGCAACACCTGGGGAAAACTAATGATGAAAAACTATAAAGGACTACAACACATGGCACAAGGCAGGAAATACAAAAGAGTCCACAAACACACCGGGGATTTATGACAGAGCCCCCCTTTAAGGAGTGGATTCCAGACACTCCACAATCCGAAAAAGAAAGAAAGAAAAAAAAAAAAGTCCAGGGGGGTGGTGGAATGGAGGCAGAATAGGGGGAGGGATGGTGGACCAGGCCCACCAGGCCCATGCAGGGGAACAGGAGAAGGACCCTGTCATGGCATCGATAGGCCTGAGAGCATAGACAGACCTGGGTCGTGGAGCGTGGGCGGACCTGGGCCGTGGAATGGTTTAGGGAGCCATGGTGGCTCGGGCAGTTCAGGGGGCCATGGCAGTACAGGTGGTTCAGGAGGCTATGGCGGTACAGGCAGTTCAGGGGGCCATGGCAGTGCGGCCTTCGTTGTCATGTCCTGGAACCATCTCTGGACGCTGGTCAGTGGCTGGAGCCCACTCTGGACGCTGGTCAGCGGCTGGAGCCCACTCTGGACGCTGGTCAGCAGCTGGAGCCCACTCTGGCTGTGGTCAGTGGCTGGAGCCCATCGCTGGACGCTGGTCAGTGGCTGGAGTCCATCTCTGAACACTGGTCAGTGGCTGGAACCATCTCTGAATGCTGATCAGTGGCTGGAACCATCTCTGGACGCTGGTCAGTGGCTGGAGTCCTTTCTGGATGTGCTGGTCAGTGGCTGGAGCCCTCTCTGGATGCTGGTCAGTGGCTGTAGCCCTCTCTGGACGCTGGTCAGTGGCTGTAGCCCTCTCTGGACGCTGGTCAGTGGCTGGAGCTCTCTCTGGATGCTGATCAGTGGCTGGAACCGTCTCTGGACGCTGGTCATTAGCTGGAGCCCTCTCTGGATGTGCTGGTCAGTGGCAGGAGCCCTGCTGATCAGTGGGTGGAGCCCTCTCTGGATGCTGGTCAGTGGCTGGAGCCTTCGCTAGATGCTGGACGTGGACTGGCGACGTCGCTTGGCTCTGGATGATGACTGGAGACGTTGCTGGGCTCTGGACGTGGACAGGAGACGTCACTGGATGGGAGTTTGGACTGGTGGCCATGATGTCTGGAGGAGTGCCGCGTTCCTCCTCTGCGACTCCCATAATAAACGCAGAGCCGTTCAGCTGTAATGCTATGTTGATATAAAGTTCCAATGTCCAACTAGGACTATGCAGTGGCATAATTGATCTGAGCGGCTCAGATAGTCCCCCCTGGAAAAAAAATCATGAGAGGGATCACCTCCATTTTAGTCAAATAAGCCAGTTCGACAAAGTCTCTCACATAATCCAAAATAGGACGATCTCCTTGACGGAGACACAGGATTCTTGCTGCTGGATTCATTGTGGTCGGTCGATCTGTCACGCGTGAGCAGGGATGAAGCTGAGTAAGATCCAAGTGCAGCAAGAACATTTATTAAAAACATAAACAAAAGTAAATCCACAGAAAACCGGCAGAGGAACAACGACACAAACACACATACAGGAATACATCGACCGACAAACAACAACTGAAGCACAGAGGTATAAATACACAAAGGGAAACAAGGATAACAAGATAACAAGGGGGAGTGGCTTATAGGCAACACCTGAGGAAAACTAATCATAATGAAAAACTACAAATGACAACCCTCGCTGAATGTGCCTTCCCACCAGCACTCAAGCTTCTTCTCCTTCTCTCTCATTCTCTCTGTAGTTTAACAGGAATACTCTTCAGCAGCACAATATACATTGGCTCCGAAGTGAATGACAAATGTGCGCTACATCCACTTCCATATTTATACACATGCTGCGGGGCGGAGCACAAGATGCAAATCTTTCACGCCAATGTAGATAGGCTCGTTCTGTATACACTCGAAAGTGATAGGGCTCCCAGAAGTGATCCCAATACGTCAGTAAAATCGATGTAACGTTCAACGTGACAGACTGAAAGGCATGTCCTGCATAGTTAAAAGCCCAAATAAACACACCTGAACCAGCTAATTTCCCCTGGTCTTACTAGGGCCTAGTTAGACATTTTTATTTGGGGTTGGAGCTAAACTCTGCAGGACAGCAGCGTTTGGAGACCCCTGGTTTAGTTTGTCTATGCCCCATTATATTTCATGAAGAGGGCGTGGTTTATGAGCTATACTGCATCCAGTCACCTGGAGGTGAACGAGACGCTTTGGCTTAACTTTTCAGGACTTGCGTGGCACACTTGGTCAAGGCTATCCGATTCATGATTTATTAGAGATGCCAACTAATACAGATTAAAACATAAGTAACAAGCCTGATTTTAAAATGTAAGAAGTAAAAAGTACAGATATTTGTGTAAAGTGTCAAATAAAAAGTTAAATAGTGAAAAACAAATAGTGAAGTAAAGCACTGATACAGAAAAATCTACTTAAGTAGCTACAGTAACAAAGTATACTTTGTTACTTCCCTGTCTCTGACTTCCAGTGGACCAACCTACACAAAAATTCAGATGCTCAGAATTAGTAACAAATCAGTTTTCTTTATAAATCAACATTTTCAAACAATGTAAGTTCGATAGTATGTAAAAATGTATGTGAAAAGTATTTAATAGGCTAATCAATCAAAAGAGTAAACACAACTACAAGCCAAGTATACTTAGAATACTTTTAAGTATATCTCGATCAAATGATTGAGTACATGTAAAAATACTTAGACTTTCTGTCAGTATAAGTCAAGTATACTTAAGTGCAATTTTAAGTATATTCCTGAGAAGTTGTAAGGCCACACCAGCAGAGGGAGCCCGCGCTTGAGTGCTGACAATGTGCCACTCCCTCTGCTTCTACTATAATTTCCTGTTTGAACAGTGTTTAGGAAGAGCCTGTGGCTGCGTTCGAAAACCTAAGCAGCTAACTCGTTGCCTCGCTGCCTTATCAGACGATGGCTTGTAAAGCAGCGTTTGTGCATGAAGGCACCTCACAAAACTAATTTCGGACAGACTTCTTAGGCAGTGTAACCGTTTAATGATCTACAGCAAAATAGAGAGAGCTTTGGTGAGAACTAAACAAATATTTAATTACTACATTAGTGATATCTCGCTAGAAATTACATCAGAAGTGGAAAATGTTGGTCAAAAACGTACATTTACACACAAACTGACCAGCAAACGCAACTTTCGGACGCCATCCTTTTTTTCCAGCTCAATTGTCACAGAGTGGAAAGCACAGGATTGTGGGATATCAAAGGCAGTGAAGGATACATCTATGCTGCCTTCTAAAATCGATCAAATGAGGGTATCTCAGGAGACAGGAAGTGAAGCTTACATTAGATTCGGACGTGCCTTGGTGCCTTCCTGCCTTGAAATGTGTCCTCCGAAGGCAGCATTTTCCAGGTTTTGGACGCAGCCTGTTATTGTCAGTTAATTTGCCTTACCAAGCGTTTTTAGTGTTTTCTGTCCGATTGTCTTGTGTACAATTCTGCCTGATTTCCTGACTTAAGTTTGTTTGTTGGATTATCCCTTTGCATTGGTTGCCTGATTTGGACTGATGACTGTGTTTGGACCTTCTGTCTGCTTACTCATCTCTGCCTTTTGGATCACCCTTGTGTATGTTAACAGATTAGACTGCTATTGTGGTTTTGACCTTCTGCCTGGCCTAAGGTTTCTGTCCCTAAAAACAGAAGTACATACAAAGTAGAATTCAATTCAATTCAATTCAAATTTATTTGTATAGCGCTTTTCACAATACACATTGTTTCAAAGCAGCTTCACAGAAAGTGCATTTCATAAATGTACATTGAAAAATGTTAGAAAAGAGAATGTTAAAGAAAAAATGTTAGGATAAGTTAATCAATCATGTATTATTTTAGGCCATAACAACGCTGGCGTTGAGTCGTCTCTTCACAGGCGTCGAGTCGTCTCATCACAGGTGTCGGGGCATCTGAAGTCTCCATCAGAGGCTGGATACAAACTGGAGCTGACGAACTAGTTACCTCGGGACTAGTGTCCCGAGATAACAACAGAAAAGCAGATGGGAAATAATTAGCATAGCTGCTGTTCAGAATATTAATGCTGTTGGTGCGATTTAACTGTAGTATAAAACTTAATTATAATGTGAATGCTTGGCTAAAGAGATGCGTCTTTAATCTAGTTTTAAACTGGGACAGCGTGTCTGAACCTCGAACAATATCCGGAAGACTATTCCAGAGTTTAGGAGCTAAATGTGAAAATGCCCTCCCTCCTTTAGTGGACTTAGATATCCTAGGAATGACCAGAAGCCTCGAGTTTAGTGATCTTAAAGAGCGCGATGGATTGTAGGGCGATAAAAGATCAGTTAAATACACTGGAGCTAACCCATTTAGGGCTTTATAGGTCAGTAGCAATACTTTGTAATTGATACGGAACTTAATAGGTAACCAGTGTAGGGATGATAAAATTGGTGTTATATGATCATATTTTCTTGACCTAGTAAGCACTCTAGCAGCTGCGTTTTGGACTAACTGCAGTTTGTTTATCGATGATGCAGGACAACCAGCTAATAAAGCATTACAGTAATCTAGTCTCGAGGTCATGAATGCATGAACTAACTTTTCTGCATCAGAAATAGATAGCATGTTACGTAGCTTGGCAATGTTTCTAAGGTGGAAAAATGCCGTTTTTGTAACATATGAAATATGACTTTCGAAAGATAAGTTGCGGTCTAATATAACACCCAGGTCTCTTACTGTAGTGGATAAAGTGACAGGACATCCTTCCAAGTTAAAGTTGTATTGTGAGAGGTTTTGTGGGCAATTTTTTGGACCAATAAGTAACACCTCCGTTTTATCTGAATTTAATAGCAGAAAATTACACGTCATCCAGTGTTTAATATCATCAACACACGCTGTCAGTTTAGATAATTTAGCGTTTTCATCTGGTCGTGATGAAATATATAATTGAGTGTCATCAGCATAACAGTGGAAATTAATTCCATGTTTTCTTATAATATTACCAAGTGGCAGCATATATATTGAGAATAGCAGAGGGCCTAGCACGGATCCTTGCGGCACCCCATAGTCTACTGATGTTATCTTTGATTTTTCCCCATTTAGACAGACAAAATGGTAGCGGTCTGATAAATACGATCTAAACCAGTTTAATGCCTGTCCCTGAACACCAGTGTAATTTTGAAGTCGATCTAATAGTATTTTATGATCTATAGTATCGAACGCAGCACTAAGATCAAGTAGAACTAGTATTGAGATACAGCCTTGGTCAGAAGCTAGAAGTAAATCATTTGTGATTTTAACGAGTGCAGTTTCTGTGCTATGATGCTGCCTGAATCCTGATTGAAATTTTTCATAGATATCATTTTCTTGCAAGAAAGAGCACAATTGAGCGGACACAACTTTTTCTAGTATTTTAGACATGAATGGAAGATTTGATATTGGTCTGTAATTTGCTAGGTTATTATGATCTAATTGTGGCTTCTTAATGAGAGGCTTTATGACTGCCAACTTGAATATTCTTGGAACATGACCTAAAGATAAAGACGAGTTAATAATATTGAGAAGAGGCTCTTCCACTACAGGTAACAACTCTTTCAGTAGTTTAGTGGGTATTGGATCTAATAAACATGTTGTTGGTTTAGATGCAATGATAAGTTTATTTAGCTCTTCCTGTCCTATAGTTGTAAAGCGGTGTAGTAGTTCTTGAGGGGCGATAATTGCGGTTGAATCATAAGACATCATTAATGATTGTACATTTACAATTTTGTTTCTGATGCTTTCTATTTTGTCAGCGAAGAAGTTCATAAAATCATTACTACTAAACTGTAACGGAATATTTTGTTCAGGCGATGCTTGTTTATTTGTTAGTCTAGCCACAGTGTTAAATAAAAACCTTGGGTTATTTTGGTTATTTTCTATTAGTTTGCGGAGATGCTCAGCCCTGGCTGCTTTTAGGGCCTTTTTATAACGTGACATACTTTCTTTCCATGCGATTCTAAAGACCTCTAAATTAGTATGTTTCCATTTACGCTCTAAGTTACGAGTTTCTCTCTTGATAACATGTGTAGCACTGTTGTACCATGGTGCTTTAGTTTTCTCTCTAACCTTTTTTAATCTAATTGGTGCTACAATTTCTAATGTACTAGAGAAAATGGTGCTCATACTGCTAGTCATTTCCTCTAGTTCATCTGTTTGTTTGGGTTCACTTAGCAGCTGAGCCAGATCAGGTAAGGTATTTGAGAATGAAAGTATACTTTCTTAATTTTAGTTTAAAAGAAGTATACTGATAGCACACTTGGTCCACCAGCTAGACCAGCACTACACCAACATAAATCAGCCTTGAACAGACTGGAATCCATGCTGGTTTGTGTTTGTGAAGAAAAAGTGCATACTTTTGAGTGTGTAGCAGAAGAGTATGCAAGCTTTGGGACATACTACTTCGTCATCTTTAACGGACTCTGTTACGTGCGTCCCGTCACCCTTTAAACTGTCAATCATCGTCACAGTTAAAATCCCCCACTTTAAATTTAATTTCCTACTGTATCGGAGAGAAATGTAGTCGCTCGTTGATCTGCCTTTCGTGGGTCTTTAATGCAGAGACTCCTCTCATGTGTTTGCAAAGTTAATGGCCAAACGTATCATTACAAAAGTTCTCAATGCTGCTGCAGGTGAAATATAATGTGGATAATATTGAATAAATATCTTTTCGTCAGGTTAAATACTGATAATTGCTCACTCAAACCACTTTATCTAATCCTCTCCACTTAACCGTCAGACTCGCGTAACCGTCATGTTTGTAGTTTTTTAACACTTTTTATCTGCGTTTGTAGTTCTAATCGAATCCTCGTCCATCTCGCAATGGGTTGTGGGCAATATCAGCCGTTAGAGTGCGCATCGATCTGCACTTCAGATTCTGACCGGAAATAGTAGACCATCCGGGAATCTTTGGAATACTCTTTTCAACATACTACGATTTGGGACATACTAATTCTTTTTTCGAATACTATTTAGTACGGATAGTATGCGAATTGGGACGCAGCAAGGGTGTTTTCTCTGCTATTTCCCTCTCTTCCTAATCAGTAGGGGTCAGTCTCCTCAGGTAATAAGGAGAGTAGGACTCCAAGTGTAAAGGACAAGGAAGAGAGGGTTAGAGCAGAGAGCCACATATTAGCATGGTTGTTCTAGCTATTCAGCATGCTGTAGTTTTCTTTCAGGAACTATTAGTTTGGCACACTTTTATAACTCTTATGTTTACCAATGTTGTTTATGACGCGAACCTGAGGCTTCTTACTCCTATTGGATTTGCTCCAACATTTTTCATTTTGGATCATTTTTTTCAGCTTCAGTATTTTTCATATTTTGAGCTACCTTATTTGTGGATGGTTATTATCCTTTTGTGGACTATATTTTTGCTTCGGGATTTGAGCCATTAGCAGGATTGCATTTTTGACAGCACTTTTTCATTTGTGTTTGTGGACATTGCATTGCCATTCATTCAATGCTGAAGTTCATAACCCATTGTGTGTCAAAATTGTATTATCATTCAGTGTTTGACTTCTCATCTTTTGCTTGGTAAACTGTGTACAAACTATTATGTGAATGTTGAAAGCTGCCATACTTTATTGAGGGTTGAAATGTTTATTTATTGCGTGTATACATATTTCCTATTGTTGTGGTGCCTTAAGTGTTCCTTTCCTAATAATAACTCATTGAAAGCATTTGGATGTTTACCCTTCTTTTCTAGTAAGTTCAGTGTACGGTATTGTTCGTGTCTGCACTCTGTTTCGCATGTTGCCTGTCGATTTGTATTGTTCTATTAAACATTGTATTATCTTCATCTTTGTCTTCATCTTCCTTGAACCTGAGCAAACAGAATACCGGACCCACATAATGAAAAGAAAAGCAATTGAGCTTGCTTCTATTAACATGCCCCAACGAGGGGTAATCCACTTTTGCATGGAGCAACAGTATTTGTGTTCCAGCATGGCAGAGACTTGTTAAGGACAGGAGCTCCTTAACATCTACCATCAAGCCACTTGCGACAACGTCTGTCTGATGGAGGGATTTCAGTGTGGTTTGGACGAAGTTCTCGGCTTTGAACCCTTTTTGACCCTGGGTATTTACATCAACTTCTCGCTGTGGACAATCGGATCCACGTTCATAGTGGGCGAAGCGGAGGATTACAACAGCCTCGTCCAACCACATCTCACAGATGTCTCGCAATCAGACCCAGAGCACAGCCCACCAACACCCTGCACCATGGAGACGACAACGCCTGAGCCTCCCGCAGACAGAGAGCTTCAGCCCACCCCTAGCATGGAGCCTGTGATGACAGCAAAGCCCCGGAGCCGAATTTCCCTTGTGAGTCTGAACAGGGGTGTGAGCCGGCAATAGCCGTCGCGGAGGGAATTTTGGTGGAGATCGACTCTGGAGAGGACTGGCTAATAGACTAGGATACTGTAACACTGCCTCCCACCCTTCTCCACCCTGATCTATGTTAATTTTTTTCTTCATCGCTAGTTTCAGCCAGCATAGAGACTGAATCTTCGTCATACATAAATTGTGATCTGTTATCAGTTGTCCCACCCACCCAATCTCCCTCTCCCAACTCCACTATCTAGTACTGCCAATCCTCCAGCCCTGCCTCATTTTCCCATGAGTTACCCTGCAGTACGGTTAAGCCTCAGAGCCGGTACTCACCAGCCTCGCCAAAACTAGTGGATCCTTCGGCTGAGCCTCCGCCCTCAGACCCTAGACCGTGATGCTACACCAGGTTCCCTCGTCCTATCAGCTCCCCCTTGGTCAGTCGTCATGCATCTGTCCGTTAAATAACATGCTCCATAAGGCTCTGGGAGGTTAATAAAGGCCTTCTGAAGCGATTCAATGCATTTGTGAAAAAAAAAAAAAATCCATGTTTAAAACTTTATAAAGTAAAGTTTTGGCCGATCGTCTTCCGTATTCAATTTATGGAAAAAGTGTTGAAAGACATAGCATACGCATCTTGAATTGCAAGAAGGCACTTTCAACACTTTTCCACTGAACTTTATAAAGTTTTAAATATGGATATTTTTTTTACACAAACGCATTGATTCACTTCAGAAGGCCTTTATTTACACCCTGGAGCCATGTGGAGCAGTTATATGATGGACAGATGCATTTTTTATGGACTTCAAAAACAGAGCAACAGTCACTGCCATTATAAAGCTTGGAAGAGCCAGGACTTTTTTAATATAACTCCGATTTTATGCGTCTGAAAGAAGAATGTCATATACACCTAGGATGACTTAAGGATGGGCTAATTTACATTTTTGGGTGAACTATCCCTTTAAGTCATGCTGGTAGTTTGCTGTGAACCCTGATACAAAAACCTGGAACCTTTTGGCGATAGAGAAATATGGTTTGATGAACTGGCACAAACCAATGCATGGCATGACACACCATCTCTGCATTCAAGCATGGTGATGGCAGCTCTGGGGTAACATTTCAGTGGAAGTAACTGGAAAACTTGTTGCCATCAAGTGCAACCAGAAATCAAATATGGACAATTCTGAGGAGAACATATTAAATCCAGTTAAAAATCCAGTTAAAAAAATTGACAAACCCAAGGAAACTGTAAACAATTTTTTTAACAAACCATTGACATTTAAAGTGCCCCCATTGTGCTATTTTAAAGGCTCCTGATTTTGTTTTGTAGTCTCCTACAACAGGTATAAATGCATAAAAGGTCAAAAAGCACTTTCATTTTCTCATAATATACATTGCGCATCACCATTTTTTAATGATTCTCAAACGACTCAACGGATGAATCAGTCTCTCTGAATCCCTCCTTTCCATGAGCTACTCTGCTCTGATTGGTCAGATGACCCAGTATGTTGTGATTGGTCTAGCGCTTACAGGACACGGAAACAAACTCCCATTACCATAACTATTTCAGCTCCTTCCGGAGGCTTCATAAAGCTCAGCGATTGTATACACTGTATAGACAGTAACGATGGCGTCAATTTTACCATATCAGTTCGAGCGCGAGTCCAATGATAAAATATTGGAAGATCTACTCACACTGCATCCTGAGACACTATGGGGAAATGCCTTGGCGTGACTGGTATCTGAAGCAACTGTAAAATCACAGCAATCTTATTGGCTGGCAACATCATAATAGTGCGACCAGGAAGTATATAAGGAGAACCTAGAGAACATGTCATCCTCTTTTTTGTCTTAAGGGACTGTTTGTTTGAAGTGATTGTTCAAAATCAAGGTAAGAACGGCTTGTGTAAGCAAACATTTCAAGTGGTGTGTGGATTTGTGTTCAAAGTTTTTTGACACTTGATCACACACACAACTTGTGCGTTGTTTGTGCGAGGAGCACACATGCTCAGTTCTTGAGAGAGCTGTTTGCATGCATTGTGATCGTTTCCCTGTTAGGAAACCCCAGTCTCGTTTGTCTATCTTCCTGAGGGAATAGGAACAGGCATCTGAGAAGCAGTCGTCAGTAAAATGATGTGTTTGAGGGCGGGACAAGTTGTTCGTGGGCAGACAATGTCCAACATAGGCGGGCATTATGCAAATACCATTTCTATTGACGTAGAACTGTCACGCACTAAGATTCGAACAAAAAAACAACTCGTTAAGGTGGTTCAGAGTCGATTACTTTATTAATCGTGCACTTTCAACAACTTTGCAGAATGTTTACATTCACAAACAACAATATTACACACTGCATGAAAGGGAATATTCAAAAAAACATAATTGGGGCACTTTAAAATACACTATTACTTATTAAATCATGTTGTTTTATAAATTTTTATATTTCAAAGCACCCCTCTGATACCAACAATGTCCTTTAGATTTGACTACTGTAGAACAGTGGATTTTCAATCCTGGTTCTAGGGACCCACCGCTATCTGACACACTCAGTTCAGTTCATGGAGCTCCCTCATAAGAAGCTGATGATCCGAATCAGGTGTTTTAAATAAAGGAAACATACAACAAGTGCAGAGTGAGGATTGGATGAGGATGAGGATTGGATGAGGATGGGTCTGAGGGTCGAGGATGAGGATCCCTAGGACGAGGATTGGAAACCACTGCTCTAGAAAAAACTATCATTTGCCATTTTGTGTAAAAATCTTTGAAATATATTTTAGTCACATAAAATTAAGTAAACTTGGTATTTTTGAGCACAGATTCTGCATTGCTCTTATATTTGCTTTGAGTTATATTGTAGTGTGGTATCCGATTTCAGATTCATCCACCTCTAAAGCAAACTGCGGTTAGCATGTCAGTTATATGGCCCCTTCCTGTCTGAGTGGGCCTTTTTGGCCCCAAAAAACCCTGAAATATAGATCAGACTTTATGTTGATTGTCAAACGTTTGGCTATGAGACTATGACACTATTGATGACATCTGTCAAAGTAGCTTTTTCAGTAAAGAGCTTCACTGCAGCTCCAACATATTACTGGTTGTAATATTATATTCATATGGCGTCAATACTGAAACCATGCAAATTGATCTGGGTTGTCAGTCACAAGCAAAGTATAAGATAAGAATCTCCACAACCCTTCCCTGTACTGTGCCCAACCCAGGCAATATGTTGGAGACCATACTGTCACTCCTGCTGTCTGTAGTTTGCCCTGACCTCATCCTTACCTGAAAAGGTATCCATGAAAGAATTTCCAGATCTTTTTACAGTAACACTTTATTTTAATGTGTCGTAGTTACACACTACTACATGTACTTAAAAAAGATGCATAATTACAAGTAACTCACCCTAAACCAAACCCTAACTGTAACTCTACATGTAGTTAATTAGTATTGCTCAGTAATTATTTGAGTAGTATAATATATCTATGTCACCTTAAACTAAAGTGTAACTCTTTCTGCAGTACCAAAATAACTTGTAAATAACTGTTTTAGGTCCAGTGATCTCTCTGCCTATATATGTAGGGGCTTTCACACTGGAGGAACCTTTTCATATTTCCTAGAACTATTGGCGGATGTGCTGACCCTGAACTACTGCCCTTGAACAGTGCTACTGACCCTAAACAGTGCTTCTTAGGGGACATCTCTATTTCTGCCACGAAGACTGAAGCTATAGTATGAATACCAGTCTGAGTCTCTGGTCTCGGACTGCAAGCATCATTCTCCCTGCAGAAACTTCAGCGTGCACCAGTGTCTGAAGCATGTGTGAAATCATACCAATGTTATCGGCCACGGCAGTTGCATGAGGTCACTAGTGCTATAAAAGGGTGCCTGCATTAAAGGGATATTCACTCGCTTGATGAGCGATTCCTTGTGGGTTATCAATGCCTCCCCCTCATGAGCCTTCCATTTCTCCCCAATTTCCATACCGAGGTGTAACCATATTCATATTGGGGCAAACCATATTCCATATTTGGCTCACATAGTTACCTCCACTGTGTCAAACAATTAGAATATGGAAGGACTATGTGAGCATGGATATGAGAAGATTCCCTGGGTTTAAGAGGTGCTTGTTGGCTACCTTTCCCCTGGTGTGGCATTTTCTCTGTAGGTTCCTTCTAAGCCTTGCCAAATGACACCTAGGCTGGTGGGCAAGGCCTATGCAGTGGTGGGTTAGGCCAGTGGAATTAGGCCCTGCACGCTATGACGGTGTCGCAGGCCTACCAGGCCAAACTTCTGAATGACTTACCAGTCCTGGTGCTCCAAAGAGCAGATCTCACCCTCCATGCCACCAAAAATACGGCCAGTGCCATTGGCTGTTCTGTGGCTGAGATGGTTGCCATGGAAAGGCATCTGTGGTTGAACTTCTCAGCATAGAAGAGCATCTTTTGCCCCAATATAACCCTATGGCCTCTTTGGTACTGCCATAGATATGGTAGCCGATAGGTTCAGAGAGGCGAGGGTTCACTCTGCGACATATAAAAAGTGAATCCCCCTCTGTGTCCAGGGTCCTTCAGGCCCCACAACACCTTTTGACCCAGTATGCAGTACAAGGAGTCGGGGAATGAGGCGGCATGCCAGTAGAAAGCCTAAGAAGGATCTAAGGGAGGTCATCTTGGCTCGCAGGTCTAAGGACTCAAAGCTGTAAGATCATTCTTAGATTTTTGTACCCCCCTTCTTATGTGTCAGCAAAGTAACTCTGGAGGAAAGAGTGTAGACATAGCTAGAGCTGTTAACACATTTCCAGAATGTTTACCAGGAATGGGTAAATTGCAGCGTTAATTTTGACAGCAAGTTGCAGTCTGACATGTTTTTCCGCCACCTTGATTGACAGGATAGGCCTATAATCGGCACTGGTCATCGACTGTTTTATAACTGCTTTTATCGGCCGATTATTGCCCGATGCAACACAATTTTCAAATCTTGTAGTGTGGGCATGTTTGAGATTTGAGAGAATGGGTTAGCTCCTGTAGTCTGAACCTGGCTTTGGTAATTGTGGTGAGATGACCTCAGTGAGGGTGACAACACTATTCTTACTATTGTAGAGATGTTTCTAAAGCTTCACACTTTGAATCTACCTAAGTTACCATCTGCCAGAAAATTACACAGTTCTTCATAAGTCAGACTTCATGGACTGCTAAAGACATGTGACAGCAGGCCACATTATGAAAAGCTTGGATCCTGTGTCAATGGATTCTGGGTTTATGTTTTTAGGGGGTGACATATGAATAGTTATTTATCAAGTTCTATACAGTGTTATGTATTATTCTAAGTGCTCACTTTAGATTTTGGGGAAAAAAACTGTCATGTTTATAGAAAGAAATGGCTAAATCATATTTAAAAATACAACAGTGAGAATAGGCCAAAGAAAATGAAGCCTAAAGCCCAAGCAAAGTATTATTCTTTGAGCAGGGCACTGTTCTGAAGGCACTGTTCTATAACTGTTACTGTAGGCTTACTGACAGCTTGTTAGAACCCATAGCTTCTATGGGAACTATCCTTCTTTACAGTCTGATTTAAATAAGTAAGTGAAGAGCAATTTCCTTTCACATGCAATTGCAAGAAACTGGCTGTGGTTGGCGGCAATTAAGCAATTATGTGTTAAACCACCATCATCTTCTTTATAAAACAGCTGGCATGGTATTTCAAAATTAATTAATTGTCTGCTACAAATATAACCATTGTGTAAACTACAAAGAGTGAACTAAACTTGCCTTATTATTTCTTAGATATAACCACAAAAATTCCAAGATATGTCCAGACTTTTAGAATGAAGTGTTGAATGTTTTAACAACTTAACTATTTGACAAATGCAGGTCTGGATAATATTCACATACTCCTCGGATTCATAAACAAGCGGAGTCTTTTGGCATCTCCAAGATGCTGAAAGGACACGCACCAGACGTGAGCTAAAATAGAAAAGCCGACAAAAAAGGAGGAAAAGGCATTTGACTTCCAAAAAATGCACTTAGTGTCTTAACACAGGTTCATTAGGCAAAAGTTATTATCCTTGAGCTAAACACAGGACTAATGTGGTTGCGCAGAATGCGGAAAACGGTTCTTAAAAAGGGTTCATAAGGTTTTAGGTGTTAGATAATGGTAAGCTGTATACATTTTACAGACATATTTCCTTTTCCAAAAAGGACTTGCTCATCAAATGTGATGTATCTGCCATGCCACGTCATTGATTTATCTTTGTATATTTTATAAATAATATTATATCTTACTTTTGTATTTTAGGGGGATTGTTACTAAATAACCAAGAAGTACTTGGGGCATTACTTTAAATCAATTACATATAAAGTGGACAGTGATACAGAATTTTGGGTGAAATTAATTGTTGAAAAGACTTTTAAAGATTTGTCTAGTGGACACCATGTATCAGAAGATTAATCTACTGCAGATATGAATCAATGTCAAGAAATGGTGTTAAGTTAAAGCTGTATTGGAACAAATAATGAACTCTTTCAGTTCATCGGGCTTGTTGATTTAAAAACTGAGAACTGCTTTCTCTCTGTCTGTCCATCTGTCTTTATCTATCCGTTTCATTAGCTGTGAGGATTACAAAGTGACCCCCTTCTTTCCCTCTTACATCATTCCTGGGAAAAATTATACTGGAGCCATTCACATCTGTGGAGACAAAGCTTATTGAGGAAGTCATCTTCACCATGCTTTGAAGGGCTCTTCCAACTGAAAAAGATTAAAAAACAAACAAAACTTTCAGGCCATGAGGGATTTTTTTTTTACCCATTCTTTAAAAATGATCGACACATCCTCTTTTTGAATTTTGTTTGACAGTCAAATAAGTAATGATCTTACTTAAAAAAATAAATAATGCACATTAAATGCTTACACATGCCACCTGGAGCAAGTTATCTTCCTACAGCTTTCTTTGAGAAGTTTCGAACTGGTTGGAGTCCTGGTTGTATGTCTCTCCTGTAAGTGTTTTTATATTGTTGGTAATAAGTTCAGTGCACATACTCAGGCCTCTGGCCATGGCTGAATCCTCACTGAGAATTTAGCGTTGGCAATTAGCTCAGGACTATACCGGGGAAGAGTGCAATAGCTAAGCTGTAGTGAGTTTGGAATTCCAGAGCATCTTTCTGTCACTCATCACAAGCACATGATGCTCATGTTTATGAGGATGTCTGCTTTCTTGTAACTGTTCAGATTGTTTCTTATTTCTTTTCTTTTTTTTAACCTGACCCTCTAATCTCTAGCCTGTCATTTCTATAAATTTTGTTCTCAGCTTTGTGTGCATTTTTCAAATGCTTCATGAAGGTCTTTCATTAGAGATAACATGCAAGCAGTCACACTTACATATGTAATGAGTATCATTACAGTGATTCCTGGCAGGTGTAACAGATGCATGACAAAGTGTTTGACATGCCCTTCACAGAACAATGGCCTTCATTTCCCCCAAGTCTCTTAGGCAAACATCGGTCGAGTTTCCCTTTACTGAGCGGCCATCGGGAAAAAAAGGCTCGTCACTTTACAGGAATGAGAACCGCTGTAACTAGTTGAGGATCGATGCGTTGTGTGAGTGGTTGTAAGGAAGAAACCCAGTGACGGGGTGAACATCGTTATCCAAGAACTGATTTTGTTTTATTCCTCTGTTCGCATAAAAAAAAAAAAAAAGTGTAGTCCTCTTAAAGTCCATGCAAATGTCTGGCAAGAGAGTGAAATTCCTCTTGGACGAGAGAGTGGGAAAGCAGGGTCTCTCGCTCTCCCTGTCTCTCCTGTTCTCTCTCGTCCTTCCCTCCCCTCTCTCCTGTCTTTCCTCCCTGCATCTCTCTCTCTCTCTCTCTCTCTCTCTCTCTCTCTCTCTCTCTCTCTCTCTCTCTCTCTCTCTTCTCTGGCAGCACTCAGCTTTTTTGGCAGGAGTGACCAGAATAAAAACAGCAACACCAGACACAGAAGAGAAAAAAAGTGCAATGATCCATCGAACCAAAGGCTTTGCCCTTTCTTAATTACGTCGTGTCCAGTATCATTTTCTTTTTTCCTCCCCTCTTCATTTTTTTCAGACATTTTTGAAGTGGTAATTAGCTCTTGGAGAATAAAACCAGCTGATTCGGGGAGGGCCAGTGCATTTTGGAGCGAGATGGCTAACAGGAGGGCTGCGTTGCTCCTTCTCGGATTCTTCCTCACCTTACAGCTGAGTCCTTCGCTACAAGGAGGTAGGTGGTGTGCACTTTGATGGCTCAGATAGGAGATCCTGAGAAACTTTACTGGCATAGAAGGGCTTCCCAAGTGATTTTACCTGCACATTTGGTAGAAACCAGAAGTGTGCATTAAGCAGAAAGCTAAGTTACGACGTGCAGTGCAGGTGTTCGTGTTTACTCTTGATTTTACTCATGCCTTTTCACTTGAGGTGATAACATACTAATAACAAGCAAGCAATCATGCATTCGGTGTAATGAGTTTTATTACGTATGCCTGGCGTTGTTACAATATTACAAGGCGATGACATCTTCCAGAGTCTACAATGCATAACTCACGAAAAAAGAAAAACAATAACAATTCAGAAGCATCCCTCAGATCTTGAGCATTCCCCCACTATGCCTGTTTACTGAGTAATCTGGTACACATTAATGGAAAACAGAGTTGTGACATTCACATGATGCATATTTAAATATGTTTTGCTTTTGCCTAATAACATCCAGGTCATTTTCAAACCACAAAAAGGATGTTTTATTTTGAAAATGAAAAAAAGATATGTAAATTAAGTATAGTGCTTTGGTCAGTCACTTGTTTCCCATATTCAACTTCTGTGGTAAATGCACATTCACATCACAGAGGCATGGAAATGATTGTAAATGGTTGTTTCAATGTTTTACACCATTAAGCTGAACTGCAGCGTCCAAATACTGTAGTCCAAACCATCAAATGCAGGCTGCAGAGATTTTACAATGAAATGTCATAAACATTATCTCAGCTACAGATGTTAGCATTAGTTCTCATGCGTCTTGTGCCAGAATGCTCGACTGGGAATATGAATGTGGTGAGTGTTGTTTCTCTTGAAGGCCATTCTCTCGATCGTAGAGCGCTTCGCTTAGCTGACGGGGAGGGTTGTGATGAGTTTGTTAATCGAAAACACAGTTCATGTGTACTGAATTTCTGAAGACTACAGCTGGACTCTCTTTCTGTCAGCTTGTATACACTTGACAAATAAAGATCCGTCCCGGTGGACATCGATGTCCAGTGAGCCGCGCAAGTGCCTATTAGGTCAGTGTCTTTGGCTCTAGTCACCAATGCGGTTGCGGTCTGCTCAGAGTCTGACTTTGCAAAGTACGAAGGCAAACTGTGTTATAGAGCCACGCGATATAAGAAAAAAAATGTCCAACTCTGCTTTGGCCCCGTCATTAAATTGCCGTTGTTTTGATGTTCTTGGATGTGCGTCTGTGCAATGTTTAGTCGTGATTGGAAAGGATGTGGGGGTCTGTTCCCAGTTTCCAAACAAAGCCAGAGTATTTCACAATGATTTATTTATTTTCACAAAAATACTTTCTTCGGCACTTGCTGATGTATGTGTTTCCAGGCTATTCCTAAAAGAGACCTCTCTCAGCACCGTCTCAGTGATGCTGAAATAATTTATTACGGAGAAATACTGCTCTTGTTGCCTGTAAGGATTTGCAATCGTGAAACGTTTTCCATAAAAGCCATCAGGTCCGCATCTTAATTTCAGCAAGTCTGCTATGTTCATTTTAATGAATGAATTTGAAGCCATAAAACAGCTCAGCTATTTCCTCCATACGTCTCAAGCTCCGCCACAAATCACAGTAAAACTTTATTTCCACTTTAGACATTCTGCTAACTATAAGTAACTTGTCAACTAACTCTAAGTCTACTACTCAAATGAGAGTTAGTTGACATGCAGTTGCAAAGTTACTTATAGTTAGTAGAATGTCAAAAGTGGATCATTGAAAGAAAGTGTATAGTCTGTAGGGCACCTGTGATATTTGCGTGCAGAGAGAGAAAACCGTCAGTTGTGAATGGAGATATTATCTAGAAATTACGTTTCACCCTCTTTGCATTCATCCATCAAACCAATTCTACAAAACCAACTCTGAACCTGAAGTCAGCCACCATGACCCCATAGAGAGCTTATTCAGTGCTGTCTGCAATGCACAAATTGCTTTCTAGGTGAATTATTATCAAATGACCTCTGTACTGGACAGTTACCAAACATTTCATCTGAATTTAAAAGTTCAGAGCCTGCAAGTCTGTTTGGACGGCTCGTGCAGGTGGAATGTTTTTTCTACTGGTGTGAGGGATTTATGGGGCAGGTGGGAATTTCAGGGCCTTGGGAAGTTACTATGTCATCAGACACATTGCTATTCCTGCGATGGGTTAAACGAAACCTAAATGTCTTTTCTTCCCTTCTTGCTAAATGGTGATTGTCTTGACACATGGAACAGCCTCTGTCAGAGATGAAGGAATGTCATTTTGGAGCCAAAAGGCTCACATCATGCACTACTTTGACCCTATGAAAGCTTTATTCAAGGGCACAAGAGCACCCACCGCGAGACTTCATGTTAAAACGTATAGTGTTACAAAGTATGCATAACTGCTGTTGTTAAATAATGACCCTGTTCTTTATTGGAGCTGGCATTACGTCTAGTGTATCTAAACTTTTGATCGATTGTGTAAGCATACCTAAGCAGTTGGCAGCTACATCATACACAACAGAAAGCCCTTGGTGAAAGTCCCCCCCCCCCCTTATACCCTCCTGTGGTAATTTATCACTCAGAAGTCTGTCATACATGTAACCATATGACAACCAATCATTTTGTGCACTGTATCGGGTAACGGCCATTATTTCAAACACCATTACTGGTCGGCTATTAGTGCTTCCAGTATCGCACCGTGCAGCAGACGGGCATCAGGTCTCTCTACCACAGCCAAAACAATTAGGCTATTTTATGTCAACCGCTATAAATGACATGCAGGCTATGAGAGAAGGGCCAGGGCTGGATGAAAGGAAAGTAAAGCAAGGTCTTTCCTTCCTTCTAGTCTTGTAAGAATTAAGAAACCCTCCGTTCACACAGCAAAGCCTGAAATAAGGGGAGGGCATTTTAAAAGGCAGCACTTGGCGAAAGTCTCTCTGGCTCAGAACATCAGAGGAGTTCAATCCATTAGGTCTCCTCCTCATTGACACCCGGCTGGCTCCGCTTGAAGGTGAATGAAATCACCGCCAGATCAGATGGCACACCTCCGCTGTCAGACGGGATCGTGATTAATTGCTCCCCCCCTCCACGAATTCCCAATCTGATTAGCAACTCCTCCAGAGGTGCTTTATGGCAAACGTGTGCTGGGAGCGCCTTTCTGGACTCCATCCTGGAGATCTTGTTTTCCAGTGCTAGCTGTACTCGCCTGCAAGGAATTAACGTCTTGTGGTATGTCTAGTGGCATATTGATGGATTTGAACGGAGCATTTGCCATGCTGTCTGCTAACTGGGGCCACTGTTAACACTGTAATGCCTGTGATAGACAATGATTACAATGCTTTTGGCCCCACTTTATATTAGGGGGCCTTAAGTACTATGCACTTACATCAATAAATAATTACAATGTACTTACTGTGTTCAAATTGTATTGCAAAACACCTTTGCTGATATTGAGGTGGGATATGAGTAGAGTTAGGGACAGGTGTGGTGGTATGGGTAAGTTTAAGTGTAGGGTTAGGTGTAAGGGAAGTGTCAACTGTGTAATTACAAATGTAACTACAGAAATTAATTACAGACGTAATTACATGCAGGTATTTTTTAAAATGTAAGTACAATGTAAAAACATGTATGTACACAATAAGTGCATTGTATCAAATGATTAATTAAAATGTTAGTACATAGTAGTTAAGGCCACCTAATATAAAGTGGGTCCATGCTTTTTTTAGGCACTAAAGCCAGTTTATGTTTGGTGCTGGTCTCACTGGTCGCAGTACAGCCATGATTTTTACCAGCAAAACTACACTGTAAAAAATTGCCAGGAATTTACAGGATTGAAGAGTATTTTTTTTACAATAAATTACTGTAGTCAGAAATGTACAGTGAAATGAATGCATGCTGGGTCATTTTCTTACGATTACTGTTAACCAACAGCTCAATGATCCTGACATCACAGTAATTTACGGCTATTGTTTTACTGTAAATTCACATGATAAAGTTGTCTTTAATCATGCCACTGTAAGAAATTATATTGTTTAGTGCTGTAATTGTTTTGAAACATGTAAGTTGCATTTGCTCGGGATCTTGGACCTTGTATATTCATATTCAAATTTCTGATCTAGCCAAGTCAGAAGTGAGACAACTGAAAACATTTGTTAAAAAAATGACATGCTAGAATTAAAATAAGCTTATTGGCTGATTTTAAGTTAGTCAAAGGATACTACTATTAGTGTTATTTCAGCATAAAGATTCACCAATATCTTATTTCAAATTCTTAATTGTTCATAGACGGATATTTCACAATAGTGAAGCAGCTGCTGAGATTTTTATCTTTGACAGGTGTGACATCATCTTGCAACACAAGATGTGTTTTCTTCCATCACCTAATGATACACAGACATCAATACTCAACATATAAAACACAACAATGATGACACTCATCAAATAATAATAATAAAGATAAATTCTGAACATTACAAAACAAACAAACAACACAAGCTGCTAAAAGTGAACCAAAAATAAGTTTAGCAGCACAGGTAAAACAGTCTGATATTCCAAGAGTGCAGTTAGACACAAGAGAAGTCCTACTGAGGAATTACTGTGATAGTCATGCAGTTATTAACCTGGAATATATTGTCATTTAACACAATTTTTTTAAACAGTGTGTTAAGGTAGTTCTGTGGAAACCAGTGTCTAAAGCACAAAATATGTTGGAGACTGGCTATATAGTGAGGTTTTTGAAGGATGACAGATAAAGGACACTACAAATAGTAGCAAAAGCACAGTTCAGCAAACATATGAATCATACCCATCCCATTTGAACCCTCGCTCTGGTTCGGGTAGCCTGAAATACCTCCCATGTTTCCTGCTCTTCAGTTAGCAATCCAGCATATGTACTTGTTGACTGATGTGATACGCTCTAAGTGGCCTTGTTTAGACAGAATAGCGTAGGCCTGCAAATAGAAGGCTTCTGTAGAGTGTTATATTGTGACCTCAGCTCTCAACGCCACGCTCTATTGGGCTCCTGCAGGGTTGGCAGCAGCTCTGTAGGAATGCTAGCAAAGATAAGCGACTTCATTTAGCTACATTAATTTATACCTCCCGCTCATTCACAGTCTGAGGCTGTTAACAGATCTGACAGTTTATCTACTATATCTTTGGCATTTTGAAACACAGCTCACTTGCCACACTCTCATATACCCAACGGTCACAGGTCCATCACAGGATGGCATTGCTGAGAAATCATCAGATATCAAGGCCGTTCTGCTGTAAAGTGGAGTGAACTGAATGTCACACGAGATTTCGAATTTAAAAATCTCTTCGGAGTGCTCTTGAATATGGACCAGTCGTACTTAAGTTTTGTATACAGATCAAAAGGGACGTGCTTAGGCTAAATGGCATGTTTATCTTTGTTCACAGTGGTGTTAACAGCAATTCAAAGGGGTCAATGACAGCTTCAATGATCTTATTTACAGAAAAAATTATTTTATCTGATAAAGCTGTTCACCTCTTCATGTTTCCCAAAATTGTAGAACCAATATTATTTTTCTATAACCAAGACCATGTTATTTAATCTATAACCACACATTCCAGTGGGTAAATGTCAAAGTGAGTGTCCCATCTACTTCCACCAATAGGAGACGGAGCCAAGATTTAAACAAAGACCTGCACTTAAACCAAATTATTTGTTACGAAACCAGCCCGAATAGCTTTCATACCAGCCAATATCTGAGACAGTTCGGGGCAGTACATGGTTCCTGACTGGAATGTGCTTGGTCACGAGGTTAGTGCTTGATCTGATATGATCTTCCTCCTGAGGTAGTAGGCCACAGAGTGAGCCTGGAAATCCAGTCTCTATTTTAGAGATATTCAAAGGGGCTTATCATTTGCTTTTATATGAGTCCACTTGTGTGTTTTCGTTTAAAAGGCAGCCCTATTTTGAACGATCTGAGCGCATGGTCTGAAGCGCATGGCGCAGGTGCACTTAGGGCGTGTCCGAAACAGTCATTGCACCAGGCTCATGGTCTGAAAGGGTTGTACCTCGTCTCTTAATGAGTCATGGGTGTGTTTTGGGCGTAACGTGCAATAAACCAATCAGAGTCTCATCTCCCATTCCCTTTAAAAGCCAGTTGTGCTCGTACCATGGAGGATTCGCTCTTTACATGGAGGAATTTGTGAGTGGAAAGTCTGAACACTTCTCTAGAGAGGAATCCTTTTATTTTTAATATTTAAAAATGTGTGTGTGCTCCTGAACACACCTGGTTTTCAGACCAGACGCCCATGCACCAGTGCATTTGCTATTTAAACAACGTGACTCTGGACGTGGACTAGCAAGAAACAGAACTTTGATAAACTGTATAGTTTGGGTTTTAGGGCACATTATAGCATAATCTCTCTAAAAGATTAAATTCAAAGTGTCCACAAGCTGCTCGTTAATTAAATTTTTTTATGACACATTTAGAAGTTTTTTGTATAAACAGTTTTATTTTCAGTGTTCCTTTTCTTTTGATTGGAAACTTTGGAACAATCAGCGCAACATTTGCTTAAGCTCTGTGGAACCTGTGGTGTTTCCCTTCCATATGAAATCTGTAAAGCATGTCTAATGGCAAATCCATTCCTATTACAGTAAACCGACCGACACGTCCTTCTGTCAGTTCATAGAGATCGCTGTAGCACACAGTGTTTCTCAACCCCGGTCCTGGAGGGCCTCAACACTGCACATTTTGAAGGTCTGACACACCCATTTCAGGTCCTGAAGTTTCTTCTAATGAGCTGATGAGTTGAATCAGATGTGTTTGATTAGGGAGATGTGCAGTGTTGGGGGTCCTTCAGGAGCGGGGTTGAGAAACACTGGCTATTTCATAGCCCATTGCTCATGCTGTTTACAAAATTCAAGCCTTTCTAATCTTGCTGGATGTGATCTTTCTGGAGGAGGCTTGCGCTGATATCTGGAAGAAGAAAAAAATTGAGCGGTTATCTCTGTCTGTATCGTTTGTCAGGTTAAGTGAGACCTTCTCAGCCAAGGGAGAATAGAGGCAAATCAGCCTTCCATCTCGGCTTTCAAACGACTTGAAAAATGTAGGACAGTCTGTGTATCATATGTTTATTTGTCTTTGCATTCCTCAAAGTTAACGCTCTCTCTGCACTACAGTTGTGAGACGCCGCAGCTCGGCTCGTGTCCAGGAGAAGGAAAGCAGGGAAGGGTGTTTCCCATCACAGAGATTTACTCCTCTAATTCTCCGGCTCACATCCTTCAGCCGTTCGTCATCCTCCTTTTTATTTTCTTCAAGATAGGAATCTAGTGTCAAGATGTGACAAAATGTAGGCTTACCTACCACATGCTCAGCTAAGTCCTGTAGTTCAAAAGCATGGATGTATATAAAAACAAAGCCACAAAATCATTATCATTTTTAAAACATCCTCACGAACTCAGTCAAGCTCACATGTGCTCATTTACAGGGTTGCAGTGTACACTCACCTAAAGGATTATTAGGAACACCATACTAATACTGTGTTTGACCCCCTTTCGCCTTCAGAACTGCCTTAATTCTATGTGGCATTGATTCAACAAGGTGCTGAAAGCATTCTTTAGAAATGTTGGCCCATATTGATAGGATAGCATCTTGCAGTTGATGAAGATTTGTGGTATGCACATCCAGGGCACGAAGCTCCCGTTCCACCACATCCCAAAGATGCTCTATTGGGTTGAGATCTGGTGACTGTGGGGGCCATTTTAGTACAGTGAACTCATTGTCATGTTCAAGAAACCAATTTGAAATGATTGGAGCTTTGTGACGGTGCATTATCCTGCTGGAAGCAGCCATCAGAGGATGGGTACATGGTGGTCATAAAGGGATGGACATGGTCAGAAACAATGCTCAGGTAGGCCGTGGCATTTAAACGATGCCCAATTGCCACTAAGGGTCCTAAAGTGTGCCAAGAAAACATCCCCCACACCATTACACCACCACCACCAGCCTGCACAGTGGTAACAAGGCATGATGGATCCATTCTGTTTACGTCAAATTCTGACTCTAACATCTGAATGTATCAACAGAAATCGAGACTCATCAGACCAGGCAACATTTTTCCAGTCTTCAACTGTCCAATTTTGGTCAGCTTGTGCAAATTGTAGCCTCTTTTTCCTATTTGTAGTGGAGATGAGTGGTACCCGGTGGGGTCTTCTGCTGTTGTAGCCCATCCGCCTCAAGGTTGTGTGTGTTGTGGCTTCACAAATGCTTTGCTGCATACCTCGGTTGTAACGAGTGGTTATTTCAGTCAAAGTTGCTCTTGTATCAGCTTGAATCAGTCGGCCCATTCTCCTCTGACCTCTAGCATCAACAAGGCATTTTCGCCCACAGGACTGCCGCATACTGGATGTTTTTCCCTTTTCACAACCAATGGTTGTGCGTGAAAATCCCAGTAACTGAGCAGATTGTGAAATACTCAGACCGGCCCGTCTGGCACCAACAACCATGCCACGCTCAAAATTGCTTAAATCACCTTTCTTTCCCATTCTGACATTCAGTTTGGAGTTCAGGAGATTGTCTTGACCAGGACCACACCCCTAAATGCATTGAAGCAACTGCCATGTGATTGGTTGATTAGATAATTGCATTAATGAGAAATTGAATGCAATTTGAAGGTGTTCCTAATAATCCTTTAGGTGAGTGTATACCGTCTGCATACACTAACAGTCAAAAGTTTGATTGTTTTGTTCACAGAACAAGTTGTTAAGTGAAGGAAAAGCATCAGCCAGTGTCTAGCAAACACGGGAACTCATTCAAAGCTGTTCAAAAAGCATCCCGAGATGCACCTCATTTCAATTGGTTGATAATTGACTGCTGAAATCTAGACGGTCAAAATAGAGGGGTTATTTGTGTTTTGGTGACTATGTAATTTCCATGTAATTTCATAGTCTTGATGACTTTACTATTATTCTAAAATAGTAAAATAGTTAAATGTGGAAAATAGTAATAATGAGTAGCTGTATCCAAACTTTTAACTGGTGGTATAGATTTATAATAGTTTAGAATCTGCACTCACATTTCCACAGGATGCTGTATCATGTTTAAATAAATTCATTCGTTAATTAGGAAATGAATAAAAGTGTTTTATTTCATGTGTCAAAATGATTTATCGCATCCACAACTGCAGTGGTGTTGCAAAATTCCTTTAAAAAAACGTAACTACTCTTTTAATTGGTCTTATTTTAAGACGCACTGTGTTTTGAGAGCTAAGAAAGAAAGTATTAATCCAGAAAACAAACTAATATGTTCCAAATAACGCTGTGTAGTTGAGCCTGTCAGTCATTTACAATGGAGCGAGGTGCTCTGAGTCATGCGTTCATTAATATGTTAATTGACCGTGACCTGGATGGGAATCAAGTCGTCCCACATAGAGAATGTGTAAATTTAATACCAGTCATTTATTTGCCAAACAAGTCACCAAAACAGCCCTAATGATTCCCTGTGCGTCAATTAAATGACCTTTTAATGCTTTATAGATTGATTTATTTATGACCTTGTGAATTACGTTACTGATATAATTTAGATTTCTAAATTTCATCAGTGATTCCTTAATAAATCTGTGTCCTTAATGAAAAGGCAAACAGCAGTTGCACTGGACTATGACTGCAGTCATAAATGTCACACTTTTTCTGCTTTAAACACAAAACGGCCCTGGTGCCAACTTCTAGATATTCTGGCTTCTTGTATTTTCGCATATGTAAGCGTCCATAATAGCTTTTTGTTTAACTGCATGAAGGCACCCATAAGTAGGGCTAAATTCATTAAAGGGTTAGTTCACCCAAAAATGAAATTCTGTCATTGTTTATCATGTCGTTCCAAACCCATAAGACCTTCATTTATCTTCGGAACACAAATTAAGATGCAATCCAAGAACTTTCAGTCCCCGCCATAGACAGCAATTTAATTAACACTTTCAAGATCCAGAAAGGCAGTACAGACATCATTAAAATAGTCCATGTGACTCCAGTGGTTCAACCTTGATGTTATGAAGCCACAAGAATACTTTTTGTGCGCAAAAAACAAACAAAAATAACAACTTTATGCAACAATTTCTTTATGTCTGTGTCAGTCTCTAATTTTTGGCTGAACTAACCCTTTAACTAATGGAGGAAACCAAAATGAGATTCAGCCTGACTGACTAAAAACAAGGAGCTACAATAAGCATTTAACATATAATTGGGGGTTAGTGCAATATATGAGTTTGTAACTCATACATCAATTACTTTATCAGCAGAACTGAAGCATTTTTGCATCATATCGTAATTCTGGTCTCCTATGCGATCAGGTTTGGCTGTTACAGTGTTGCTCATTGCACAGGGGCTCTAAAGGTCATCGAGGACGGCCGAGTCCGTGCATGTTGCAGTCAGGTATCTAAGAACACACTTGGCTCTCACCACTCAAACGGAGACAGGAAATCCTCTGTTTGATGCTGATACGAGGCTGTGACATGGTTGCCATGGTGATCTTTCACTTCCTGTCCTGCTAAAGGGTGTGTTCAGAGGGCGGCGCTTCTCTCTGCACTCAGCCACCAGCCGATAGGCGGTTATATTTTCACGGGAGATCAGTATCACACTGTCCATTCCCTCAAATGTTCCACTGAACTCAAACACGGCCCATTGTCTGACAAGCATCAGCACTTTCTTTCTTGAATGTGCAATTGAGTGTGCATTTCATGTGTGTAAACAGCAACATTTCCAATGTAAAAGGAAGCAGATATTTATTAACTGACAGAGAAATAATCTATGTAAAATAGTTATGTCCAACCAACTCGATTCAATCACTTCGCTGTCACTTAAACTGGGCATGTTTTGGTCTAGTAAAAAAATCCAAACATTTTTCACTGAAGCAACATATTGTCTAGTCCTGTGATTTACATAATAAACTAAATATAACTTTTCTTTACACATGTGATGTTCAATGTGGGCAGTCTAGAAGTGAGACTGCTTTCATCCAGAGCACTACCATAGTGATTGTTTTATCATTAAAGCAATTTGAATTCTTGTTAGCAGATCCTCAACCCAAGCAGAAACTCAACACTTCACCACAATGGTAATAGTTCACCAGTACGCAAGGCCATTGGGCTTGACCATTGGGCTGGATTGGGCTGCAGCAATTTGTTCAATTATATGCCAGTCAGAAATTATTAGCCGCATTTCCACTGTTTGCCATGCGAGCGAGGGCTGTAAGCAGCCCAAAAGTAGTGACTTGAGTGCTTGAAAACAAAATCCAATATACTACATAGTGTGCGTCTTTCCGTGATCACGGCTAGAAGAGTATAGTTTGCGAGAATAGACTGAATAGGAGAATAGACTGCGAGCTTTGAGGCCATAAGCGTAAACTAATATTTATCTTTCTTTCACATAGAGAAACGCATCTGCTCCATTGTGATCAGCATCATTAAGGCTTTTAGGTCAAAAGAGTTCACGTCTCATAGTGATAAATTAATTTTCCACTAAATTATGCATTCTGAAGAGTTTTGAGCACTCTCTCTCGTCTTACAGGCATCACAGTGTAGGCAGAAATATAATCAAAATTATTAATAATTATAATTTAGGTCTAACATTTTTGGGTCTAACATTTTTTAGGTCTAACGTTTTATATAGCCTATTTATAACACGAGCCAACGATATGAGTCATACTTATCACACAAGCAAAGGTGCTGTTTTTCTGAACGTCTGCACAATCACAAATGTGACATTTATGGGCCTACAACAGTTCAATAAAGTTACTCAGTAAATTTCACAGACACATTCTGTTTTTGCTCCGTCAAAGAAAACAGAACAAACAGCTCGTTCCTCAAAGAATCAGCGTATTTGAACGAATCAGATGAGTAAACGATTCAATTAGGCTACCCGTTCATAAATACAGTTGTTTGCTAATTAGGATTTTTGAACGAATCGATTGAATAAAGAAGACTTGCCACCACCTACTGGCGGTTTTAGTTTCATAGTTAAAAAGTAGACTATTAATTCATTTCAATCATTTAATATTTCTATATTAAAATGTTACATTTAAAACTTTAATCTTTAATTTGCTGTGTAAATCCATACTTGCCATGTCTAAACAGCCTATGTATAAATCTAAAAATTGATTTTATTGATAATGACTTCCTTTTATTGGTAATAATAGCTATACACTGTGTCTCTGTATTCTGATCAAATGTAAGAATCTGACATACGAGGACACAGATATGACAATATATCTGAGAGAGAGAGTTTTATCTTCTCTCAACTAAGAGAGCACATCCTGCTTTTTATTGTATTTATTACCTCTAAACTTTGACTAGGTAAGGCATGATGCATATTAATTGTTCTAGGAACCTCTCAAAATTTTTGTGTAATTTGTGCTACTCCATCATGATATTTGTAGCGTAGATAGAGCCCAAACATAAACTCAAGCCCAGGGGCCCCTAGTCCCCTATGTCCTGCCCTGCCAGTCCTTTATTAGAACCATAGATATTTATGGTTAGAACGTCTCGCAGAGAACGCACCTGGCTCTCGTGCGCCTTAACATTGTTGTTAATGGCTTGTATTTGTCAGGGCTGCTGAATGAGGGAGGACCCAGATGCAGAGTGAACAAATGATGAGACTTTATTAACCAGAAACTAGACAGGGCACGACAAGGAAGTGACAAGGTGTGAGAGTTCAAGTTGCAGGGGAAAGATGCCAAAATGACAGGCAGGGAGGATGACCACTGAGACCAGTCCAGGGAGACAACGAACTTGAGCTTGGGAGGCAACACCAGGCAGGGTGACGGTGGGAAAAACCAGGCAGGAACACCAGGAATTGATGTTCTCTCTCAGAAACCGCTCCAGTCTTGGCTGCCAGGCAGTAGAGACAGTGGCCAGGGAAAACTCAGGGCACAGGGCAGGGAGGCGGGCATATGCAAATGTATTGTCTGTGTGACATCACAGATCCTGCAATATCCAAACAAGCTGTTTTTGGAGCTTGGTTAAATGCTTTATTTATAATAAGGAGGACATGTTAAGCTACGAAACTCGCAGGATGTTTGGTACAAATAGCTTTTATGTGACGGAGGATAGAGGCAAATTCGATTTTTCATGTCATGACCCCTTAAAGTCTTTCCCATAATGTGATAAAGTTCAGTTAACTGTTAATTATATCAGCAGTAAGTCATGAGGGCACACACAGTACACAAATTCACCAATTTCTGAGAATTGGCCCATGCGCTGTTTTTTTCTTTCTTTCGTTTTCTCAAACAAGTCAAGTAAACTTGCACTGCTGTGGAGGTAAAATAAAACTCTGTTGGTATCGTGTAAGCTGAAGCTTTTTTTTTGTTCTTTTTTCCAAAAGCAAAAATGTAGCCTGCCTCAGACTAAACATTTTGTCACCCCTAATCATGTTTTGAAGCGATGAGATAATGTTCTGTCCTTGCAAAGCATGTGAAGGTTTCCTCTTGTTCAGAGGGCACGATGACAGTATATGTAAACTTTCCACTAGCTTAATAAAGATCTTTGTTCCATTTCTTCAATGTCTCATCTGCAAGTCAATGCCAGGGCAATTCACAGCTTGCTTTTGTAGTTTTAATCTCCGCACCTGATCTGCCAACTGGGAATGATTCTTCCCATGTGTGGCTTTTTCTTTCACATGACAACTGTGGCCTTGAGTGAGAGTTTTTTTTGCTGTTGTATTATTATCATTATTATAAAAATAAAAAATAAAGCACCGATAATCCTTTACTGAATAATGACAGGCTATTCGTGCAACTCCATCATAAAATTCCATGCTTGCTGCATTGCTGCTAATAAATACAAAAGAAGCTGGGACGTATGGATTTGATTAAATGGCCTTCGAGAAACATGCAAAACCTATTAAAAATCTCTGTCATCGGAGGGTCTGTTCACATTCTCCATCACGATTTTGTGATGCAAACTGGGGTCTGGCATCGAAATGTAACTTCATAATTGATGCCTGAGCTAACAGGACCTCCTGGGAGGTTGTTAGTAGTCGTATAGCAATTTTGCCCACCCAAAATGACCCTTTCCCAAACTCAGGGCTTTATTTTTATTATGAGACTATAAGTATATAGTACGATTTTTTCATTGTTAATGTTTCAATAAATGTAATGAGCAATACATGTTATAACTCAGTTATACAAGTTTTGTCAAGAAACTCTAGATGGAGCAAGCTGGTCCTTAACTCAATCTGCTTGCAATCACATCATTCTCTAAAGGTATCAGTAGCCAATGAGCTTGTTGCTCAACTTCAAATATCGGTCAGCGTTTGCTGTAGCAGTTGCAGCACGCTTTCAGAAACCCCCTCCTTCCCCAGCTCCACCTGTATAGATCTGCAACTGTATTTGATGTATGCTATTGTACAGCAGCAGCATGTCTCACTCACAGCAGCGTGTCGTGTATGTATTGGCAATAGCAAGTCCCAGCAGCAGCAGCAGCGTAACAGATCTATTCCATCAAGACCAAAAGTTGCCATATCCATTGCATATCCATGCAGTGCGGCATGAATAGATCATGCTGTGGAGTTTCTTGATTCTTGTTGGTTTGATCTGTGCTGTTGAACTTATTTTTTGTTCACTTTTAACAATTTGTGTTGTTTGTTTGTTTTATAATGTTCAGAATTTAACTTTATTATTATTATTTGTTGAGTGTCATCATTGCTGTGTTTTGTATGTTGAGTTTTGATGTCTGTGTATCATTAGGTGATGGAAGAAAACACATCTTGTATTGCAAGATGATGTCACACCATTTAAAGATAAATCTCAGCAGCTGCTTCACTATTGTGAAATATCCGTCTATGAACAATTATGGTTATTGGTCAATCTTTTATGCTGAAATAACGCTAATAATAGTATAGTTTGACTAACTTAATATCAGCCAATTAGCTTAATTTATATTATAGCTTGTTCATTGTTTTAACAAACGTTTTCATTTGTCACACTTCTGACTTGGCTAGATAACAAGGTTCAAGATCTCAAGCTAATACAACACTGATCACCATTATGGTGACTTCAGAACTATTACAGTACTAAACAATATAATTTCTTACAGTGGCATGATTAAAGACAACTTTATCATGTGAATTCACAGTAAAACAAGAGCAGTGAATTACTGTGATGTCAGCATAATGTTTCTGTTGATTAACAGTAATTTGTAAGAAAATAACCCAGCATGCATTCATTTCACAGTACATTTCTGACTACAGTAATTTATTGTAAAATAATACTCTTCAATCCTGTAAATTCCTGGCAATTTTTTACAGTGTATTTTCTGTGTAGCCTCATTACTGGCAGGCAATATAATTGTGTTTTTTCCTGTGTTTTAGGTTGATGTTAATACGTTTTATAGAAGACAGAGAGGAAAGGCTGTACCTTTTCCAGAAAGTATTGATGATACGGACAGCAGTGCATCAGAAAATAAGGTCATAGTAGTTATGATAAAAGCAGTCAGGGTGATGGCAGGGATGAAGAATATACATCATAGTTGTTGATGAAATCAGGCATTTGGATACATTATCTTATGCCAGTTTGGAAAATGTGATCTACACTACAACCAGAGGTCAGGAAAGATGCCTATTGGCCTCACTACACTGACAAGCAAATGCTCCAGAAATGATGACTTTACTTGTGGAAAGTGTGGGCTACACTGAAAAAGAAGAGTCGTGTTGATTTTCACTTGTGCTAAAATCATTTATGTGGAATTCCAAGAAATAAACAATGTTAATGATGATGTTTTTTGAAACACTAAGACGTGGTTTCACTACTTTTCAGGCAGTGAAATTGCATCTGAATTTGCGTCAAGTTTTTGACGTTTTTACATGTGAGTTCCAAGCTTTTTAATGTTTAGAAAATGATGGAAAAGGCATTTGAATGTGTGTGAGGTTTCAGACAATTTGCCACTATAAAAAAGGTCAAAGGTTGGAGGTAGAAAACAAATGAATGCTGCTGATGAACAATAACGATAGAGCTTACAAGAAAATGCCACTCATTTTGATGGTTTATGAGGCTTTATGTTCCCATCATCTTCTGTAGCGTCAGTTTCACCTGTATTGACCATCCTTTCCTCTTCCTTATGGCATATTAGTGCTTAGTCCTGTTTTGTCAGGAAAGGAAAGGAAAAAGAGAAAGATATGAAATGAAAATGAGTTCCTTCGAATCTGACAGCAATCACATTTTTGACTTCACTTGAAGGCCGTATGATTTCTGTGAGTAATTAACATCGGCGAAATGTCCAGAGAGATGCTTTTCAAGGCCTTCAGCATTTTCAGAACCCGTTTCTGTTTCCTCAGAGACAGAATTCGCCTGAATTCTTCTTCTTGGATGTCAGCTAGGGTCGGTCTTGGGAAACATAAAAGCCCTGACAACTGCTGTTTTTCTCTTTTCAGGGGTGTATGTACCACAGGGTTCAGCTGGAGTAGGACCAGGTGGTGCTGGATTGCTACCAGGTGCTGGACTTTACCCAGGTATGACCAATAACAGCCACGATCTGCCACTTTGCTCATCATGAAGACATTTTCACCAAATGAAGACATGACGATTATGATTTCAATCAGAGCTCACAGAATGGATTTCGAATACAACATGCAATGCTACTCTAATGCGTTCTTCATGCTGAAAGATCTAGTTTACTAGCTGCTAGGCATCTAAAACCAAACTCTTGAATGTCTTCCAAAGAAGAGTTTCACATGCTTTGTGGTGCCGTCTGAGGTTGAGAGTAAAGCTGAACCAGTTCTTCTCGGTTACACATGACAAGATGTGTACTCATCTGCACTGATAGTCCTGTAACTCTTAGTGGGGTTTTTTTTAACAGGTGCTGGGACGTCCCCATACAAAGCAGCAAAAGCAGCAGGTAAGATCATTTTACTTCGACTATGAACACTGTAGGGTGATTTATTAATGGTAACACTTATTAACTTATTAACCGTCATTAATGAATAACTACACAGGAACAAATGAGTAATGCACTATTAACATTAGTAACTACTATTAACTAACAAGAAACTCTAATGAACAAATTAGCATGTAATAGTGCTTAGTTCAAGATTGTTCACTATTAGCTAATCAATAACTACTATTTTTCATACCTCCCAGGTATCCAAAACTTTACAAAAACCTGGTAACACTTTAGAATACTGGAACAAATGAGCTACGCAATATTAACACTCTAGTAACTACTATTAAAGGGATAGCTCACCCAAAAATGAAAATAGAGTTATATTAAAAATGTCCTGGCTCTTCCAAGCATTATAATGGCAGTGACTTGTTGTCTCATTTTTGAAGTCCATAAAAGTGTATCTATCCATCATAAATCTGCTCCACAGGGCTCCGGGGGTTTATAAAGAGCTTCTGAAGCAAAGTGGTACATTTTTGTAAGAAAAATATTCATATTTAAAACTTTATAGACTAAAATAACTAGCTTTCGGCGGTCAGCGGTAGGCAAGTCGACTTGCGCTAAAAGAGTGATCCCTGACGCGATGTATAGGAGCATCTCAAGCTTTGATGCCTCTCGTGGATAGTGCTGGGCAACAAACTCAAGCCCCTCTTCTCGTATATCGAAATCCTCAGCCATTTCTCTTTAAAATTCTCGTTTTAGTCTCCAATTCATGACCAGTGTTTTGTTTTAATCTATCCCCTGCGCTTCTGCGTTCGTCAGTACGCATGCGTCAAGGGTTCAAGGGTCAAGAGTTACTTATTTAGGGCCAGAAGTTAGTTATTTTAGTCTATAAAGTTTTAAATATGGATATTTTTCTTACACAAACACATCTTTATTAACCCCCGGAGCCGTGTGGAGCAGTTTTATGATGGATAGATGCACTTTTATGGACTTCAAAAACGAAACAATTCACTGCCATTATAATGCTTGGATTAGCCAGGACATTTTTAATATAACTCTGATTTTATTCATCTGAAAGAGGAATGTCATATACACCTATGTGAACCTTGGTCACCTTTGGTGAACTAACCATTTAACTAACAAGAAACTCTGATTAATAAATTAGTAAGTAATAGCACTCAGTTGAATGAGGTAGTTCACTATTGGCTAATCAGTAACTACTATTTTTTCATAACTCCCAGAGGACAGGTAAGAACTACTATTTACAGGTTCAAAATTAACATAAATAATGCATAATATATAATTCATTCTAAAGTGAAGGTCATAGTTACCCACTAGTAATGACTCAAGTATTACTACATCCTTCAGAAGGAATTACTAATGATTTGGATCAGTATTCAGAAATGAAAAACATGATAACTCTGTAGTAATGACTCAAGTCATTGTACGCTTTTGATGTTTTTGTAACGATTTGGATAGTAACACTTGAATAATTGCTAATGGGTTAACATGATCTTCACTTTAGAATGAATTATACATTATGCATTATTCATGTTAATTAAGAACCTGTATACAGTAGTTCTTAGTAGTCATCTGGGAGGTGTGAAAAAAATAGAAGTTACTAGCTAATAGTGAACTACCTCATTCAGCTAAGCACTATACTCACTAATTTATTAATCAGGGGTTCTTGTTAGTTAATAGTAGTTACTAGAAGGTTAATAGTGCATTACTCATTTGCTCCTGTGTAGTTATACATTAATGACGGAAGAGTATTCTCGAGTGTTAATAAATTAATATGGAACTGACAATTGATAACCTTTATAATCCTTATAATAAAACCTTTATACAATTGATAATCACTCATCAGCTCATGGCATCAGCACACTGATCCAGATTTAGGAATGTGTTTGGCTGCAGTACAAGCACCCTGTTCCAAACCCTCTTCAATCACTTTTTTTTTTTTTTTGTGAATTCTGTCCTCTAAATTAAAATTCCAGTATCATATATTTGTAATATATGTTGGCTATCAGGTGAACTCTATAAACTTTTGCACATGCAATAATATTTTTTGTTTTATGAAGTTGTTTTATCAAACCTCTTGTCTTATCATCAGTTCTCAAACTCGGGAGCTATTGTTAAGTGTGTTTACTGCCAGCCTATGTCAGTAAAAGATAGCTGTAATTCAGAGTTACTCATACAACACCCTTAAATTCAAAGTCCACCTATGTGCCAGTGAAGTCACACCTTGCCATGTGTGTAATGTGAAATGTATGCTACTCGAGCGGACACAGATAAAGCGTTTAATAAACATGAGAGGGATGCTAATGAACTACTCTCTTGTTCAGCAGGAGGATATGGAGGAGCTGCTGGGACTCAAACAGGAGCTTTAGGAGCTGGAGGTTATGGAGCTGGTAAGAGCTCTTCAATGTCATTCATACAAGGACACTTATTTGCATGCGTACAAGTATGCCAATCTGTACACTTAATTAGCAAAGCAATAAAAAATATTTCCAGCAATAGCAGGTGTATAATGTAGCAAGCAAGAGTAATGTCATGAAATTTGTATCCCTACCCTTACAAAAGAGTACTGCTGTGGTACCACGAGAAGTGTTGTAATGATGGTACAAAATCATGGCACTTTAAAATACACCATAGTAAAGTTTAGCATACCATAGTATATACTACCATTCACACGCTATTCTCAAGGCTGCATTTATTTAATTGAAAAATATAGTCAAAGCAGTAATATTACAATTATAACTATTATTATATTTTTTTCAAATGTAATTTATTCCTGTGATGGCAAAGCTGCATTTTCAGCATCATTACTCCAATCTTCAGTGTCACATGATCCTTCAGAAATCATTCTGATATGAAGATTCCATGCTCATGAAACATTTCTGATTATTATCAGTGTTGAAAACAGTTGTGTACAACAGCTACATATTTGTGTGGAAACTTTGATAAAAAAAAATGCACGGATTCTTTGATAAATAGAAAGTTCAAAAGAACAGCATTTATTTGAAATGATATATTTTGTAACATTTAAAAAAAAAAAAAAAAAATACTAACCCCAGATGTTTGAACGGTGTGTACTACACTCTCAGGAAAAAAAAGGTACAGTGGAGGTACAATTTTGTGCCTTGGGGAACAAAACGTATAACTGTACCTTTAAAGGTACACAATTGGTCCTTAGGGTACAATTATATCATTAAGTCAGAGCAGGGGTAGGCAAGTTCGGTCCTAGAGAGTCACTGTCCTGCAGAGTTTGGCTCCAACCATGAAAGACATATATAGAACATCTTATTGAGAATTGACAGAGGTTTAGGTGTTGATGTTTTATTGGATTTTATTTTATTTATCAGTGTTTGATTTAGTTGGGCAGTTTGACTCTTGGCTTTTTATGTAAGTTTGTGTTTTTTTGTTGCTGTGTTAACAAAACACATAATCTGTTCAAATCAAAAAAGCCAAAACAAAAATTATCAGGAAGAAAATTGTTTGACTAAATTCATAATTGACTAAAAATATTGATAAATAATATCAAGAATCAGCATATGAATCTCAACAATGGTGACATACTTAATGCTGCAATGCATGCTGTGTTTTATACTGTGGTGGCTTAGTAGGGCTGCAGGACATCAGCTCTCTAGGACCGAACTTGTCTACCCCTGACTTAGAGGTACAGAAATTTACCCTTAAGGGTCCCACCCCAGTGACGGCCACTTGTACCTTAAAAGGTATATATATATATATATATATATATATATATATATATATATATATATATATATATATATATATATATATATATATATATATATATATATATATATATATATAGATAGATATGTTTTTTTGTTTTTTTTTGAGAGTGTACACCTTATTGTAAAATAAATGTTGGTACCAGGGCTTAAAAACGGAAAAAAATATCAATCGGTTCACTCCGAGCAGAATCGATATTATAGCGTTTCCGTTTTTGTGTTCCTCATTAAAAATTACTGTTCCGAAAACGGTTTGATTTGAAAAAATACCGGTTAATAACGTTATTTTAATTTAGCCTATACTTTAAACAAATATGTATAATAGACTTATTTTCACTCAATAATAATATAACGCATGGTAATTAAACTTGAATATTTATTTCATAACATTTTTAAAACCACAACAGAAATACATGCATAAACATAAACAGCGGACCTGTTTTGGAGCGTTAGACAATCGAAAGTGGCCTCTTATGCCTAATTCTTTTCAGAAGAGTGATAACATTCTTTGTAACGTTACATAACTTTTTTTCAACACGACTTGTTTTAAAAAATGTATAAATAAAGAATAAATAAACTGGATAACCATTCATGCACCGTCAACTGGTAATTTCAAAGCAAACACTGCGCAACACGTCCTTGCATCACATAATCAAATTCAGTCAGCTAATAAAGCTTGATCATTTAATGCAATATACCATTTAATACGAAGCATCAGCCGTCTATATAGAAAACATTGACCTGTATTGGCAATCTGAAAGACTATAGGAAAAATGTTTGATAGATGCTAGTAACCTACTTGGATAGGCTTAAACGAAATCCACAAACTAGTCTAAATCCGACTATTTGAGCTTAAAGTCCGTACTGCTTATTTAAACGTTCGAAAAGAATGTCCTCCAATACCTGCGCTTTCATTGTAGACCTCAGCGGGGAAAGAAATGTACTTGAGGCATGTAAATGCGCGCTCTGAGTCTGCACTGACGGTAGATTCATAGATGATGGTGCGCGGGCATTTCACTCACGCTTGATCCGTCAACGTCACATGCTGTAGCTACTCTATTCATGATTGGTCAATGCCAAATAAAAATATTAAAGAGAACGATAAAATAACGTTATTAACCGGTTAATGGTCATTTCAAATTAACGTTTCTGTTCAGAACGATTCAAATTGATTTTGATTTCGTTTTCGTTTTTGTTCCTCTTAAAATTCTGTTTGTTTCCGGTTTTCGTTTTCGTTCCTTGAACCGGTTCAGAGCCCTGGTTGGTACCTTATTCAATTTTGGCATTTATACTTGGAAGTGACAATAAAACATAACAGACCTGATATTAGTATTTCCAAAATGATACTGATTGATCCAAACATCTTAGAGAAACTGGAAAATCTTCACCCAAAGTAATTAAACAAAAAAGCACTTTTTTTTGAGTGGCTCAATCTGAGTATACGTCTATGTTTTGAAATAAGAATAATGCCATGTTTCTCCAGTACACTTTTATATCCACTGGCTTTTACCTATGGTCAGAATATCCTTTTTTGTGAAATGAGTGGGTGACCTGATTGTTTTAGCCCAGCACCTTTGTCCATGAGCTGACTTAATGATGGCAAGCTTACATCAGTGCTACTCAAACAATGGGGCATCAGCGCTGATTGTGTTATTGGAACACAGGCATTACAATATGTGGAAATCTTGGCGCCTACCAAGTGCAACTGGACCCATTCTGATACTGTAATGTAAATATTGTTGCTTTCGCTGTCAAGCCAAGCAATATTGGTGCATTAGCACCATTCGGGTATAATTGAATTTCCTAAAGCAGCACTGATTCCAGCGACATGTTTGGAGAGATAAGGAATTAAATAAATGTAACCAGGCTCAATAAACTTTGGAGCAGCTCACTGGCTCCTCTGAGAAAGACCTTTTCACTCTGAAAGAGCTTATAAACTCCCCGATATCAGATTTTGCAGTGGAAGTTGTCTTTGGCTGTGATTGTTGGAGTGAAGTAGGAGATATTTGCCTAATCTTTCGCTATTCATCTTTGAGGTAAAAATACTTCACAGATCTGAGGAGATGCAGGGGACATTCGGAACCCACCCAGTTGTACACATTCCCTGGCCCTTGTCTGTTCATTTATTAAATAAATCTGTAAGATATTACCTTCATGCTGTAGAAATATAAACTGGAAGACAGAAAACAATGAGTGCAGCGCCGAAAAGGGGTGGGGCTACATAAGGTCTTTACAGTACAAAGGCAAACAACTTTTTTTTTGCCTTGGTCCTCTCTGACAGCTTTCGGCCCTGCACTGCTTCTCACCACACTACCAAATAGTGTAGAAAAAAATGGCTTTGTAGCGTGGGTTTGGTGAATTGTACTAAAAATAAAGAGGTCTTTTGTGTCCCCCAAATTGCCCTCAACCTAATCAGTTTTCGCTGTGCGCTGTTGTAGACACGCAAATAATGTTGCATGTCATTCTTCATGATTTGTGAATTTAGGTGGTCTCTGGTTCAAAATCTTTTTCAAAGTGACTTAATTTTATAATGCGTATAATCACTTGTTTTAGATTGAGCTTGATTCAGTCCTTTCACAATCGCATTTTATCGCATTTCAGTTTTTATCACTGCTCTGTCCTCTTTTTCTTGTGTAATGACAAACAGGCTGTACCAATAATTAACGGTTTAAGCCATTAGATAAATCATCTTATAAGTTTAAAAAATGGTCATCTAGTCAGGTAGTCTAGGGCAGGGGTTGTCAACCCTGGTCCTCGAGGCCCACTGTCCTGCAGAGTTTAGCTCCAACCCTAATCAAACACACCTGAAACAGCTAATTAAGCTCTTCAGGATTACTAGAAAGCTACAGGCAGGTGAGTTTAATCAAGGTTGGAGCTAAACTCTGTAGGACAGTGGGCCTCGAGGACCAGGGTTGAGAACCCCTGGTCTAGGGCAGAGGTTCCAAATCCTGGTCCTGGAGGCACCTCAACACTGCAGATTTTGCATGTCTCCTTTCTCTGACACACACTTTTCAGGTCTTGGAGTCTCTAATAATGAGCGGATGACCTGGATCAGGTGTGTTTGATTAAGGAGACATGCAAAATATGCAGTGTTGGGATCCACCGGTCTAGGGTAATCTAGTAGGCTCAAATAGACAATTGACAATTTGTGATTTGTGAAATATTGAGTCCTTAACTTCCCTATTCTGATTTGTGAAAAATATCACAGTACAGTTTTGATCAGTTAACCCGTCATTGAGTTCTTAATATCAACATTTTTATTTGTGAAAACTTTCACAGTACAGTTTTAGTCAGTTAATCCTTCTGTGAATATTGAACATCACTATTGTGATTTGTGAAAGGGTTCAGAGTACAGTTTTGGCCAATTTCACCCAATAGTAACCTTAGCAATGCCCCATGTCAGCCAAATAGTCATTCATGCCTTTCAGGATGGAATGGACAGAGCTTACCAGAGAGACGGTCGTTAGCTACTGTTCTACTAGGTACTGCTCTATGTTCTTTACAGAAAAGATAACTTCGGCTCTCTTTCCATGTTTTTTTTTTTTTTTTTACAGCCATGACTAGTTGTTAACGCGGGGGTAGCAATCTCTGCATTAGGTTCTATTTGGAAAGGGATCTGCCAAGGGGAAAGACAGAGAAAAATTTCAGAAGGGAAAGAAGTAGATTTATCAGATTACCAGAAGGAAATCACTACATATGTGGCATCTAGCCCAGTACAGGGGCTGACCGACCGTGTGTTCATCTCAAGTACTGGGCATCCATCTGCCTAAATATGCCTGGACAATCTGATCCAGGGTTGGGTAGCTGGGGAACTCTCATGAAGAGCACAGAGGACACCGAGCCAGTCTTCCTGCACTTTACCTTTTTTGTACCCAACACATGGGAAGAAAACGGTTCCACCTGGAGATTAAAGAATCTTGTGAAGGTATTAGGTGTTGCCTAGCCCGCAGCCCAGCAGATGTCTGCTAGAGAGGCGCTGTGCGCTAGATCCCAGGAGGATGCAACACTACTAGTTGAGTGTGCCCTCACTCCGATGGGGCATGGCACACCTTGGGATTGCTACGCCAAGGCGATGGCATCCACTATCCAGTGGGCCAAACTTCTGTGTAGACAGCATTTCCCTTCTGCTGACCTCCAAGACAGACAAAGAGCTGCTCAGAGCTTCTGAAGCTCTATGTGTGGTCCACGTAAATGCGAAGAATGTGAACAACGCATGGGCTGTTGTCTTTCTCCTTCGGGGGCAGCGCTTGCAAGTTCACTACCTTGGGCACGTACACAGCTCAAATTCTAGGTACGTTTCACTGACCAAGAATGCCTACAGGTCCTCCACCCTCTTGATGGAAGTGAACACAGTCAGGAAGCACTGTCTTTAGAGACAGGATCTTAAGTTCGACTGACTCCAGCAGCTCAACATTTTGCTCTCTGCAGCTCCGAAAGGACTACAGAGAGATCCCAGGAGGGGATTGGGTGCGGCTTGGGAGGATTTAGCCTCCTAGCACCTCTCAGGAGCCTGATGATCAGGCCATTCTTTCCCAGTGACTTACCATCCACTGCAACGTGATGTGACACGATGGCGGCAACATACACTTTCAAGGTGGAAAGGGACAGCTTTAACTCCAGCCTCTTTTGCAGAAAGGAAAGCACAGAACTGACCAGGCATCTCCGAGGGTCTTCCCAGTGGGAAGAGCACCACTCAGAGAACAGACTCCACTTCAAAGCAAGCCCATCTCAGGACTCGGCTGTGCAGCCAGTGCTGACCCAGTCTCATTTGCATCAATCTGAGCTGTATTACCGTGGCTGCGGATGCCATATGACCCAGGAGCTTGAAATAGTTTCAGTGGAACCGCTGTCTTCCCCATGAATGTATTCAGTCAGTTCAGCACTGACTGTGCACGCTTGTTCATGAGACGCGCTGACATATTGACCGAGTCCAACTCCATACCGAGAAAAGAGATGCTCTGCACATGGGGAGACCTTGCTCTTCTCCCAGTTGACCCGAAACCCCAGATGGCTGAGGTGCTTGAGCACCAGGTCACTGTGTTCACACAACAAAACTCGTGAGTGAGCCAGAATGAGCCTGAGATTGAGAGTTAAGAATGTGAATGTGAATGCCCACTTCCCTTAACAGGGCAAGGGCAGCCAACTTTGGTAAAGGCAGAAGCAAACCGAAGAAACTGTCTGTGTTGGGGTGAAATTGAGTATGTGTCACATGGAAGTATGTGTCCTTCAGGTCGATCAATGCAAACCAATCTTTTGGGGCAAACGCATGTGAGAATGCACTTCTGCATAAGCATTTTGAATAGGAGCTTGTGCAGGGCCCGGTTAAAGACTTGCAGACCCAAAATCGCCTGGAACCCACCTTTTTTGGGGTATGATGAAGTGAGAAATGTAAAACCTTGACAGAAAAGCACTTGAAAAAAATTCTATACATGGTCCTCCTTTGGGGCAAGGAGTGGTGCACAACCACCCCCTCCTAGTTTAGAGCAGCCCCCTACATCTCTGGGTCGCCCATCTCAGGGCTACTTTGGGGGTTGGTTCGCAGTGGTATTACGCCAGTGCTGGATGTGTTTGATGGCCTCTGTCTGCTTTTAGAGTGCCGAGAACTGCTGAGGCACAGTTCTCAACGGTGTTGCCAAAGAGGGTTAGCTTGTAAGATGAGGGTGCACTTTGTCAGTGTCCTGCATCTCTGCAAGGTTCATTCAGAGTTCCTGGACATCATCTGGACGAGGGCACATGCTGTGTGCAGTTCCTTGCATCAACCCCAGTTTTTTGTGTGCTTTGACCAGGATGGCCATTGCATGCAGGGCGTAGGTGGCCTGTCCAGCGGCACTGTAAGTCTTAGCAGCCAGGGCTGATTTCAGCTTACAGGCCGCAGATGGCTCCAGGTGGCGGCATTTTGAAGAGTGAAGTGGCTTTGGCCAGTAAAAGATGCCTTCCATGACTTCTGGCCTCCTCATGCACCTTTGGGAAGAAAGGCATTGGGGCAGGACGTGGCTTAGCAGGGTCGTCATGCCCAGGGGATAATAGCCCACTATCCAATGTATCTATCGACATCTGGAGCCCCGAATGACATGACATGCTGTGAGGAGGAGTGGGAGGTCCATGGGGGCAAAGATCCCACAGTAACCCTCGGTGGCCCTATGCTGTGCACAGAAACCGGGATGGGTAACAGCAGAGGGGAATCCACCCTTGGTCATAGTTTCGCAATGAGGATATGAACCATCCACAAACGCCGTCTCAGCATGCTCACGGCCCAGATATGTGAGACAGAGACCGTGGCCGCCAGACGAGGTCAGGAAACTACGGCATCCAGAAACATGATTATGGCAAGGCATCTTTAAAAAGACATGCTGCCTCTTTCAAGAAAATCTGCTCTTTTACGCAGAAAAGCCCAGGGGGAATACTGCACTTATCTGTGACTGTGGAGGCCATTTGAGTATAGTAAACTCATTGTCATGTTCAAGAAACCAGTTTGAGATGATTTGAGCTTTGTGACATGGTGCGTTATCCTGCTGGAAGTAGCCATTAGAAGGTACACTGTGGTCATAAAGGGATGTGGGGCATGGTCCTCAACAATACTCAGATAGCTGTGGCATTTAAACAATGCTCAATTATTAGCTTCACCAGCAAACCAGTCAAAAGTTATGGGTTGCCAGAACATTACATGCATGTTTTTCAAATGTCCCATACATCCCTGGCCCTCTAAATATGTGATCACCACAGAGAGAGCTGACAAAATGTATATTTAAAAAGACAAGTTCATTAAACCCGCGACCCTACATAGGACAAGTGGTTCAGAGAATTGGTGGATGCAGGGGTGTTGCTGGGGTTTCTGGGCCCTGTGGCTAAACACTGTGTGATTCACACAATTTTTAAAGATCCTATAATATTTACTTTATTCTGGGGTGGACAATCAAATTTTCCTCAAAACACTTTGTTTTTACTGAACATTTATTTACAATGAAAACTATTCTAGCATTTAGGCCTACTGATAAAATGTTTACCTTGAGCCACTTTGGCTAAAGCATCTGGCAACTAAAAAGCTGTAAATGGGTTCTTTATGGTTTACAATTGTATATTTGCTCTTTGAATTATAGCTCTTCTATAATGACCAATTTATTTCAGTTGATAGCAGAAACTATACTGTGTGTATTCATGTCAAAGCATAGATTATACACTATATGAAAGATTGTTTGCGTCCCCTAGCCATCTGCTCTACCATAAGAAGTCATTACGATTTTATAATGGCGTAGCAATTATAATCAAAAGGTCATCAGTAAAGTATGATTTAAATGCTTAAAAGTACAACATCAAATATCCATAGTAAATCTTGGAATTACTTATAAACCTTCGAAGACAGTGTTGAAAAACATATATGCATGGCTCCTGTGAATACCTAGACTGTGAAAAGTTACCTGGTGTTTAATTAAAGCAATGTGATGGCTGAGACGAGCGATATGAGTCACAAGCTTGGCTCATGCAAGGCCTTGTAAAACAGAGCTAATTGTGAAGCCTGTCATCATTGTTGTGATGAACTGTTAAAATTGGGGAGGGTAACTTTTGGAAACCATCAGCTAGTCCCATTGCCTGAAGCGAAGCAGAATTGTGCGTTGCTTCCCGCTGCCAATGCTGTACAAAATGGCTCATTTTGGGTGAATAACAACTTCTTGTCACAAACAGTTAGCTTGCATGATGTGAAACTATGGACAATTTTCTTTGTTGCGTGTGTGTGTGAGTTTGATCCTATAAACATCATGCTTAGATTGGAAAGATTTGGCTCGCAAGACTTTTTGCATTGAATTTTATTGGATTAATTCTGCAATGGCTAAACAGGCAGCTGCATTTTATTTAGTCACCTGATCTCAAACCCAAATATTGTTTTGATCTGTGCAGTAACCAGAGCAGCACAACCCTGAGAAGATATGTCAGGTTTTGCTTTCCACATGCTTTTCTATTGTCTCAGTGAGAGGAGCCAGTTTGTTTCAGACTTGAAAGGGAGAGAGGGGTAAATGCAGAGAGAATGAAGGGTGTGGGCCAGGCAGATGAGCTGGGAAGAGCCAGCGAGTCTTGTGAAGCACATGTGCTTTTCATTAGCTGGCTCAGACCTGTCCTCAAACTGCTCGCTTCTGGCCTCTGATTGTGAATAATGGCTGATCCTCATGTCGCAGAGTCCACACGGACATCCTCCAACTCCCGCAGGAGCCACGCATCACATCCTGTGCTCGTCCCCAGGTGCAGACAATATGCTCCCAAAGCAAAATTTGCAAACAAATCCTTAGAGTTCATTCTCACTCCTGATGATTTGCTTATATGTTTACACTGAGCCGTGTCACAGTCGAACAGTTTCAAGATACTGAAGATCACTTTTTTTGTTTCATCAGTCTTGCGCAAACGCTTTTGAAGAGCACAGTTCCAAAAAAAAAAACAAATGCTTTTCACCAAAATGTGGTCATCATCATAACAGTGTTCTACTATTAGGGTATGATTTAGCATAAAACAAGAAGCCCTTTCTTTTTAGTTCCCTTCTTGAATAGTCATAAAACACATGCATGCAGCATTAACGGAAGAAGAAATGTATGTAAAGTGTGACGCTGGAAATAAATAACGGAGGAAATGTTAATGCAAATAAATAAGAAAAAGGAGGGAAGAAGGCAACAGGTCTTATTGTGTCAGATTTGGACTTCATTTCTCAATCCAATGTGGATGCAATAAATTAGGCGGGGGAAACAGCATGTCATCATGAGACAAGGTTATTCCCCAAATACAGTTTCAAAGATTTGTTGACAATGCTTTTCCCATTTCTTTAAACATGAACTGTTTGAGCATGTACAGTACATATGAGAATGTTTACTGCACACTACTAACTTTTTGTACCATGGTAATTCCAAAGGTATAATACATATTTAAAAAAAAGTTTCACCATGCATCTACCATGTTTTTGGATGATTTTGGATGAGTACCATGCAAATGTTGTACCCTGTCCATGACACATGAATATTATATTTAATAATTTCAAAATTTCTTTAAAAAATCAAGATTTGTTCCTTAATTTCTGGGAATGAATTGAGTAATTATAGCCATTCAACATTACAGTACAATTGAAAGCCATCATTTTTATCATCAACTTTCAATTTAAGTGAACTAATATAAAACCATTTAATAAATATTCACATAATAATAAAAAAACTAATATTTACATTCACATAATAAATGTCACACTTATTAGCTGTGCCTTCAAAGGGTTAGTTCACCCAAAAATGAAAATTCTGCCACTTACTCACTTTCATGTTGTTCCAAACCTGTATGAATGTATTTCTTCTGTTGAACACAAAAGAAGATATTTAGAAAATTATGCAAAATAAACAGTTGATGGTCCCCATTGACTTCCATAGTATGGAGAAAAAAAAATACCATGGAAGTCAATGGGGTCCATCAAATGTTTATTTACAGACATTCGTCAAGATATCTTCTTTTGTGTTTAGTAGAAAAAAATTATTCTTCTGCTAAACACAATTGTGTCTTATTGTGCTGGGATATTTTAAAAGCCATCCTTTGCCAGCCACTCGGGAGTGCTTATTGGAGTTAATTGTTTTCAATTTACTAACACATTAAAAAATAAACTTATTATTAAGGAAACTAACTTTCTGGTTACATGAAAGTACATTGACACCCCTGGTTCCTGTGAGGAGCAAGAGTGGAGAGCTCATGTGAGCTCTGTTTATTGGTCATATCATATCTCAGCACTGACTTGTCAGAAAAGTATTCAACATGCAAAAACCTCATGCATATGTGAGCCATCTGGGACATGTTTCATGCATCGCAAACTGATCAAACTGCCACAGTTGGCTCTTGCATTGACATTTTCGACTTTGAAAATGTAGTCCTATCCCTACCCCTAAACCTACCCCTAACAATAACATATCGCTAAAATCAGATGGAAATGATAGGTGAATACCACTGATGTAGAAGCACCTAACCCTGGTTTGTAAGCCTTAACTTGACATAAACTTGTCCCTCAAATCTGATTGGTTGATTGGAATGTTGTCCCAGGATCAACAAAGATGTTGATCCAGGAACATGATGAAATAACATTCACCATATAGTCAAAGTTTATGAGACATGCAGGTACACTTTGAAATTAATGACAGTAAACAAGGCAGTAAAAAACAACTCGTTCAGTAGCAGAATTGACTGGTATTGTATTGTTGCAATGGATCCTTTCACGAACACATAAAAAATTGGATCCTTTCCTGACCTGCTCCCTTTGGGAGTTACAATCATCCAAAATAATATTGGATTCAGTAGGGGACGAACACTATTGCATATCTACAGTACAGTATAACTTGCATTTCCTGAAGGAAATACCAATGCTTGTAGAAAACCGTTGAAGTTTTAGTAGTCCTAAAGTCCTGTGATAATGAAATCCTGCATCCTTGTCATGACATGTGCATGTAAGTCAATACACAATGCGACATTGGCTATAGGTGGTTAGACAGATGCAAGAATGAAAGCATCACAACTGGGTATGCAAACTAAATGAAATAGCTGTCGTAGTTCTGTATGCATATACAATAATGATGTTGTTGCTTTTGGTTAAGAGACTCAATTGTGGCCTTTCGAAGAGTTTACGTCAATCAGAGATTTTCAGAATGTATTATTGTATAAAGTAGACACTTATCATGGAAATGATTCACAAAACAAAGTTAGAATAGTGTCTGTAGATTAAGCGGAATTAATTGCACGAAAAATGTGATGTTTAAAGGGTCAAATAAAGTGAAGAAATCTCCATAGCTGTACCAATTGCTCATAGGGAAATACCAACATATAGGTCTGAAATAAAACACTTCTGGTGTCACAACACATGGCTAAGTGTATTATACTGTAGTTTGGTATGTTGCTCGTAGAGTTGATGTCCTTATAATGTCCCCTTGACATTGGATTCCAAAGACTGGAAGTGAAGAGTTGCGGAATCTCAATTGATGTCACTCAATCTTGGAACAATGCCTAGAGTCATGTTGGGCTGACACTAAATGAGTGATTGTGTGTCAACACATCACAACTTGCTTCTACAATTGTGTATTCAAACTCTGGTTGAGAATAGCTCTCTTTAGCTGACCTTCAAGGGGCTCACCTTGACTAGCCTATGAACCAGATCCAATCACAGCTTCCTCAAAGCATGTCATATCTACAGAACATTAAGTGGAGTTGAGGAATCAGCTGGAGGGAGGTAGCAATAGTTTGACTTGTTTTAGCAGTATAGGAAAGCACCTAGAATCCAAGCCTTCGTGGTTCTGGACAAGAAGATCTGACTATCTGACAATTACCAATGAATGTGAAATGAGCCAGCATGTGGTTGTTGATGTCATCCTTGGAACCTCTAACAGAACCACTGTTTTTTTGTTTTTGTTTTTAGTCATGTGAAAAGGAAAGGACTATGTAAGCCTTTTTTTATTATTTCTTTACTTTGGTAACTGGCCATTTACTTGTTGTAGTGTTCATGAGGTATCCCAAGCTTACAGGTCAGTGGAAATGACTGGGCCTGAGATCCTTCCAATAATCTCACAGGAATTCCATGCCATTTGAATTCCAGGATGCTATAGTCGGTTCACTGCAGTTGCCGTCAGTTACATGGACGAGGGCCACGGAATTCTCTGCTCTCTTAAATTAAAGATTCAGGCTTGTCCAGCTGCTCCTGTGAGAATGGGTAGAGGGTTGGAGAGGGTTTGTGGGTGTAGATTAAGCTTTGCCTCTGCTCCTGACTCCCTCCATCTGCTGCTTTTAACAATCCGCCTCTCATTTGGACTCTGCCCAAATGTTTTTTTGTATTCAAAAACACATAATGAGTGATGAATGGTTCTTTGGAATGTATTTACACCAGTCATTCTCATAATTGGCACCTAGCACTACAACCTCATGCCTGAGCCCTAGACAGGTTGAATGGCCAAATGCTTTGAAAACTAAAGGCATGCTGCCGTCTTGATCATTTCATACTGGATTAATCAAAACAAGGACCAGACAATTACAATCACCAAATATTGCCCTTCCTAGTTGTCAGTACCTAAGTCTTGCTTGAAGGAAATAATTCAGACATCACAGGAGAGAGTACAGAGTATTTTCCATCTTTTATGATGAAAAGAAACAACATCTTTCCACTGTCTGCAAGACTGGTGAATAGTATCTAATAACATGTCTATTTAACAAATGACTAGTCAATATTCTCAGAAATCAATGGAAATTAATTCACATTCATTATCCACATACAGTACATCCATTCAAAGTTCTGCAGTTCCTTTCATTTTGCCTAGTTTTGTTGCCCTGGCTGATGAAAATCTAGTTGCAGGCTGTAATGTATCCCGCTTCACTATTTTAGATTAGCATAATAGCTATTTCTGTGAACATTTTTGCAGTTTTTGTGTGTGTGTGTGTGCATAATTAACGGTCCTTTGGCAAACAAGCATAAGTGTCACGATCACCAGTGAGAGTGCCCCTGTAGTCCACCAGAGGGCACTCCACCTCAGACTATTGCCATATCACCACAGACTACATTACCCACAATACTCACTGCCCGGACACATCATTCCTGATTACATCCACCTGTGTCTCATTTACCTTGTTAGCTCACCCTATAAAAGCCTGGTCTATACTGTCACTCATTGCAAAGTCTTGTTTAGTGTAACAACTGCAATTCTGAGCGTTTGCCCTGGTTGTCGGTCGGTCGGTCGGTCGGTCGGTCGGTCGGTCGGTCGGTCGGTCGGTCGGTCGGTCGGTCGGTCGGTCGGTCGGTCGGTCGGTAGGTACCATTTCTAGGCATGTTCCACGAACTATACCTTAGGAGGTTGCTTAAAGGGTCACTTCAGTGATTTAGCATTAGGTTTTGTATCAGTAGAAACCCCGTAGTATATTCAAATGGTACTTTCCTCCCTCATATCCCCCTGAGACGAGAGAATTATGCATTTTATTCCTGGAAAAATTCCTCCGATGACGTAAATATCGTCATTTTGCGTCATCGGAGGATTTTTTGGCCTGAGGCTAAAACTACAGCCACTAGATGGCGCTGTTCCGCATGCTATCAACCCGCCCATAGGGGAGAAATCTCATGCACAGAATGTAAGACACAGACGGCCGCACGGACAATCATAATAACGGAGCACGGTGCAGAGTAAAGTGAGTGTTTCAACTTTTCAATGAATTCCTGGTATAGTTTAGCTTCAATATGCAATCTGAAAACGTGCCAGACTGGCGCTTAACATTACCTCAGTTCTGCTCAGCTCGAATGAAATCTGATTCTGCTGCATCTGTGACGTGACTTTCGCTCACACTTTATTGAAAAGACACGTTCAGTTTTTAATTGTAGTGTTTATTCTCTAACTGAACAAAATGATTGTATTACTATGAAGATCAAAATGACGGTGTACGGAGTGGCCTCGTAGGGCAGCGAAGCAAGTGCATTCTGGGAGTTGTTGTCTTTCATCCACATGAGACAAAAATGCATTTTCTGTCTTTTCTCAGTCTAGAAGGCACCAAATTCAAATATAATTTCACATTTCTACTGCATAAATGACCCAGTTTAAATACAAAGCTTAATGCTAAATCACTGAAGTTACCCTTTAAGGTATACCTTCTTAAGTGCGACGTTAGCAGGTGCTGTCTGTGGCAGTGGTGCTGAATTGGTTTATCAATGGCTCAAAATCGATTATTCACTCTATGCAGAGGCTGTTTAATTGCGTTATGAGAGAAAGCGGTGTTCTTTATAATAGAAGCACTTCAGAAATAGTTGAAATTGTATTTTTCACGACTCGTGAGATCTTATAATATAATCCAAATTGCAAACTAAATCTAACCATGGATATGTTAAATAATTTTGAAATGATTGTGCGAACCTGCAACCTCTTATGTCCAAACGTATCATGAATCAACCCACTACGCTAACTGGCAGTATGCCTATGCCATTTAAATTATCATAATATATTTTGCCATAGTCTTCATTTACTCCACAACCAGAGTTGATTGCCCGCATCACATTATTGATGTAAATCCCTTTCTGTTATTGGATGACCTACTCAATAAAAGCGCAACACGTGAAACATAATCAACAGCTACTATATCAGAGAAAAAAAGAAAGAAAAGGACAGCTGCCAGTTGGACCAACAAGATCTAAAAGCTGCTGAATTTGCAGCCAACATTTATTTTGAATTGCAGCATCTGACATGGTAGCCAGGGGACTGAAGTTTTCACGGATGAAATGCACATAGAAATGGCTCTGTGGACGGCGCCGTCTTTGATTTAGCACAACTATTCGCTGTATTACTGCCATAGTTTGACAAAACTCCCCTCCACAATCATTCCCTTTAAATAGACTCCATAATGGTTTGCCAGCTGTTATACATTTGTATAATATAATTAAAAAGCTAACAACCATCAGTGTAATGACAATTATTTGTATTCGTATAGACTGAGATGTAAAGAAACAGTGGTGGCCACTATCGGAATTAACTGTCAATAGTGATAAGGTATATATAAGAGTGATCCAGACCCACCTTACGAACGAATGACTTACAGAAGGCATACTTAACTAAGATCGTTTCAGGAAACATGTATTAACCTTAAGGTACACCTTAAGGTATAACTTAAGAATGATGTAGTGTTAAAAAGGTTTCGGGAAATCCAGCCCAGAACAAGATATGTTGCTAACAGGGAACCATATGAGAACATTCTGTTAATGTAACAAATGTCCTCTGTGAGACCATACCCCCGTTGCACAAAGTTGTGAGAACGTCCTCTCCTACGTGGGTTGTCCCCCCCATCTAACATTTTCACTCACAGCATACAGGTTTTTGTCAAATGTATCCCGTTTAAAACAGTGTGTTTTTTTTCTCCACCATCCATTCACAAAAGTATATGCTGCTGCTTCTGTCCTCCTCTTTAAGTTTTTGTGAGTGTGTTTCGATAACCTCCATGGACTCTGGGCTTTTTGGAAATATGGAGAGTAAGCCACATAAGCTGACAGTTATATATTCCAACTGCACTTGGACGGTCCTCACATTCATCAGGAATAGTTGCCTTGCCTAAGCAGTACTCATAGTGCTTGAGGGAGGTTTGCTGTCTGACACCGGGAAACCAGGGGAGTGCATCATTAACTAATGGCAGACGCACCTGTCTGGGCGTCTGATCCACAAGTCTGAGACTTGCTCTGACTGATATATTGGTGAAGATTATATGCACTAAGAAACTAATGGATGGCAGGTTCAGCTAAAGATTTGAGATAATATTTAACAAAAGGACATTAGGCACAATTAGTCCAAGAGCATTCCACATTTTCGAGGAACTCTGTGAGTTCAGATTTGTTAGGAGGATTTACAGTAGTGTCGCATGGCCTAACTTTTGGCATAAAGCCTGGCCCATTTTACAGCTTATTCTGGCCTAGAACAATCCACAGACCAGTCAACAAAATATTAAAATGTAGGTAAAAGCACATTTTCCAAATGAGCATATGTTGGAAATAATTGATAACAGATTCACCTCATTCAAATACTTGCACAGCAGTGTCAGTTTGTGTCCAACTCAACTAACAGAAGAAAAGTGTGAAGACTTTTTAATAAATATAATTGTGAAAGAAAATTTTTGAACCTTTAATGGTTTTCTGCATTCTTTGGATTTTGTCTAGATAATGAATCCAAACAACCAATACACACATTTTTACATTTTTGCAAATTTGTTGTGTTCAAGTGCTTTGTTGTCGGAAAGAATCACAGAGACCAGGTTTTCTTGCCTATTTCTTGGGGAAATAGTTCATGGACAGCATGATAGAGTTGGCGTAATCACAGAAACCAGTCATCACTCTGTAGATTTCCAGAAAAAAATGCCTTTCAATGTAAAAAAACATTTAAAGGGCCAACAATCAGATACTATTCAATTTGAAGAAACTCAGAAATTCAACACAACTGTTTCTCTGTCTCGGAGTGGATGTCCAAACAAGAATCACGCCAAGTCACAAAACACCAGACTAGCATCTAAGGATTCAAAGGCCTCTCTTGCATTGGCTAAAGTGTATTAGTGTTCATTAGACCACCATCAGGCAGGACAGCACAGAGCCACAGCTCTCCAAAAATAACATTTCTACTAACCTAAAATTTGTGTGAATGAGCAAGAATGTTTTGTGGACCGTTAAGTTGATAGAATGAAACTCTGCACTCATCTTAACTGTGAGGCACAGTAGGGGCAGTATAATGTTTTGGAGCATTGCCATCTTCAAGATGTCTTCAGGGTGTCCATAAACAGAAAGTCGGTCCTGCAACAAGATAAAGACCCTAAATATTCAAGTAGGTCTACCACTGAAAGATTAAAGCAAATGAAATAAAATGTGTCAGTCTCTGAAACCGCTGTATAGGACCAAGCCGAAGTTACTGGAAATATAGGGCTGCTAGAATTGATGGGAAAGGGGGTCACATCAAAGGTCCTATTCCATAATTCACCTGTGCGTTAGTTTAGTGCAGAACTACAGTAAATCACATTAGAACCAGTGGATTCAGTAACTTCTGGACATTTTTGTAACCCTCTGTGAATGGACTGCGGGTGTGCTGCCTGAGGCTGAAATTAGCAGGGACCTTTCTTTAGCCTATGCTAGACATTTTAACTGATCCAAATAAATTGCAAAAGGTTGGAGCCGAACGTAGACAAGCAGTTTAACAGTCTATAACAAGCCAAAATATGGTTACAGCTCCATCTCTCTGCAACTGTGGCAATGCTCTGCAGAGCGATGTGGCTTTTTCCCAAGTTAATGATCTGTTGTCCATGACCCTCAGGAAACTAATTAACTGCTAGGAGAGCAAGAGTGTGACCTCCGTTTTTCATCAGCCACTGTGAGAAATGTCATATGTTTTCTCTTGTGTCAGAAGTTGGAATACCAGGATTTAGGGGCCTATTAAGGCTACTCTAAGATTTATAGTGGCAACAAGGCAAAAGACAAGCAAAGCATTTTGCTGCACATCCTTCCCATTCCTGTATTCCTCCCTCTACCATAAAATAAGAATGCAAACTCTGTGACCTCATTTGTTTAGGGTTTCCGTGTTGAAGGAGGACAATGTAGCAATAATTTTCAGTGAAGCCTTACTCCTCATTTACTTAAGCCAAAAGATCAACTGTAGCCTCTGAGACCTCACTCTCCATCTCAACTGTCTTTTCATTTTATTCTCACTCTCTTCATTCTTTCCTATCCAGCCCCTCCCAGTTACTAAATCACTTCATAGGCCAGGCTATTTGGGGGTTGGGGCAGATCATCATAATTCATAATCATTCATATGTGATATTCTTCCTATTAGATATCACTTCGGTAGTTAGGTAATTAGGTATCACTTCATTTCGATAGTCCACTTTAAACAGTGTACTAAATATAATTAACTTTGCGACTACATGTCAACTAGCAGTCATTAGAGTATTAGTAGACTGTCTGTTTAATATCTACTAACACTTTATTTTGATGCTCCCCAACTGACATTCTACTGACAATAAGTAACTTTGCAAGTTCATATCAACTTATTCTACTTACCCGAACCTAACAATCTACTAATAATCTAATGAGTTAGTTGACATGTAGTAAAAAAATAATGAGAGTTAGTTTACATGTAGTTGGAAACTTGGAGGAGGGTAATTTGCTCCTGAGCAACATGATAAAGCTGCTGATAATACTGAATGGACCAAAGCATATGTAGGGATGCTATGACAGGCATTGTATTCCTATAGGTAGACATGGATCAGCTGAGATTCAGCTGATGCGAACTTGACTGACGTGACCAGCCAGAACTAATGTTATGCTTAATTACATTTTTTACTTACACTATAAACGAATTGCCAATAAATGTAAATTCCTTGCATACAGGTTTTCTGAATTTGTTGCTATGTGTCCCTCCTACTGTAGGTGGTTATGGGGGTTATGGCGGCTATGGTGGTGCTGGAAGATTCTACCCAATGGCTGGAGGTCTGAAACCGGCAAAATCAGGTGCTCATCCAGTGAATAGTCAGCAAAGGTTAAAGTGCAGTCAAGTAATTGCATATAACCATTAGGCTTTCTCTTTAGGCACTGGGCTACCTGGTGGAGGTCTGCCTGGAGGAGGTCTTCCTGGAGGTGCCATTCATTCAACAAGTCCATTGATGAATTAGATTTTCTTAGTGGCTAAGTAACACAAACTGCACAACTCTTTTCTAAGTCTGATTATCTTGTTTCAGGTGCTGGTGTAAAGCCCCCTAAAGGAGGTAATATATGTCTTTGGGAGTCCATTGTTTTCATTGTACAAACACAATCTTTTATGCAAACATCTTTGGAGAAGAATGTCTCTGGCTAATTGACTGTAACCAGAGTTTCTTGCAAAAGCAGGAACGAGATGCTGCGCTGACAGTGCTATGGGAAAACATCTTTGTTTGACCGGTTGTGAAGTATGTGTGCCAAGAACTAGGCTTTAAATAACCTCTGACAATGATGTCAAGGTTGTGAAGTGTGTGCGCACAAACACGAGTAAAGCCTGGAATATTGAGTGAAGGGCATGTGAGCCCAGAGTAAAATTAACATCCAAACTATAAAATCTGATAAATGTGTGCAGAGAGGTCCAGCCTGCCGCATCACATACTTGTTGCAAGGGAGCGTCTCTTGCCAAAGCCCTGGAGGATGCAACCCCCCTGGTGGAAGGAGCCCTAAGTCCTAGAGGCGAAGCTTAACAGCACACCTCATAGGCTAGAGCAATAGCATCCCTCACCCGGTATGACATTGTTTGCAGTTGCCATAGCAAATGAAAAGTTGCTCTGACTTGCGCTACTGGCAAGTGAGGTGGACATAAGTCTGAAGAGCACAAACTGGACACAGTAGGTGAAGTTTCTCTTGCCCCAGTGTAGTGAACAGCAGAGGACAGAAGGCTTCAAGAATGACCGGATGCATGGTTGATAATGCAACTTTAGGCAGATAGTTAGGAAGATAAATATCTTTGACTAGTCCAGGGGCAGAGTCTAAGCAGGATGGCAAAATTGATAGAGCCTGCAAACCCACAATTATCTTTAGCAAAGTAATGGCCATGAGAGAAACTATCTTTATAGTCAGAAGCTTGTCAGGCGCTGGTTCAAAAAGGGATCTCAACTAGCCCCTCAAGGACTGTGGCCAAGTCCCACAGAGGATCTTTGCTCTAATGGGAGGCCTCAGTCGTCTTGCTCCACGGGCCGATATTGGTAAGCTTTGCCCCTGAAAGTGAACCCTGAAAGTGAGCTTTCTGTGTTGTGGTAGAATTTCTATATGAAAATATGCATCCTTGAGATTGATTGTGACAAACAAATCTTTGTATTGGATCTGAGACACAATTATCTGTATTGTTAGCATCTTGAACTTGTACGTTCTGAAAGAATCTAAAATGGACATCTAAAATCGGATGCAACCCCCATCTTTTTTTGGGAACCAAAAACTACAGACTGTAATAGCCTGACTGTCTTTCTGAGAGGGGACATGTTCTATGGCCCCTTTGCCCAGAACATTTTGCAGCTCTTGTGACAGCAAATGCACCTCCTATGTTTCACGGTAGTAGGGAACACGTACTCTGTAATGCCTTTCTATTGTCTTTAAGACAGGGGTCTCAAACTTGCGGCCCGCAGGATGATATTTTGTGGCCCCCTTCTTGACATCAAAGTTTAGTGTGGCCCACGCGATGCTCTGAAAAGCACCTTTTAGCCGAGTCGCTGCGTGTGCAGCGCTTGCCGCGCTTGCCACGCTTGCTGCCTTTGTGTGTGTGTGAGAGAGAGAGAGTTGGCTCGCCCCTCCCTCATGCAGTATAATTGGTTGACACAGCGTGATTGACAGGAACAGACGAACGAAGCTGATCACACAGTTGAAACGAATGTGGTCTAACAGTGCTCGTCAATGTCAAAAGGATTGAGATGGCCAATCAAATCAAAGTATGCAGGGTTTACGTTCTCTTTTGGCTCGTGCACACTGCACAGTCTTCACACACAGACGAGTGCGTCAATCTATCGCTTAATGCCGTTGCTGAGAGAGACTGTATTCTTTCCGGTGAAATCACAAAACAAAATGCAAATGTGTCCATGGTCTTATTATACAATCATTGATGAACATCTTTGATTTTAATGAAGAAAAACTATATGAGAGCGGATTAGAACCCGGAAACTTTGACATGATTGACAAAAACTCTACCACCAGACCACTAGATAATTCTAAAGTCTTCTTTGTATTTATTCACTCACTCATGCGAAGAATATTGGGACTAATAATATATTTGACGCAAATTAATGCAAATATTGTTTACAAATAGTCTCAAAAAGCCCCTATATTTAGTTCAAATTCAGAGGAACAGTTAATGTTCAGAAGAAACATTCATGTTGAAGAACTGTTAATAATAAAGATTGAGAAGATTGGATCAGTTGTGCTACTTTTTTTTGCAATACTTGAAACACTGTTTATGTGTAATACTTGATGCGGCCCAGCCTGACCCAGAGTCTACCTCCAGCGGCCCCCAGGTAAAATGAGTTTGAGACCCCTGCTTTAAGACCCAAGAAGAGATACTGGACAGCACTTTCCACAATGCAAACTTCTCTGAAAGGGGCACTCATTTCGATATTTCGTCTTGTTGGGGGGTATTAAATGTTCTGTGTCCTAGGAGATGGCAGAAAGCAACAGAACATTCAACATTTCGCTGGAAACCTCTGCCCCCCTGAAACACAGAAGGTGGCGGGGTTGGAACAGTGGTGTCGTGAGGATGTCAGGAAGGAGCTACTTAATATATTTTACATGCCCTGCCCTAGGGGGCAGTACACTTCCATAGTGTGCAGAGCAGCACCAGCATGACCCACTGATCGAAAGCCTTCCCTACCAGCGTGAATGTTGTTCTGCACTGCTTGGTGGGGAGTGCTGATTTTTTTGTGACGATGAGCTCCCAGGAGAGATAACCCACGAGCATCTCTTCCAACTGGGGTATCATCATATAGCCACGTGCCCTTGCACCCACAATAGTCAAATAAGTCAACATCAAGGGCACAAAGACATGTGAAGAATAAGCTATATATAACCTCTATATAGCAGATCCATAATCCAGAGTGTTGCCTCAGTACATGCGAGATCCAAGCCACTAGATTCTTTATTGACAAGAGAACCTATATCCTTAGTCCGCTCTGAAAAAGCATCACCTTCAGCAGCGGACGGGAGGACGTTGCGATCTGGAGATAGAACGAGAGAAAGGGAAGGACTCGTCTCACGCTCCTTAGCCAGATCGACTCACGACACGCGAGATGAGTGCAAAGTACTTTAATGAAGCACTCAAAGCAGAGCTCATGCTTATGGGCCGCGAGGCACTCTTTTTTTCTCTTGCACACTGACAGCTGGAACTGGAACAAAGTGGACAGATGCTTCATGTCTATTTATAGCCTCTCATGAGCACGCATTCCAGTGATGTAATCGTGAGAGGTTATTTAAAGCTAAGTTGTTGGCGCGTTTGCCACACATACTTCACAACTGGTCAAACAAAGATATTTTCCCATAGCACTGTCAGCGCAGCATTGAGAGTAGCTTTTGATAGGGAACTGAAATAGAAAAAGTATGTGGAGAACGGACCTCATACTCAGAAGAACTATTCATACAGTCAAAACATACAGGTCCCTTTTAAACACATTTTACATATAACTACATATAACACGGCTAAGACTCTTTTCATGGTATTCCAGTTGGCTTGAACTTGAATGAAGGAGCCTTAGATCATGAGCCAAATCAACAAACGTGTTCCCTCTGGGACACCGCTGGTGGTGTTCGTGTAAAGAAGGCCAGCACATTACTTCAGCTTGTCCTTGGCACAATCTAAAAGCAGCATGCAATGTCTGTTCCTCTGTGTTTGATATCGGTTGGAAAATGGTTAAACAAATAAATGAACAGCCTGAAACATCAGCTTCCAGGCACTGAAATCAGATAAGATGACGTGTTTCATGTCAGAGGGACAGAGCAAGTGAGGCAAATTAAATCAGAGAGGGAATCACATGGAATATCTGCAGTCTAGCTTTGCATTCAATGAGTTTAGTGATGTGACTTAATGTGTTTGTGTTCGTTCAGGGCCAGGTGTAGGAGGAACTGGTACTGGTCTCCCAGGTGCAGTAAATGGATATTTATTGTGCTTTGCATGAGTGCATTTGAATGATTAGCAAGCAGTGATCGTACAGTGTATGATGGTCTCGTGTTTGTATTGCTTAGGCATTGGCATTCCTCAGACCGGTGTACAAGGACTGGGCCCTGGTGGAGTTGGACCTGGAGGAAAAGCAGCAAAAGCTGGAAAAGCTCCTGTGCCGGGTAAGCGTGGAAGTGTGAAGTTGCATATATAAATGGAAATATGCAAGATTATAGATCAACTTTTCAATCTTGATTTTTGCAGGAGTGGGAGTGCCTGGTCCGTATCAAGGAGGACTTGGACAAGGTTTGTTCTTTTCCTCTGGTTATGTACTGTAATTTGACGACCAGGCCCACAAGGAATCTGAAAACGTTTTTCACATTTTATGTGCTGATTGTGGGGAACATTCGCTGAATTCTGTGAAATGGATCTACACATGGCAAAATATGTTCAACAGAGCTTAAGATACTACACTCCTAGGCCAGAAACATTTTATATGCAAGTGTGCAAACATACAAATTCTTGGCACATTCAAGAGGGCGATAGAGTTACCTTCATAGTGTGCAATGGATTTTTCAGGTAGCTAGCTAAAAACAGTTCCATTTAACTAGACTCGCTCAGCAAGAGGGACCTTAGACCTCAGTTGCTTCTCCATGACAGCAGTTGACCTAAAGGAGAGAACAGACAACAGAAAACCATTTAACATAGAAATGGTGCATGAAATGCACATTGTGCAGTTAGAAGCATTGCACTCACGTACTTGCATGAAGTATGTTTGGTCCATTATCAAATCAGCCAAGACATCTTATAAACAAATGTGTCAAACTTAAATGATTTCTGCAAACATCTGTGGAGCATTCTGTGGTAGCAGATTTTGTGCAGGCTACCTAATACCTCTGTTATTTGGATAAAACACCAAATTCATTCATTTGGTCTTGATCACTTGGATTTATATGACCACAGGCTTCAATGGACGGGGTGTTCTTCCTGGTGTAGCCACAGGAAGTGGACTCAAGCCTAAATCAGGTAATCTCTCAATGAAAATGACATCCGTCATTGCAGTGTGATACTTCTGAAGATAAATTATACAATAACTATATGACTGACTGAATCTTTCCTATAGCTGCTGGTGGTGCTGGGCAGGGTCTGGTACCAGGTGCTGGTTAGTACATGAGCAACCATTTTAAACAGTATAATGATATCTAGAAAGTGTTCGAAGTTTGCTAATCTAACAGGATCTGCATGGTTAAGAACTTGATGTTGTCTGTCATAGGTGGGCGTGGATATGGTGGACCATTGCAACAAGGAGTTTTTCACGGATACCCTCTGAAATCTCCCAAAGCCCCAGGTGAAATATCTCATTCTTTTAATCAGACTACACAAATCAGCTCAGCCCAGCTTTACCAGCCCTTGGAAAGAATAATTTGCTGACTGATTGCATTTGTGGTTTTACAGCTATTTAAGCAGCACAATATGAGATTGCTAGAAATAAGCAAGTAAGAATGTCTTTCATCAAACGCTCCAGATGAAACCCAGCTATATTGGATCACTGCTTAGACTTGCATTGCTATTCATCCATTTATGTAGTAGATTGCTCTCCGGTGCACAGAAACGTTGTGTGATTTCTCCTACATGGAGGTTCAACAGTTGAAGAGCTCAATTAATTTTGTTTCAAGCACTAACCTCAGATTGACGATGTGCTCTCTGGGAAGTGACTCCTCACCTGAGAAAATGCCCTGACAAAGTTCATAGGCATAGTTTTCATAGTCATATCTAAAATATATTTTCGTAAATGTTTCCGTTTGACACTTGAAATTAAATGCATATTTTCACGTCTCTCTTATCGGTGCGTTCAGCCTTAATCATGGATTAGGAATTCATCCAGTAAAATTACGAGAAATTGATTGCGGTATTAATATGAGAGTCTCTAGTGGAACAAAGCTTTTCCAAGCTTGCATATTTGTTCTGATTAAAACAGGATACAGTGTTGATAAAAATGTGGGGTCAATTTGAACTGTTTAATGCTTCATATGTTGTGTCAGATGCTTCTTTATCATATTAATTTTTGCAGTTTCATATGTATATTATTTAATCTGTATGCGCTTTATGTTCAAACACTGGCCTTGTGTTAGTTAATACCAATAGCATTAGCTTTGATACGTTTACAGCATATTTTACATCACAAAGTATTTTTGTTGTATCTTTAGTAGCCTATGTTTTGATACACCTGATTACCTGTCTCAACAGGTGCTGGGTTGCCCTATACTGGCGGTAAACTTCCATACGGTAGGCTACAGTAGCAACCTTGAGAACATGCATGTGCAAAATACCTGGTGTATGTTGTATTTTAGCTTATGTGCTGATTGTCACCTGGTATACAAAAGGTTATGGTGGCTTTGGTGGTGGTACTGGACTCCCTGGTGGGAAAGGAGGAGCTGGTTCCAAGCCGGGTTATCCAACAGGGACTGGTGAGCTATCATTTTTAAATCATTGTAATACACTACAGGGTGAATCTAACATAACCTGTAAAAACATGTCATATTTCCCACCAAAACTATTATTGTATTGTAATATAATGTAGATGCAAAACACTTTAATAGCCTGAAAGAAATGGCTTCATTATCTTAAAGGTAGGGTAGGCAATTTCTGAGAGGCTAGCAATAGCAAGCTAGATTTAAAAGCATGAGATCCCACCCTCCTTTCAGAGTGCTCACCAAAGCCACGCCTCCTCCAAAACACAGACCGTTCATGTGGCAGAGGGCTCTCTCTTCTCGGACCGAATGATTGGATGAATAGTTTTTTGGTTCTGTAACTTCCACAGAAGATATATATATTTAGTCCACTTATATTACTGATTGCTATCAGGATGGGAAGAGAGTTTCAACCAGTAAAACAAAAAGGGTTTTTAAAAAAATTGCCTACCCTACCTTTAATGCAAAATATAATTTCTTATTTATTCAGTTTGTTTATTGACTTCATGATATTCACCATAGAAGAGTTGCAAAGATACTGAAATCCCAATGTTACTTTACATGGCTGCAAACAGTGCACATGCACACACACACACACATGCACACACACACACACACACACACACACACACACACACACACACACACACACACACACACACACACACACACACACACACACACACACACACACACACACACACACACACACACACACACACACACACGCACTGCAAATGTATGATCAATGGCTGATCTGCTGTCTCTGTATGCAGGTGTGGGGTCTTTAGGGCTCGCTGTGGCACAGGCCAAAGCTGCTAAATATGGTAATAATCATTTATTAAATGTTTTTAAAATCCACATGGCCTAAGCTATATTCACTGAACAAAGATATTAATATTTGCTTCAGATGTTTGTGCATATTTGTGTTATATGAATGTAATATGAAGTTCACTCTTGGCAAATGTCTTAAGGTGCTGGAGCTGGTTTAGGTGGTGCTGGTGGACTTTACCCTGGGGCAGGAGGTGAAGAGGCATTTTCTTTTATAATCCCACAAAACTGCAATCAACATTTTCATATTAAAGGAATAGGCCGATCAGAAATGGAAGTCATTTACTCAAGCAGCTACTTCAGTGTTTACGTATTTCCTCAGGTATTGGAGCTGGTTTAGGTGGGGTTGGAGCTTTGCCAGGTGGTGCTGGTGGACTTTCCCCAGGGGCAGGAGGTGAGAAATCATTTTGCTAAAGAATGATTTAAGAGCTGCAATCAGCCATTGTCATTTTAAAGAAATAGTACACCCCAATATGGAAATCATTTACTCACTCTTATGTCATTTCTAAAGTTGTGGAATAGAAAAAAAGAAGCCATAGAAAAGAATGTACAAGCAGCTTTTTCATAAAACAAAAATCAAAGTTGTTGTTGAGCTTGAAAAATGACAGACCACAATACAAGTTGTTTATTTACAAGTCCAATCTGATGTAGCTTCAAATTATAAATCCCAGTTTAATATGTTTACTTCTTATTTCTATAGTGCACTTAAGATATTCTACTAACTATAAGTAACTTTGCAACTACATGTCAACAAACTGTCATTAAAGTATTAGTAGACTGTTCGTTTAGGGTTAGTATAATACGTTGACATAGTAGTTAGTCAGTAGAATGTCTGTTGGTGAGCATCAAAATAAAGAGTAAGCAGATATTAAACAGACAGTTTACTAATAATCTATTGAGTTAGTTGACATGTTGTTGCAGTTACTTATAGTCAATATAATGTTAAAAATGGGCCATTGAAATTAAGTCTTACCAAATAAATGGTTCCCTCTGAGCAGGTGCAGGTGTCCTCACACCAGCTCAAGCTAAAGCAGCTAAATATGGTGAGTGCACTGATTAATTATCCTGCTATATTATGGGCCCCGAAGTGGTTGTTTGGCAAGTGATAATCTCAGAGAAAACTAATCTGATGGCACATGGTTTTTGGCTTGTAAATGTGTTTTTGTGGTTTGACTAGGTGCTGGTCCTGGTGTTACTGGTATTGGTGGTGTACCAGGCACAGGTAGATTCTTTCCTGGGGTAGGAGGTGAGATACAAATGTGTGCCATAGCATTAAATGACAGTCGGTTTAGTAGAAGGATAAAATATTGATACATTTTTCTTTTGTTTTCCCATGTGCCAAGGTACTGGTGCACTCTCCCCTGCTCAGGCAAAAGCTGCTAAATATGGTAAGCATGTATATGTATTTAAGCTCCTTGTTATTCAGATTTACCAGAGTTCTACAATTCCAGCCTAAATCAAACCCACCTAAAAACAAGCCAATCAATGTCATTAGGGTTATTAGAAATGTACAAGCAAGAGTTCAGGGTTAGAACTAAACTCTGCAGGACAGTGGTCCTCCAGGAGCAGGATTAAAATATAGCATTGTGAATGTCAAACTGACTGATCATGGTCCTGAATTGCTCCAGGTGCAGGAGTAGTTCCTGGTGGTGCTGGGATTGTGCCAGGAGCTGGAGGGGTCTACCCTGCAACAGGAGGTACAAATCTGTCTGTACAAAATATCCAGAAGATCATAAAGAAAGTGAAGTTCGGTGCCTTGTGGGTGTTGTTGTCGTCAGTAACAGCCCTTTCCCAAATGACAGTCTGTCCCAGACTGGAACAACTTCCCTGTCAAATTAACATTGTCCTATCCTATCTCTAACCTCACCATTAACTGCTTGATAGAAATGTTGTACCAGAAACATGGATGTCCTACTTGGCAAAACCATGTTCCCCTTTCAGTAAAATAATGCCACTTAGACTGTTGGGTAGTAATTCACTGTAAAGCCCTCACCAGTGTGGGTTCAGCTAAAAGGTGCAAGGCAGGGAACTGCTGAGCACACTCTTACTGACTACACAAGTCCATTTCATTTGGCACATGGCAAGTTATGTCCAGGACGTCTGTATCTATAACATTTATCACATATATTACATTACAATAATCATAGATGCATTTATTTCTGCTTTCTTTCCAAGGTCTGACACCTGTGTCAGACAGGGTAAGCATGTATATGCATTTAAACTCCTTGTTATTCAGATATATACACACCTAAAGGATTATTAGGAACACACACTAATACTGTGTTTGACCCCCTTTCGCCTTCAGAACTTCCTTAAATCTACGTGGCATTGATTCAACAAGGTGCTGAAAGCATTCTTTAGAAATGTTGGCCCATATTGATAGGATAGCATCTTGCAGTTGATGGAGATTTGTGGGATGCACATCCAGGGCACGAAGCTCCCGTTCCACCACATCTCAAAGATGCTCTATTGGGTTGAGATCTGGTAACTGTGGGGGCCATTTTAGTACAGTGAACTCATTGTCATGTTCAAGAAATCAATTTGAAATGATTCGAGCTTTGTGACATGGTGCATTATCCTGCTGGAAGTAGCCATCAGAGGATGGGGACATGCTGGTCATAAAGGGATGGACATGGTCAGAAACAATGCTCAGGTAGGCCGTGGCATTTAAACCATGCCCAATTGGCACTAAGGGGCCTAAAGTGTGCCAAGAAAATGGTATGGGATACCCCACACCATTACACCACCACCACCAGCCTGCACAGTGGTAACAAGGCATGATGGATCCATGTTCTCATTCTGTTTACGCCAAATTCTGACTCTACCATCTGAATGTCTCAACAGAAATTGAGACTCATCAGACCAGGCAACATTTTTCCAGTCTTCAACTGTCCAATTTTGGTGAGCTTGTGCAAATTGTAGCCTCTTTTTCCTATTTGTAGTGGAAATGAGTGGTACCCGGTGGGGTCTTCTGCTGTTGTAGCCCATCTGCCTCAAGGTTGTGCGTGTTGTGGCTTCACAAATGCTTTGCTGCATACCTCGGTTGTAACGAGTGGTTATTTCAGTCAAAGTTGCTCTTCTATCAGCTTGAATCAGCCGGCCCATTCTCCTCTGACCTCTAGCATCAACAAGGCCTTTTCGCCCACAGGACTGCCGCATACTGGATGTTTTTTCCCTTTTTTTACACCATTCCCTAGAAATGGTTGTGCGTGAAAATCCCAGTAACTGAGCAGATTGTGAAATACTCAGACCGGCCCGTCTGGCACCAACAACCATGCCACGCTCAATATTGCTTAAATCACCTTTCTTTCCCATTCTGACATTCAGTTTGGAGTTCAAGAGATTGTCTTTACCAGGACCACATCCCTAAATGCATTGATGCAACTGCCATGTGATTGGTTGATTAGATAATTGCATTAATGAGAAATTGAACAGGTGTTCCTAATAATCCTTTAGGTGAGTGTACCAGAGTTCTTCAATTCTAGCCTAAATGAAACAGAAATAGAAACATGCCAATCAATATAATTAGGATTACTAGAAATGTACAAGCAAGAGTTCAGGTTTAGAATTAAACTCTGTAGGACAGTGGACCTCCAGGAGCAGGATTAAACTATAGCAATGGGAATGTCAAACTGACTGATCATGGTCCTGAATTGCTCCAGGTGCAGGAGTAGTTCCTGGTGGTGCTGGAATTGTGCCAGGAGCCGGAGGGGTCTACCCTGCAACAGGAGGTACAAATCTGTCTGTACAAAATATCCAGAAGATCATAAAGAAAGTGAAGTTTGGTGCCTTGTGGGTGTTGTTGTCGTCAGTAACAGCCCTTTCCCAAATGACAGTCTGTCCCAGATTGGAACAATTTCCCTGTCAAATTAACATTGTCCTATCCTATCCTGTCCCATATAAAATGACAAATGGGTCACTCTACTGACTACACAAGTCCATTTCATTTGGCACATGGCAATTTATGTCCAGGACATCTGTATCAATAACAATTCCACATATATTACATTACAGTAATTATAGATGCATTTATTTCTGCTTTCTTTCCAAGGTCTGACACCTGCTCAAGCCAAAGCAGCTAAATACGGTAACATACAGAGATTTGAATAGTTCAGTCTTAGACCAAGTATCCAAAGCATCTTATAATGTATTCTTCTCCCATCTCCTAGGTTTGGGTGGGGCAGGTGGAGCTGGGGCTGGGCCTGGTTATGGAGGACTGTACCCTGGAGCAGGAGGTGAGTGGGAACGAACAATTGAAACTAACTAGCTTTTGAGGCAAGTAAACTAAATTCTGTTCTGTTCTACTGGGAATTCATTATAAAGTTGTCTTTAATCATGCCACTGTAAGAAATGATATTGTTTAGTACTGTAATTGTTTTGAAGTCACCGTGATGGTGATCAGTGTTGTATTTGCTTGGGATCTTTTGTTAAAGCAATGACAAGCTAGAATATAAAATAAGCTAATTGTCTGATTTTAAGTTAGTCAAACTATACTACCACTAGTGTAATTTCAGCATAAAGATTTACCAATAATTTACTCATAATCCAACACAAACTGCTAAAAGTTCAGCTGCACAGATAAAACCAACAAGAATCAAGAAACTCCACAGCATAATCTATCCATGCCGCACTGCATGCTGGGTACCTTCATAGTACATCTGCACTGTAGAAATACAGTCTGATATTCCAAGAGTGCAGTTAGACACAAGATAAGTCCTACTGAGGAATTACTGTGAAAGTCATGCAGTTATTAACCTGGAATATACTGTCATAAAAACAGTGCAGATATTTCTAATTTCACATGTACATGTCAGTAAACATCACATAAAAAAGCAAACTGTGGTTGATTTACATTTTGGTCATGAAATCTCTTTCTGTATAAGATGGAGGTTATTGGCAAAATAAAATAAAATAAAAAATACAACTGCAAATGAGAAAGAATGACTAGAAGCCACTCAAAAGTTACTGAATGTGTTTTAGGGTCTCAGGGGCACTTTTAAAGTGTTAGAGAAAAGACGGCTCACTGCTTATTTTATTAAAATATATATATATATTTTTTTTACGACATTTAAACAAAAGATTATCTAAACGTAAACTACTACTTTTTTCATAGGTGCAGGTGGTTTACCACTTGGTGGAGTAGCGGGGGGAGCTGGAATAGCACCTGGGACTGGAGGTGAGTTTTACATCATGCTAATATTGTATCTGATGAAACCTAAAATTCATGTTGTGAGGTCAAAATATTGCTAATAAAAAAGTGTTAATTAAAAAAAAACCCAAGGCAATCCCTAGTGAAGAATAAATATACCAAAATGTATTTGAAATACATGTGGCGGAGTGGTCAGGTTAGAAAAGAGCTACAGGTTAACAAAGGCAACTGAGAGTTCTGCTGTTAACTGATAGTCGACTACGCCACCTGGACTATACTAGGAAATAACATCCTTACAAAAGGGCACGCAGGTTCGTTGCTAAGGACAGGGTTAGCATGGAGACGTGGACAGAGTATAAAGACAAAATTTATAAAAAAAATCATCCAATCAATACAAAAATCATGCATGGTCTCAATCACACCACAAATACAAAAAAAGGAAGAAATAAAGAGGGGGACGGCTAGCAGAGGTCCTCAGATTTACCACACACTCAATACCTACACCACACACACTTGTGAAAGCAATACAAATCGTTAAACACAGCACTCCATGTGGACACCAACTAACTGAGTGGACAAAGACTCTCCAAGAATCACAGCTGGAGAATCGCAGAGATTAGTTGAGACTTGGGGTCAGAAAGCCTAAATTTTTTTATCAAACAACCCCCTGAGCACCTCTTCTAGAAATTATATGTTCCCGGGACTTTCTCAGAACATCCCTGCTGGTGTCAAGGACGTTGCCTAGTTACGTTCCCAGGACATCCGAGACGGTCATAATGTGGAGTTCTTAAAGGGTTGGGGGACGTTATTTGCCGGACCTTCACAGAACATTCAGGTTGTTTTTGGAACGTTTAGGGGACCATATTTTATTTGGAAATTTTATGTTTCTAGAAAATTCCCTGCACACTTTTGAATGACAAAATTACAAATGGGTCACTCTACTGGCTACACAAGTCCATTTCATTTGGGACATGTCCATGATGTCTGTAACTATACAATTTTTCACATGATCATAGATACATTTATTTCTGCTTTCTTTCCAAGGTCTGACACCTGCTCAAGCCAAAGCAGCTAAATACGGTAACATACAGAGATTTGAATGGTTCAGTCTTAGACCAAGTATCCAAAGCATCTTATAATATCTTATAATATTCTTCTCCCATCTCCTAGGTTTGGGTGGGGCAGGTGGAGCTGGTGCTGGGCCTGGTTATGGAGGACTGTACCCTGGAGCAGGAGGTGGGAACGAACATTTGAAACTAACTAGCTTTTGAGGCACTTAGAAGCAAGTAAACTAAATATCCATGAGTAGGCTACTGTATATTCTGCTTTGTCGTCAAATCTCAGATATTTCTGATTTCACATGTACATGTCAGTAAACATTTCATTAAAGAGCAAACTGTGGTTGATTTACAGTTTGGTCACGCAATCTCTCTCTGTATAAGATGGCGGTTATTGACTCCAAAATTAGCTGCAAAGTTTTTCTCCTTTCACCAGTTCCATTCAAATTTGTACCACAGTTAGTTTGGCCACTATCTTAGATTTTGATAAATAAAAAAATACAACTGCAACTGAGAAAGAATGACTAGAAGCCACTCAAAAGTTACTGGATGGGTTTTAGGGTCTCAGGGGCATTTATAAAGTGGTAGAGAAAAGATGGTTCAATGCTTATTTTATTAAAATATTTTCTTTTAAATTAACATTTAAAAAAGATTATCTAAACTACTAAAACAAACTAACTTAATCTACTACTTAAACTACTTGTTTCTTTTGTCGTAGGTGCAGGTGGTTTACCCCTTGGTGGAGTAGCGGGGGGAACTGGAATAGCACCTGGGACTGGAGGTGAGTTTTACATCGTACTAATATTGTATCTGATGAAACCTAAAATTCATGTTGTGAGGTCAAAATGTTGCTAATAATAAAGTGTTAATTAAAAAAATCAAGCCACTCCCTAGTGAAAAATAAATACACCAAAATGTATTTGAAATACAGTTGTGGTCTGAATTATTGGTACCACTGGTAAAAATGATCAATGATGACTGTAAAAATAAACCTGCATTAAATAAACCTGCATTGTTTATACTTTTGATCTTTCATTAAAAAAAGCAAAAATCTAACCTTTCACTGAAGTAAAAGTAAAGTGGGGGAAAAAATCACATTATAAAATAAATGTTTTCCTCCAAAACTTATTGGCCACAATTATTGGCACCCCTTTTTTAAGAGTAAAATATAAGTACATTGATATACTTCAGATATAAATACTGCAGTTTTGGAGATGCTCTGACCCAGTCGTCTAGCCGTCAAAATCTGGTCTTTGTCAAACTCACTCAAATCCATTTTTCCTGCTTCTAACACATTAACTTTGAGGACAAAATGTTCACTTGCTGTCTTATATATCCCACCCACTAACAGGTGCCATGATGAAGAGATAATCAGTGTTATTCACTTCACCTGTCAGTGGTCATAATGTTATGCCTGATCGGTGTATATTCCCATTAATATTTACATTTTCTAGCACAACAGGGTGACTAGGAACATGAAATTATCTAGCTATGACGTCTTGTTCCATAGGAGCATAAATATGAGGAAACACAAAGGCCAAATCCCCCTAATCATTCGCAATGAGTAAAACCAAATAATATAGTTCTGATGTGCAGCAAAAGATTGTTTACAAAATAGAAAGTGGCTGTAAGAAAATAGCTAAAGCATTGGAAATTCCCATGTCCACCATCAGGGCAAATAATTAAGTTCCAATCAACTAAAGATGTTATGAATCTGCCTGGAAGAGGACCGGTCTATATCGTCCTAATGCACGGCAAGGAGGAGAGTTTGAGTGGACAAAGACTCTCCAATGATCACAGATGGAGAATTGCAGAGATTAGTTGAGTCTTGGGGTCAGAAAGCCTAAACAAATATTCTCTGCCCAATTTTGAATGACATATGGGACACTATACTGACTACACAAGTCCATTTCATTTGGCACATGGCAAGTTATGTCCATGATGTCTGTATCTATAACATTTTCACATATATTGCATTACAATAATCATAGATTACTGAAGCATTTATTTCTGCTTTCTCTCCAAGGTCTGACACCTGCTCAAGCCAAAGCAGCTAAATACGGTAACATACAGAGATTTGAATGGTTCAGTCTTAGACCAAGTATCCAAAGCATCTTATAATGTATTCTTCTCCCATCTCCTAGGTTTAGGTGTGGCAGGTGGAGCTGGTGCTGGGCCTGGTTATGGAGGACTGTACCCTGGAGCAGGAGGTGAGTGGGAACGAACAATTGAAACAAACTAACTTTTGAGGCAATTCAACTAAATATCTATGAGTACTGTATATTCTGCTTTGTCGTCAAATCTCAGATATTTCAGATTTCACATGTACATGTCAGTAAAAATTACATTAAAGAGCAAACTGTGGTTTGTTTAAAGTTTGGTCATGCAATTTCTCTCTGTATAAGATGGCGGTTATTTGGCTCCAAAATTAGCTGCAAAGAATTTGTACCACAGTTAGTTTGGCCACTATCTTGGAATTTGATTTAAAATAATAATAATACAACTGCAAATGTCAAAGAATGACTAGAAGCCACTCAAAAGTTATGGATTTTAGGGTCTCTGGAGCATTTATAAAGTGGTAGAGAAAATATGGTTCACTGCTTATTTTATTAAAATATTTAAAAAAAATGTAAGACATAAAAAAAAAAAGATGATCTAAACTACTAAAACTAACTAACTTAATCTACTACTTGTTTCTTTTGTCATAGGTGCAGGTGGTTTACCCCTTGGTGGAGTAGCGGGGGGAACTGGAATAGCACCAGGGACTGGAGGTGAGTTTTACATCATGCTAATATTGTATCTGATGAAACCTAAAATTCATGTTGTGAGGTCAAAATGTTGCTAATAATAAAGTGTTAATCTAAAAAAAAGAAGGCAATCCCTAGTGAAAAATAAATATACAAAAATGTATTTGAAATACTGTTGTGTGTGTGTGTTTGGGGGGGGGGATAAATGTTTTCCTCCAAAACATGTTGGCCACAATTATTGGCACCCCTTTTTTATGAGTAAATTATCTCTGAAGTATAATCACATTAATAGTTACATTTTCTAACACACAAGTGTGGCTAGTAACATGAAATTGTCCAGCTATGAGTTTAAATATGAGGAATCACAAAGGCCAAATTCCCTTAATCATTCACAATGACTAAAACCAAATAATATAGTTCTGATGTGTAGAAAAAGATTATTGAGCTTTACAAAATAGAAAGTTGCTATAAGAAAGTAGCTAAAGCATTGGAAATTCCCATGTCCACCATCAGTGCAATAATTCAGAAGTTCAAATCAACTAAAGATGTTATGAATCTGCCTGGTAGAATTTGAGTGGACAAAGACTCAAACTCTCACTGACCCTCAATTGCAAAGCAGCCCAGTGTACATTGATTCACACAAACATATTCTGAAAACATTAATTAAACATGATGGAAGGACCTAAATAGGACCAAAAAATAACATTCTAGGTTGGTCCCCTAAAGGTCCTGCAAAAGTTATGTGAATGTAGTGTAGACACCACTGCACTGAACAGGATATGCTGGAGCGCAGTTCTGAGTGAAACATCCCCATCGGACTAACAGGGAACCGTATGGGAGCGTTCTGTTAACATCCCAAATGCCCTCTTTGTTACGTCGCTGTGTGACCATACAATAACCAAAATGTAATGTCCTCCTAAATTTATATCGGGAACATTATTATATGACCAACAGAGGACCATGTGGGAACGTTCTGTTAGCATCCCAAATATCCTCTTTGTAATGTTGCTATGTGACCACAAAATTACCAAAATGGAACGTCCCCTTAAAGTCATATCAGGAACCTTGAACTGCAGCACTTTCAAAACCAAAGGAGTTCTAACGTAACCATAACGATCTGCATTTACATTTAGTCATTTAGCAGACGCTTTTAACCAAAGCGACTTACAAATGAGAGCAATAGAAGCAACTTAAAACCGTCAAGGGCAACAATATGCAAGTGCTGTAACACGTCTCAGTTAATCTAGCACAGAACACATAGGACAGAACTTTTTATTTTATTTTATTTTTAATAATAAATAGACAAACAGAAAATGAATAGAATGGTAAGTGCTATTCTTGATTGGTCAGGTGCTGCTAGAAAAGATGTGTCTTTAGATGTTTCTTGAAAATGGCTTCAGACTCGGCTGCTCGAATTGAGATAGGAAGGTCATTCCATCAGGGGGGAACGGTCCAGGAAAAGGTCAGTGAGAGTGATTTCATGCCTCTTTGGGATGGCACCACAAGGCGTCATTCATTTACAGAACGTAAGCTCCTGGAGGGTGTGTAAGTCTGAACAAGCGAGTTTAGGTATATTGGTGCAGAGCCAGTGGTTGCTTTGTAGGTGAGCACCAGTGCCTTGAATTTGATGCAAGCAGCTATTGGTAGCCAGTGCAGACTGATGAAGAGAGGCGTGACGTGCGCTCTCTTCGGCTCATTAAAGACCACCCTTGAAGCTGCATTCTGGATCAGTTGCAAGGGTTTGATAGTGCATGCCGGAAGGCCCGCAAGAAAAGCATTACATTAGTCCAGTCTGGAGAGAACAAGAGCTTGGACCAGGAGTTGTCTGGCCTGCTCTGATAGAAAGGGTCTAATCTTCCTAATGTTGCATAATGCAAATCTGCAGGACCGGTTGTTGCAGTAATGTGGTCAGTGAATTTTAGCTGATCATCAATCACAACTCCAAGGTTCCTGGCTGTCCTGGACGGAGTTATGGTTTATGAACCGAGCTGAATGGAGCGATTATGATGAAGTGTTGGGTTGGCTGAGACCACAAGCAGTTCCGTCTTTGCAAGGTTAAGTAGCAGGTGATGTTCCTTCATCCAGGCAGAAATGTCTGTCAGACAGAGAGCGATACGAACACCAATTGTAGGATCATCTTGTTGAAATGAGAAGTAAAGTTGAGTGTCGTCAGCATAGCAGTGATAGGAAAAGCCATGTTTCTGAATGACAGATCCCAGATATGACATGTAAATGGAGAAGAGAAGTGGTCCAAGCACTGAGCCCTGGGGAACTCCAGTAGCTCTAGATGATGTGACTTAGACACTTCACCACTCCATGACACCCTGAAGGACCTACCTGAGAGGTAAGACTTGAATCACTGGAGAGCAGTTCCTGAGATGCCCATCTTCATGAACGTTGACAGGAGGATCTGGTGGTTAACTGTGTCAAAAGCAGCCGACAAATCCAGTAAGATAAGTACTGTGGATTTGGAGGCTGCTCTTGCCTGTCTCAGTACTTCTGTAACCGAGAGCAGGGCAGTTTCAGTTGAGTGGCCGCTTTTGAAGCTGGATTGGTTGTTTTCCAGGAGGTTGTTCTGTTCAAGAAACATAGAGAGCTAGTTGAACACAACTCGCTTGAGTGTTTTTGAAATAAAAGGCAGAAGGGATACCGGTCTGTAGTTTTCTAAAAGTGCTGGGTTCAGAGAGGTTTCTTAAGCAGTGGGGTTACCCGAGCCTGCTTAAATGCTGTGGGAAGGTGCCGGTGAAGAGAGGTGTTGACAATGTGAGTGAGTGCAGGAGTAACTGAAGAAGAAATGGCCTGAAGGAGGTGTGTGGGGATAAGATCAAGCGGACAGGTCGTGGGATGATTGGAAAAGATTAATTTGGAGACTTCAGCCTCTGAGAGCAGAGAGAAAGAGGGGAGAGTGTGTGTGATGGTTGTTGATATATGCGTGTCAGTTTGTGGTGCGGAGAATTGGCTGCTGATGGAGGAGGTTTTGTTTGTGAAGAATGATGCAAAGTCATCAGCTGTAAGAGTTGACGAAGGAGGGGTTCTAAAAAGGTTTGTGATTTCCGTCTCCTTTAGAGAACTTTGAGGGAACATTGCAAAAGGTCGCGAGAACGTGTTGTTTGTGATGGTTTCAAGAAAACTGTTCAGTAAAATAATGCCACTTAGACTGTTGGGTAGTAGTGCGCTGTAAAGCCCTCACCAGCGTGGGTTCAGCTAAAAGGTGCAAGGCAGGGAACTGCTGAGCACACTTTTGAATGACAAAATGACAAATGGGTCACTCTACTGACTATATAAGTCCATTTCATTTGGCACATGGCAAGTTATGTCCAGGACGTCTGTATCGATAACATTTTCACATATATTACATTACAATAATCAGAGATGCATTTATTTCTGCTTTCTCTCCAAGGTCTGACACCTGCTCAAGCCAAAGCAGCTAAATACGGTAACATACAGAGATTTGAATGGTTTAGTCTTAGACCAAGTATCCAAAGCATCTTATAATATATTCTTCTCCCATCTCCTAGGTTTAGGTGTGGCAGGTGGAGCTGGTGCTGGGCCTGGTTATGGAGGACTGTACCCTGGAGCAGGAGGTGAGTGGGAACGAACAATCGAAACTAACTAGCTTTTGAGGCAAGTAAACTAAATATCCATGAGTACTGTATATTCTGCTTTGTCGTCAAATCTCAGATATTGTACATGTCAGTAAGCATTTCATTAAAGAGCAAACTGTGGTTGATTTACAGTTTGGTCATGCAATGTCTTTTTGTATAAGATGGCGGTTATTGACTCCAAAATTAGCTGCAAAGTTTTTCCATTTTCCAAAGTTCCATTCAAATTTGTACCACAGTTAGTTTGGCCACTATCTTGGATTACATAGATACAAAATAAAATACAAAATAATAAAAATAATAATACAACTGCAAATGTCAAAGAATGACTAGAAGCCACTCAAAAGTTATTGAATGTGTTTTAGGGTCTCAAGGGCATTTATAAAGTGGTAGAGAAAAAATGGTTCACTGCTTATTTTATTAAAATATTTTTAAAATATTAAGACATACAAAAAAAAGATGATCTAAACTACTAAAACTAACTAACTTAATCTACTACTTAAACTACTTGTTTCTTTTGTCATAGGTGCAGGTGGTTTACCCCTTGGTGGAGTAGCGGGGGGAGCTGGAATAGCACCAGGGACTGGAGGTGAGTCACATAGCAATAGATCCTCAGATCTTTCAGGGTTGCCAACTCTCACGCATTTGGCGTGATACTCACGCTTTCAGGCTCGGTCTCACGCTCTCACGCTGCCGAATTAATCTCACGCCAAATTGCCAAACCTGCTTTTGATATTAAACAAGGTCTAAGCTTTTACATTTTTTTAAGTTTTAATGCGAAATGCAAACAATAAATAGCGTTTTGGCGCTAATATGGCATAACAGTTAAAGCCAGAGTATTGAAAAACAGTTTGCGACATGCTCACTCATCTCCCGGCGGCGCACGCGGTCACGTGCTTCATGGAGCTCTCAATACTTCTAGCGCTGTGTCAATACATTTGAATGGCTTGATACAAAAAAGCTCCACTTTACAGGTGTTTGCAGCAAGTTTTGGTAAACAGTACAACATAGTGTGCATTGATTATTACGTCAACCATACAGGATCGTTTTATAATGGAGAGTGATGGAGATGCAACAATGTAAACATTAATGTTAATGTTTTTTATTGTATTTAGCCCTCAGGTACTCCTTACTAATTTGACACACTCATACTCATTGATGGTCAAATGTGACCATACACCTTAACTATTTTTCAATTGAATAAATGTTCTGTATTTTAGTTCAATAATATTTATTGAATATTTTGAGATATTTTAGTACTAAATACTATTTGTGCAATAATTATGGTCCATTAATGACCACTTAAAAGATTTTTCTTCTAATATTTGTATTATTTATATTACAATTAGTATAGTAGTTAAGGTTAAATTAGAGAATTCTTATTCAAAGAGGAAATTTTTAGTCATTTTGTGGCTCGAAAAATAATAATTTTCATTTGTAATGCCATTACCCACTGGTGCCTTTGTGGCTCTTTAATCAATATACATGTATCTAATCTAGTTGCTCAAAAAAGTATTGCAGTTTTGCATTTTAATAAATATTTAGATATGATCAAACACTAGATTTCTTTAAATGTGAAATTTAAACATTTTAATAACGTACATATCCTTATATGTACAGCAGGCTATGAATTGATACTGAAATTGAAATCGATATATACCGTCGTATACCGTCAGCCCCTCAACCAATGAGATGTCTTGTCCTTCCTGGGCTTGGTACTAGAGTTCTTCTTATTGCCCTCTAAGAGGTTTCTGGCTGTTGTCCTAGCATCTTTATCTGATAGCGTTGGACAGTTTGTTTGTGTCAGTCTACCAAGATCCAATCAAAATGTAGCAAACCTTTGTCCACTGTTATGGACAGAGAGTGGCCCGGCCATAAACTGGGCCCTGGAATGTGTTGTTTACTACAAGTCATATCAGGAACCTTGAACTGCAGCACTTTCATACCCAAACGAGGATGTTTTAGGAATGTCCCTGATGTTCTATAAAGGTTTGGGATTTTCGTCACCTTAAGAGAACTTTTAGGGAACATTGCACAAGGTCGCGAGAACGTCCCCTCCTAAGTGGGCCAACATCACCACATGTTGTTTGTGATGGTTTCAAGAAAACCTTTCAGTAAAATAATGCCACTTAGACTTTTGGGTAGTAGTGCGCTGTAAAGCCCTCACCAGTGTGGGTTCAGATAAAAGGTGCAAGGCAGGGAACTGCTGAGCACACTTTTGAATGACAAAATGACAAATGGGTCACTCTACTGACTATATAAGTCCATTTCATTTGGCACATGGCAAGTTATGTCCAGGACGTCTGTATCTATAACATTTTCACATATATTACATTACAGTAATAAGAGGTGCATTTATTTCTGCTTTCTCTCCAAGGTCTGACACCAGCTCAAGCCAAAGCAGCTAAATACGGTAACATACAGAGATTTGAATGGTTCAGTCTTAGACCAAGTATCCAAAGCATCTTATAATGTATTCTTCTCCCATCTCCTAGGTTCGGGTGGGGCAGGTGGAGCTGGTGCTGGGCCTGGTTATGGAGGACTGTACCCTGGAGCAGGAGGTGAGTGGGAACGAACATTGAAACTAACTAGCTTTTGAGGCACATAGAAGCAAGTAAACTAAATATCTATGAGTACTGTATATTCTGCTTTGTCGTCAAATCTCACATATATTTGATTTCACATGTACATGTCCGTAAACATTACATTAAAGAGCAAACTGTGGTTGATTTACATTTTGGTCACGCAATCTCTTTTTGTATAAGATGGTGGTTATTGGCCCCAAAATTAGCTGCAAAGTTTTTCTCCTTTCACCAGTTCCATTAAAATTTGTACCACAGTTAGTTTGGCCACTATCTTAGATTTAGATTTTTTTAATTTTTTTATAATAATAATAATGCAACTGCAAATGACAAATAATGACTAGAAGCCACTCAAAAGCTACTGAATGGATTTTAGGGTCTCATGGGGCACTTTAAAATATTTTTAAAAATAGTACGACATTTAAACAAAAGATTATCTAAACTACTTTAACTTACGTAAACTACTACTTTTTTCATAGGTGCAGGTGGTTTACCACTTGGTGGAGTAGCGGGGGGAGCTGGAATAGCACCAGGGACTGGAGGTGAGTTTTTCATCATGCTTATATTGTATCTGATGAAACCTAAAATGTATGTTATGAGGTCAAAATGTTGCTAATAATAAGTGTTAATCTAAACAAATGAAGGCACTCCCTAGTGAAAAAGAAATATGCCAAAATGTATTTTAAATACAGTTGTGGTCAGAATTATTGGTACCACTGGTAAATATGATCAACGATGGCTGAAAAAATAAATCTGCATCGTTTATACTTTTGATCTTTCATTAAAAATTATTTACAAAATCTACAGTTTTATTGAAGTAAAAGTATTGAAATTTACTGGGGGGGGGGCATATCATCACATTTTTATGTGAGGGTTTCAAGAAAACCTTTCAGTAAAATAATGCCACTTAGACTGTTGGGTAGTAATGCACTGTAAAGTGCAGTGTGGGTTCCCATTCAGTCGGTCACTCTCGACGAATAGGAATCTCGCTAGAGAGACCAATCTACTTCAAGTGTAACTAAACGAGCCAATGCTCATTGGCATGCAATGATTGCACCAGCTGCTCTGCTATGCAGCACAGGTATATAATGAGTAGCAGGTGGAATGAATATTAGCTTTTCGCATATCTGCGGTCGAGACTCCAGTTCCTTTAAAGGGTGAAGTCCCTGTGCCTATGCCTCAATCTAACCCTCCACAGATGGTTACTTCGGGCAGTAGCTCAGGTGATCTGAGGATTATGGTGAGCGGACTTCCCTTAGGGAGCAAACCCCCTGCGCTCCCAGGAGAGTGGCAACTTCACTCCCAGACGGTCCAGTTGATCTGGAGACATTTCGGAGTGGCTCAGGTCGACCTGTTTGCCTCGCCAGAAACATCTCACTGCCAGTTATTTTATTCCCTGACCGAGGGTACACTCTGCACATGCAAAGTCAGGGAGGATGACAAACAGGCCTTGTTAGTTGTACCCTACTGGCCCAACAGGACCTGGTTCCATGAACTGATACTCCTCGCAACAGCTCCTCCCTGGCAGATTCTTTCTCAGAGACTGGGCACCCTGTGGTACCCACTTTCAGACCTCTGGAAACTCCATTTCTGGTCCCTGGATCTTCTTTCTCAGAGACTGGGCACCCTGTGGTACCCACTTTCAGACCTCTGGAAACTCCATTTCTGGTCCCTGGACAAGACACAGAGGTTCTAGGTGACTTACCTTAAAGTCCTCATGAAATCAAAATCGATCTTATTTACTTTTTTAGCCCACATTACAGGTCTTAGGGTGAACAATTAATCTGTGCAAGTTAATACACATAAAAAAATTGTCTGCCGTGGTAATCTTTAATCAAAATCTGAAAAGTAATTTCCGGTCTTTAATGGCGTTCCCTTTCCGATGACGACTATGCGACGGCTTGGGTTTGAATATCCTTAACCACTCCCCTCCAACCGTTAGTCTGCTATGAGCGTGAGATCATGAGAGGAGAGGAGGAGCGCTGAAGTGAAACCCTGCCCTCTATTCAATATTCCGTTTCGCTTGGAAATACGTCACAGCACTGAAATAAAATCAGTTGCAACTTCCGGTTCACTGGGACTTTAAGAGGTAGTTAACACCAGCACTTTGGCACGAGCACCGTCTATGAGACACTTACGGCTCGAAGTGGAACATGTTCGTTGAGTGGTGTTCTTCTCGCTGAGAAGACCCCCGAAGATGTTCGATCAGTGCCGTGCTTTCCTTCCTGCAACAAGTGTTGGAGCGAAGGCTGTCTCCCTCGACCCTTAAAGTCAATGCTGCTGCATTGTCTGCATATCACAACCTCACAGGAGGTAAGTCAATTGAGATGCACGACCTGGTTGTCAGGTTCCTTAGGCAGTTAAACAGTTAAATCCGCCTCGTCCTCCCTCCATACCCTCTTGGGACCTTGCTCTGGTGCTTAGAGCACTTCAGAATGCCCAATTTGAGCCTTTGCGGTCAGAAGAACTAAAGATTCTATCAATGAAGATTTTGCTGCTGACAGCTCTGGCCTCTATCAAAAGGGTAGGGGACCTGCAGCCATATTCGTTGATGAATCATGCCTAGAGAGCAGGTTGGGTGACACCCACATGGTACTGAGACCCCGGCCTGGCTATGTGCCCAAGGTTCCTACCACTCCCTTCAGGGACCAGGTTGTCAACCTGCAAGTGATGCCCCCAGAGGAGGCAGACCCAGCCCTGGCTTTGCTCTGTCCCATCCGGGCGCTGGCTCATGGCACTTTGCTAACAGATATTTGTAGAGCTGCGGGCTGGACGACACCCAACACGTTCACTAGATTCTATAGCCTTCGTGAAGAGCCGGTTCTCACTTCAAATGGGTAGAAGCACAGAGAGGCCCTGGCTCATTGTCGGCTTGCTGTGCCCTGAACCATGGTGCTTATATACTTCATAGCAAATCCTGTCAAGTCCTCCATCACCCTTAGTGCCTACTTTCGTTGTATCCCTGAGAACTGGTTTTAGGTTGGGTACCCTATATGTGACCCGGAGGTGATCCCATGTTTCGTCCACGGTTGCTCCTAAACGTGTTTTCCCCTTGGGAGAACCCCCTTTTCTAAAAGGGTGGAGCCACCCCTAAAACCCTCCCATATGGGGTTAGCCACATATACTCCACATAACTCCTTCTGGGTAGGATATGGCTTCCGCAGTGTTCTTTTTCGAGTAGAAAAGGCACGCTTTCCCAGTGATATCCAATAGTCTCACTGAATGGGTCATGCGGAACAGCAGGGATTGACATCCTCTGTGTTAGCCCTGTCTCATCAGGTAAGAGACTCACACAGGGCACTGGAAGGGGACAGCTGTCTTGGCACTTTGGTAGGGATTCGTATTCATTGGTCATCAACGTGGCGTCTCGGTTACGTATGTAATCCTCGTTCCCTGAAGGAGAGAACGGAGACGGCACGTCCCGTCTCCATAACTGCTGTACCCCGCTGGGGTGCCAGGTCACCGGCTCGGCTCCTCAGCGGAAAACGAATAAGCATTCCACCTGCTACTCATTATATCCCCACACTGCGTGGCAGAGCAGCTGGAGCAATCATTGCATGCCAATGTGCATTGGCTCGTTTAGTTACACTCGAAGTAGATTGGCCTCTCTAGCGAGATTCCTATTCGTTGGTCATCAACGTATGTAAATGAGACGTTCAGCTAAAAGGTACAAGGCAGAGAATGAATAACAACATGACAAATGGGTCACTCTACAGTCTACATTTTGGTCCATTTCATTTGGCATATCCATGATGTCTGTATCTATAACATTTTCACATATATTACATTACAATGCATTAGTTTCTGCTTTCTTTCCAAGGTCTGACACCTGCTCAAGCCAAAGCAGCTAAATACGGTAACATACAGAGATTTGAATGGTTCAGTCTTAGACCAAGTATCCAAAGCATCTTATAATGTATTCTTCTCCCATCTCCTAGGTTTGGGTGGGGCAGGTGGAGCTGGTGCTGGGCCTGGTTATGGAGGACTATACCCTGGAGCAGGAGGTGAGTGGGAACGAACAATTGAAACAAACTAACTTTTGAGGCACTTAGAAGCAAGTAAACTGAATATCCATGAGTACTGTATATTCTGCTTTGTCGTCAAATCTCAGATATTTCTGATTTCACATGTACATGTCAGTAAACATTACATTAAAGAGCAAACTGTGGTTGATTTACATTTTGGTCATGCAATCTCTTTCTGTATAAAATGGCGGTTATTGGCTTTATAAAAATAAAAAATAAAACTAACTGCAAATGAGAAAGAATGACTAGAAGCCAATCAAAAGTTACTGAATGGGTTTTAGGGTCTCATGGGGCATTTTTAAAGTGGTAGAGAAAAGATGGTTCACTGCTTATTTTATTAAAATATTAAAAAATATTAAGACATTTAAAAAAAGATGATCTAAACTATTTAAACTAAGAAACTTAATATACTACTTAAGCTACTTGTTTCTTTTTTGTAGGCGCAGGTGGTTTACCCCTTGGTGGAGTAGCGGGGGGAGCTGGAATAGCACCAGGGACTGGAGGTGAGTTTTACATTAGATTAGATTAGATTCAACTTTATTGTCATTACACAAGTACAAGTACAAGGCAACGAAATGCAGTTTAGGTCTAACCAGAAGTGCAATAGCAGCAAGTGCAGGATATACAACGTTTGCATAAGTGCAGGACATGGATATGTACTGAATATATATAAATATATCTATAAATAGAAAGATGGTTATTACTATAAACAGAATTTACAGGTGAATATGTACAGTGAATAATATACAGATGGTTATTACTATAAACAGAATTTACAGGTGGATATGTACTATGAATATAATATAATATACAGATGGCTATTACTATAAACAGAATTTTACAGATAGAGGTATACAATGATATGTTAGGCTAAAATGAGGAATATGGTAGTGGATTAAGGTAGTGCAATAAATTATGGACAGAAGCTATCCGAAAAAAAGTGTAAAAGTGCAGTGGAAAGTGATTGCATATTACAGTTAGAAGTACGGTGCAAAATACAGATGTAAACAGTTGGTACTGTAAATAACAGTCGACAGTGCAAATGAGCATCATCCAGTTACGGTGTGGTAGTGCAAAATGCATAAGTAAACAGTTGTTACTGTAATAAACAGTCGGTAGTGCAAATAACAAAGTGAAGGTGGATGTGAGGTAGGAGAGTTATCAGTATATGAGGGAAGTGGATCAACGGGGGTTTGAGTTCAGTAAAGAGACAGCTCTGGGGAAAAAACTGTTCTTTAGTCTGCTGGTCCTGGTCCGGTGGATCCTGAAACGCCTGCCGGAGGGCAGGAGAGAAAACAGTCTGTGGGCTGGGTGCGAGGAGTCCTTGAGGATGCTGCGAGCTCGATGCAGACAGCGTTTCCTCTGGATGTGCTCGATGGCAGGCAGTGGAGTCCCTGTGATGCGCTGGGCAGTTTTCACCACCCGCTGCAGTGCCTTGCGCTCCGCAACAGAGCAGCTCCCATACCATACTGCGACACAGTTGGTCAGGATGCTTTCTATTGCGCAGCAATAGAAGTTCACCAGGATAGCCAAGGAGAGCTGATTCTTCCTCAGTGTCCTCAGGAAGAAGAGGCGCTGGTGAGCCTTCTTGACAAGGCTGGAGGTGTTGGTCGTCCACGACATGTCCGCCGAGATGTGGATCCCCAGGAATTTGAAACTGGAGACACGTTCAACAGCCATTCCATTGATGTGGATGGTGTCGTGTGTGCCTCTTGACTCCTTCCTGAAGTCCACGATGAGCTCCTTCGTTTTGGTGGTGTTGAGGAGCAGGTTATTTTCGGTACACCATGTGGCCAGGTGCTGGATCTCCTCCCTATAGGCAGTCTCATCATTGTTGCTGATGAGACCAATCACCGTTGTGTCGTCCGCAAACTTGACGATAGAATTAGATCCATACACAGGCTTGCAGTCGGCGGTGAAGAGGGAGTAGAGAAACGGGCTTAGCACACAGCCCTGTGGTACACCAGTGTTAAGAGTGATGGATGTGGAGCAGGTGAATCCTGAACGAACATTCTGGGGTCTGTCAGTTAGGAAGTCCAAAATCCAGTTGCACATTGAAGTGTTGATGCCCAGGTCTCCAAGTTTGGCTATTAACTTGGTTGGGATGACAGTGTTGAATGCTGAGCTGAAGTCAACAAACAGCATGCGTGCGTAAGTGTTTTTATTGTCCAGGTGAGTGAGCACAGAGTGCAGTGCCAGAGTGCACATCATGCTAATATTGTATCTGATGAAACCTAAAATTCATGTTGTGAGGTCAAAATATTGCTAAAAATAAAGTGTTAATCTAAAAAAATTAAGGTAATCCCTAGTGAAAAATAAATATATCTAAATGTATTTGAAATACAGTTGTGGTCAGAATTATTGGCACCACTGGTAAAAATGATCAACGATGGATATAAAAATAAACCTGCATTGTTTATCCTTTTGATCTTTCACAAAAAAAAAGCAAAAATCTAACCTTTCACTGAAGTAAAAGTCACATTATGATATGTTTTTATCCAAAACATGTTTGCCACAATTATTGGCACCCCTTTTTTATGAGTAAAATATCTCTAAAGTATATTCCCATTAATATTTACATTTACACCAGGGTAACTAAGAACATGAAATTGTCCAGCTATGATGTCTTGTTTCACAGGAGTATAAATATGAGGAAACACAAAGGCCAAATTCCCTTAATAATTCGCAATGAGTAAAACCAAAGAATATAGTTCTGATGTGCAGCAAAAGATTGTTGAGCTTTACAAAATAGAAAGTGGCTGTAAGAAAATAGCTAAAGCATTGGAAATTCCCATGTCCACCATCAGGGCAATAATTAATACGTTCCAATTAACTAAAGATGTTATGAATCTGTCTGGAAGAGGACGTGCGTCTATTTCGTCCTAATGCACGGCAAGGGGGAGAGTTTGAGTGGACAAAAACTCTCCAATGATCACAGATGGAGAATTGCAGAGATTAGTTGAGTTTTGGGGTCAGAAAGCCTAACAAAATTATCAAACAAACCCTACATCTCCACATGTTGATTGTGAGGGTTTCAAGAAAACGTTCAGTAAAATAATGCCACTTAGACTGTTAGGTAGTAGTGCGCTGTAAAGCCCTCACCAGTGTGGGTTCAGCTAAAAGGTGCAAGGCAGGGAACTGCTGAGCACACTTTTGAAAGACAAAATGACAAATGGGTCACTCTACTGACTATATAAGTCCATTTCATTTGGCACATGGCAAGTTTTGTCCAGGACGTCTGTATCTATAACATTTTCACATATATTACATTACAGTAATAAGAGGTGCATTTATTTCTGCTTTCTCTCCAAGGTCTGACACCTGCTCAAGCCAAAGCAGCTAAATACGGTAACACACAGAGATTTGAATGGTTCAGTCTTAGACCAAGTATCCAAAGCATCTTATAATGTATTCTTCTCCCATCTCCTAGGTTTAGGTGTGGCAGGTGGAGCTGGTGCTGGGCCTGGTTATGGAGGACTGTACCCTGGAGCAGGAGGTGAGTGGGAACGAACAAACGAAAATAACTAGCTTTTGAGGCAAGTAAACTAAATATCTATGAGTACTGTATATTCTGCTTTGTCGTCAAATCTCAGATATTTCTGATTTCACATGTACATGTCAGTAAACATTACATTAAAGAGCAAACTGTGGTTGATTTACAGTTCGGTAAGGCAATCTCTTTCTGTATAAGATGGCGGTTATTGACTCCAAAATTAGCTGCAAAGTTTTTTTCCTTTCACCAGTTCCATTCAAATTTGTACCACAGTTAGTTTGGCCACTATCTTAGATTTTGATAAATAAAATAAAATAATATATACATATATTTAAAAAAGAAAAAAAGTAATTTCTAGTGAAAAAATAAATATATCAAAACATATTGGAAATACAGTTGTGGTCAGAATTATTGGCACCACTGGCAAATATGATCAACGATGGCTGTAAAAATCAATCTGCATTGTTCATCCTTTTTATCTTTAATTTTAATTTTATTTTACTTGAAGTAAAAGCATTGAAAGTGTGTGTGTGTGTGTGGGGGGGGGGGGGGGGGTTATGATGTCTTGTTTCACAGGAGTATAAATATGAGGAAACACAAAGGCCGAATTCCCTTAATCATTCACAATGACTAAAACCAAAGAATATAGTTCTGATGTTCTAAATAGAATCAGGGCAATATTTAAGAAGTTAAAGATACATTAAAGATGTTATGAATCTGCCTGGAAGAGGACGTGTGTCTATATTGTCCTAATGCTGGTGAGGAGGAGTGTTTGAGTGGACAAAGACTCTTCAAGGATCACAGATGGAGATTTGCAGCGATTAGTTGAGTCTTAGGGTCAGAAAGCCTAAACAAATGATCAAACAACCCCTACATAACCACATGTTGTTTGGGAGGGTTTCAAGAAAAATCTTCCTCGCTCAGCATATTCTCCTGCATATTCAGTTGTCAGACAGGACTGGAGCTTCAGACGGACCTGGTTCTGTGGTCAGATGAAACTAAAAAGCAAACCCACCAGATGGTGCAAACAGGGATAAAAAGCACCCCATGCCCATGGTTAAATATACTGCTGGACCTTTAATGTTTGGGCCTATTTTTTTGCTGGAGGTCCTGGACATCTTGTTCAGATACATGGGATAATGGATTCTAGCAAATACCAACAGATAAAAATCAAAACCTGACGGCCTCTGCCAGAATTCTTATAATGGGCCGTGGTTGAATCTTCCATCAGGACAACGATCCAAAACAAACATCAAAATAAACACAAAAATGTGTCACTGAGCACTGGCCCCTGACCTGAACCCTATAGAAAATGAGTGATGAGCTGAAGAGAAGAGCTGGGAATCCAAAGCATCTAGAGAGATTCTGTATGAAGGAATGGTCTCTGATCTCCAAACTCATCAGGCATTATAGAAGAAGATTATAGAGCTGTTATCTTGGCAAAAGGAGGTCGCAAAAAGTATTTGATAAAAGGGTGCCAATAATGTGGCCAATGTGTTTTGGAGAAAAAGCATGTTTTTCATAATATGACCCAATATGACACATTTTTTATAATTTTATTTAATTGAAAGGTTAGTTTTTTGCTATTTTAGGGTCAAAGATCAAAAGGATAAACAATGCAGATTTATTTTTGATCATATTTTCCAGGGGTACCAATAATTCTGACCACAGCTGTACATTTATTTTATGACACATTTTTTCGAGAATGGCTATACAGCTGAATAAAATTATGCTGCATTATTTTCCTGTTTAACACTGTAAAGCTGCTTTGAAACAATCTACATTGTTAAAAGCGCTATATAAATAAAGTTGACAAATACATTTACATATTTATGTACTTATTATAAATACCCTGAAATAGTTTTTTTGGTGTACTAATTTTAAATATTTAAAGTCTGCTAAATTGGAACAACTAATTTTGTACTAAATGCGCTTTAGTTATCTGGAAATAGTGCTGCAGTCCAACTAAATATATACTTAAGTATATTTGACTGTGCTAAAGTGGAACTATTGCAAGAATACTTTAGGTACTCTTAAACTGTCTTGCATTTAAAGACAAATATTATACAGAGATCATACTATACTTACTAATAGTGATATTAAACAAAAAATTGATGGATAGCAAGGATAAAAGCATGAACTTGGTGCTATGGGCAGCTAGTGATCTTTAATCTTAGTAGTACCATGCTAGTACCATGTTATTTGAAGAAACTTGAAGTATCATGTAAATAACATGGTACATGAATATGGTACGGGTGTATTATACATCAGAGTATCATTGTTTGCCATCGTATTTTTGAAAGAGTGAGTAGGATAAACAAAGTCATTTTAAAAAAGTAAAAAAATTAATCTTTGGTAAAAGTTGGTGCTAAGTAGTAGAAACAGCACTTTCACAGCCCTTTTACCAGATCTTATGTGAGCTATAATAAATACTACAGAAATTAATAGACACTACCTGGCTGCTCATGACTTGTCTGTAGGTGGAGCAGGAGGGGCTGGTGTTGTCCCAGGCTATGGTTCTGTTACTGGGATCGGAGGACTTCCTGGAGCTGGGGCTGGAGGTGCAGTATATGTTGAACTGTCTCAATTTCTCACAACTGTTGTTTGTCACTTAAGCTGGTTTTGTTTCTCGCAGTAGTTAATATTTAGTAACAGTGATCAATGTTTTCAGGGCTAGGAGCTGGCGCCAAACCCCCTAAATATGGTATGGGTTTGACTCTTTTCTGACTAAGGTTTCTTTGGCAATGCTCTGTAAGATAAATTGTTTGCACTTTTTATTGTGCCATATATTTGTGCTGGAATGTTGTTTGTAGTAGACAATTTTTGTTTATAATATGAACTATTTGAATTACTGTCCTGTACATACAGGACTGTCAGTAGAGTATTGCTTGGTCAAAGAGTATGCTATTGTGGCCTTAGGAGTACCTGGAGGAACAGGTTTCGGAGTCCCCGGAGGAGTACCAGGAGGAGTTCCAGGAGGAGTTCCAGGCGGCGTACCAGGAGGAGTACCAATAACTGGAGCTGGAGGTATGTACTGCTTTATTCTGGAAAGCATGATGAAAAAAGAAAAAAGTAATAGAAAAATCAGAATTAGCTGACATGTAAGACATCATAATTTGTTGAGATTTTGAATGAACGTGCATTGGCTTCAGCATTGTATTTTATGCTCATCTGTTTATATTTGTGTGTTTAAGGATACCCTGCTGGTGCCAAGGCTCTTAAATATGGTATTTATACTAGCTTATTATTTGTATATAAACTAGAGATTAGGAACATATAATTTTAAGTAAATAAGGATATTAAAACAAATGACAAACAACATAACTGAGTTTAAATTGAGATGAACAACACATTTTTTCTTCAGTAATATTACTTGTTCTGGTTTACACTGTATTCAGGCTTGCCTAGCCATATACAATTTTTTTTTTCCCCGTTTAACATCTGAAGAGTGTTGCAACCCCAATTTAAGGAGCCTGTTAAATTACTTTCAGTTTTGAAAGCATAAATAATATATTTTTTTTACTGTAAGCATGTTCCTTGAAACTTGGACGTTTGAAAATATAAACTATATTGCCAAAAGTATTGGGACACCCCTCCAAATCATTGAATTAAGGTGTTCCAGTCACTTCCATGGCCACATGTGTATAAAATCAAGCACTAGGCATGCAGACGCTTCTACAAACATTTGTGAAAGAATGGGTCGCTCTCAGGAGCTCAGTGAACTCAAGCGTGGTACCGTGATAAGTTGCCACATGTGCAATAAGTCCATTAGTGAAATTTCCTATTAGTGGTATTATAACAAAGTGAAAGCAATTGGGAACAACAGCAACTCAGCCACGAAGTGGTAGGCCACGTAAAAATCACAGAGCTTGTACAGCGCATGCTGAGGGTCACAGTGCGCAGAAGTCGCCAACTTTCTGCAGAGTCAATAGCTACAAACCTACAAACTTTGCGTGGCCTTCAGATGAGCTGAAGATCAGTGTGTAGAGCTTCATGGAATGGGTTTCCATGGCCGAGCAGCTCATCCAAGCCTTACATCATCAAGTGCAATGCAAAGCGTGGGATGCAGTGGGGTAAAGCACGCTGCCACTGGACTCTAGAGCAGTGGAGACGTGTTCTCTGGAGTGACCAATCACGCTTCTCTGTCTGGCAATCCGATGGATGAGTCTGGGTTTGGCGGCTGTCAGGGGAACGCTACTTGCCTGACAGCATTGTGCCAAGTGTAAAGTTATGGGGTGGGGTTGTTTTTCAGGAGTTGGGCTTGGCCCCTTAGTTCCAGTGAAAGGAACTCTTAATGCTTCAGCATACCAAGACATTTTGGACAATTTCATGCTCCCAACTTTGTGGGAACAGTTTGGGAATGGTCCCTTCCTGTTCCAGCATGACTGCACACCACTGCACAAACCGTCGGTCCATAAAGACATGGATGAGCGAGTTTGGTGTGGAGGAACTTGACTGGCCTGCACAGAGTCCTGGCCTCAACCCGATAGAACACCTTTGAATTAGAGCGGAGACTGAGAGCCAGGCCTTCTCGTCCAACATAAGTGCCTGACCTCACAAATACGCTTCTAGAAGAATGGTCAAAAATTCCCATAAACACATTCCTAAAGCTTGTGGAAAGCCTTCCCAGAAGAGCTGAAGCCGTTATATTTCTGGAACTTTATACGGAAACAGCCAAGCAACCAAAATGGCACAAAAGTTATAATTGATACATGAAATGTGCACATGATTCCCAATTATTTATATTCACGATTCCTAGTATTTGTACAGCCTTTACATTTTTATTTCAATGTTGTAATTAGCAATTCATTGAATGGCCCCACTTTATATTAGGTGGCCTTAACTACTATGTACTTACATCAAAAAATAAGTACAATGTACTTATTATGTTCATATTGTATTGCAAAACACTTTTGCTGATATTGAGGTGTGATATGAGTAAAGTTAGTGACAGGTGTGGTGGTATGGGTATGAGAAAGTTTAAGTGTAGGGTTAGGTGTAAGGGAAGTGTCAACAGTGTAATTATAAATGTGACTACAGAAATTAATTACATATGTAATTACATGCAGGTAATTTTTAAAATGTAAAATCATGTATGTACACAATTAGTGCATTGTGTCAAATTATTCATTTAAATGTTAGTACATAGTAGTTAAGGCCACCTAATGTAATGTGGGTCCAATTTAATTTTTGAAGCAGATTTGTTACGTGACAGCATTAATATACTAAAAACATATCTATCAAGGGGTCAAGATCAATTTATCCGCATCAAGCCACTCCCATAATATCTGTCACCACCACTGTTACCACCATCTATATAAATATTACTTCCAAAGAAATGTGTATATTATTACTATTTAAAATTATGTTATTGCCCCTGGTTCAGTAAGGAACACTTGAAATAATGTAGCAGTGGTTGGGACAGATTTTAAGTATCAACGCCGCTTAAAAAGATACAATCTAATCCTGTTTACATGAAATAAGCTGCTCCCAAGCAGGTTTAAGCTTCCGGACCTATTGATATGACAGCAAGTCCAGTATGAGCGTCGAAGAACCAAACAATCCAAGATCATGCCAAATCGTCAATAATCAAATCCAGCTAACTGAGTTAGCGACGTATGAAGAACGGACCCCAGGCTTGGCCCTCTCTCGTCCTCCACTGTCGTGACTCCTCCTTTTATCCTTCCGGAGCTCCTCTGTGGGACTCGAGACTTGTGTGTCGCACACAGATGATGCTTGTTAACACTCGCTCCATTCCCACGGCTCTTGGCCCCGCCCTGCTCACCAGAGTTTTAAAAGCATACACCTCCACACTATACAGGTGCACATGTTACCGATGTAGGCCAGTAAGAGCTGTGTGTGTAAACCTCTCTCCCCTGTGCTCAAGAGGCATGCTAGCCACTTACACTAAAGGCTGCGATCTTTAGTGCCTTTGTTAGCATGCCGGCCTCCCACGCCGCAGACCCGGTTCGAATCCCACTCAGAGCGGATCGAGTTGAACCGATTACACACAAAGTAGGAATATTTGTTTTGTTCTTTGGCACGTTTGTGACTTGTAATGGGCAAACAGAATATGAATTACATAAGGTAAAAATAAAGTAAAACTAAAGCAGTATAGGCGAACTGCGGTTCTGCTCTAGTCAGCTTTTGTCTGCTGACTATTTTTCTGAACAACTAGATACAAGTTAAAATGTGTAGACATGCCAGACCTAAAGAGCCTTGAAATTTGGTTTAAAAAACCATGTCATTTCTTAGACATTTGAATTCAGATTCAGCATGTTCAATCGGTGAAAACAAGCTCAGACAGACGCCAACAGACTCCGACAGGGGTAACGCACTGATCCGATAAAACCCGTTGAAGTGTCTGTTGCCGTCTGCCAGTGCAGTGTGAATTGGCCTTAACTGTATAGCATATAAACGCAAAGAATTTTCCTGAACGTTTTGTTTTATTTTCACTCAAATCTGTTTTCACCAAAACATGTCATTATTTAATGACCTGCAACTTTATAATAAATCCCTTTTCTCCAGAATACACAAGGGATGACAGCATGTCCTTCCTTATGTCTAATTGCATTTGTGCTGTCATTAGGTTTGGGCGGAGCTGGTGGAGTCCTAGGTGGAGCTGGAACAGGAACTGGATATCCCATTGGAGGTGAAATGATTACATTTTCAAATATTCAACCAAATAAAGTACACTACAACATTCATCCCAATAAGACAACAACAATTCTAAACTAGTAGCTAAGCATCATAGCTTTGAACTTGATGTAAGCAGAGATTAAACAAAAGAGGTGGAACATGCAGTCTTGGGGTGATTGAAAAACAAACGTTTCACTGCAATCTGTATTAGTTGCAGCGGTTTTATTTAGCTAAGTAGTAATGCCACTTAAAAGAGCACTCTTCAGTCTAGCGATGACAAGAGTTTGGACGAGGAGTTCAGGTAGAAAGGGTCTGATCTTATGTTCTAGAGCTTTCTTATATTGTTAATGAGCCTAGATCAATGATGATGCTGTGTTGAATTAGACAGGCCGGGAAAACAAGGAGCTCAGTCTTCACTACGGTGAGATGGAGTTGATTTTGTTGTATCCAGGCTGAGGCAAGTTAAGATGCAGCGATCATCAAACTAGTCTAAGAAGCAGATCTGCAAGTCATCAGCATAACAGTGTAAGGAAAACCCATCTGCCTGGATGATAGGTGCCAGTGCTGTTGTGTATATGAAGAAGTGGAGGGGGCCAAGAACCGAGCCCTGAGGAACCTCGTAGTTAACCGATGTGACTTAGACAGCTCCAGCAGAATGAAATGGATGATTCCCCATCAACCACAGGGTGATAAATAGCAATACAGCCTCCCTAGAATGTCTGCCTGAGGAATTGTTGTCTAGCAGGATGTTCTACCAGAGGAAAATGAGAAATGATCGTTGAAGATGTTAAAGACGGTCAAGGGGCAGGTGTTAGGAGAGATATTTAGAAGCCTCTGTGAAAGGAGAGAAAAGGGGAAAGTACAGTTGCATTTGTGTGGTATACATTAGGCGGTTATGAATTTGTTATGCTGAGAATTGATTGCTAATGACTATAACCTTATCTGAGAAATACTGTAAGTGGAAAAGTCCTTACCCATTATGCTACAAAATAATTAAATTTTCTCAGTTGTGCATAGATGTAAAAGTATATTCATTATTTTCTCAGGATATGGAACCGGGGCAAAGCCACCTAAATACGGTAAACGGTTTACATTTTTTTAATATCAAACAGGAGTTTCTACACATTAGATACTCTCTAGACCCAGGGTGCCTAATGTTGTTCCTGGAGGGCTACCATCATGCTGAATTTGGTTCCAACCCTGCTCCAACTCACCTGCTGTTTTTTTCTAGTAATCCTGAACACATTAATTGGCTAGTTCAGGTGTGTTTGAATGGGTTGGAGCTAAACTCTACTACTCTAGAGACAAGAGAGACATACAGAATGTGCAGAGCGGTGGGTCCCCAGGACCAGGATTGAACACCACTGTTATAACTGGATCTTCCAGTGTTAAAATTCCCTTAAAACTCGCTCTCGCAAATCTGCCTTCAGTTTTGTGTGCCATTCCCACATCTCAACATCCAATTGACAGTAATGTAATAAAAAGTTACCACCCTACATTTTTATCTTTTTTTGATAATATTTTACACTCAGATATAACAATATGGAGGAAAAGATCAGTCGCCACTTATGTTTCATCACAAATTTAATGTGTAGGTGTTCCGGGTGGAGTACCTGGTGGTGTACCTGGAGGTGTACCTGGTGGTGTACCGGGTGGTGTACCTGGAGGTGTACCTGGTGGTGTACCGGGTGGTGTACCTGGAGGTGTACCTGGAGGTGTACCGGGTGGTGTACCTGGTGGTGTACCTGGTGGTGTACCTGGAGGTCTCCATTCCTTTTTTTTAATACAGAGACATCTGCACCAATTATTCAAGACATTTGTTGCTTAAAGATTACAGCTCACTTTATATCATAAATTTTGATCTAAAAGATTAGATCTAAACATTTAATTTATGTCATTACAGGGTACCCAGCTGGAGTTAAACCTCCAAAATATGGTGAGAGACATTTTTTTTACTTATTAGATGTTTACATGTCACCATTGTTGAGATTCGTATGCTGATTATTGATGTCTCTGTGTGTGAAAAAAAATCCTACAATGTATTCAGAATGTCTGCAAAATTCAGAATGTCTGATCTGGGACAAGCAAGAATTGTGTGCGGATATAATCTATTTAAAATATATAGCCTCTTTTGGTCAGGGATACGGCAAGTGAATTATTATACTTTATGATGCTGAAAGCTATATAACCTGTTCATCTTGGTTTCTGGCTTTCTTTGCAACAAATTATGTGTTTTGGTAAACACTGTTACAAAGACCACAAACTCACATGAAAAGCCAAACTGCCCAACTAAAGAGACACTGATCACCATAATGGTGATCAAACTTTTTCAATAAAACATCAAGATCTAAACCTCTGTTAATTCTCAAAAAGCACTTCTGCTGAGATCTTGAGAGATGTATTGTCTTCTTTTATCTTCAGTTAATTTCAGGCTGGGTGGCTTTGTTGTGTTTAATTTTTTTGGGAGGGCATGCATGATGTTGAACCAACATCAAATTGTAACATGGATTCAATGCTATTACCATTGATTTTTGGATGAAATTTCAAAACAATTTGAACATTAATTGCGGGTGCAAACATGATGTTAATTTAATGCAGTTAACATTGACACATTAACATTGATTTAACATTGTTTCGATGGTGGCTTGCTATCTGTGTAAAGATTATATAGGCAAACTAACTCTTAATTTGAAATAAGAAGGAAATCCACAAGGATATTTAATTAAAAGTAAAAGTTTGCTACAGAGTAAAAGAGATGTTAGTACAAACTAGTTGGCACTAATTTGAATGGTGACACGGTTTGCTTGCAGGAGTTGCAGGAGGTGCAGGGACACTACCTGGTGCAGGAGCACCACTGCCTGGGACAGGATTGACGCCAGGAGCCGGGGTTGGAGGTAACCAATTCAACTGACCTATGTACAGGTCACTATCAATGTTAGATAATATCAGCAGGTTATCAGCAGCAATCAATTATACTTATTTCAATGTTTGCAGTATATCCTAGTGGAGTCAAACCTCCTAAAACGGGTATGGTAGTTCATATACTTTATAGCTTCACAAATTGCTCCATCTAAACCTGTTTACCAGCCTTTTGTCATGCCCTTTAATATGGTAATAGAACATAACAAACAGCACCTGATGTACTGCTTCCCAATGTGTGCTAGGTGCGGGGATCACTGGAACTGGTATAGCAGCTCCTGGTGCAACACCTGGTGGTGATGTGGGGTTCGTACCGGGTGGTACTGGGGTGCCCATTTTACCAAGTGGAAAACCAGGTACAAAAAATACCCTTCCTCCAACAAATGCCATGAAGCACATAACATATCATGCTTGAGTTGCAGTAAAAATGTGTTAATTCCACAGCAAAGCTTCCAACCCGGACTCCTTTAGGGACTGCTGTACCAGGTAAGTACAAAACTGATATTTTTTGTAATTTTGGGTGACCTCTCTGTACTCTCGGTTACATTTAGTTTGTTGCCATTACTCAGCCAGTGTAAATTATAGTACACTAATGTCAAAGACATGGCATAAGGTCTGCCCCTCTTTGTATTTTATTGTGGCCAAGAACTGTCGAACAGGACAGGAAGAGACCGTCAGACTGACATTTGACCAATCAGTTTTGTGTGTGTGTGTGTGTGTGTGTGTGTGTGTGTGTGTGTGAGAGAGAGAGATTTGATTTTTATAAAAACAACTTTATTACATAACCATTTCAATTCATCAAAAGATTTAACGTTTAAAGTATCAACATCATTCATTGGTCGATTGTACCTAAAAACGATTGTAATTCGTTCAAAAGCTCCTGACCAAGTGTATTCTCAATTGTATTTCTCCTTGTAACAAGTATGGCAAGTTTTGCTTGACCTATCAAAAAATGAATTACCTGCCATTTTATCTTTTGATTCTGACTATAACCAGCTCCCAAAATAAAAGTACTTTGAGTATATACAGTACCTCTCCACATTTAAAAAAAGCATTACTTAATATGTCAAACAATGGCATTAATCTTCTACATTTCAAATAGCAATGAAAAATGTCTCTCGGCATCCACAAAAAATACACTTATCATCAACATTGCGATTAATAACAGATATAAAAGCATTCACTGCCACAACACCATGTAAAATTCTCCACTGTAAATCACAGTTTCGTCAATGGTGGTTTATACAGCATCCTCCACACTCCACACATTTTTTTCCCTTTAACCAAGGGTTTTTCAAGCAACCAGAACAAAGAGTCTGTTTTCTCCAGTCTATGAATGATAAAATGTCTCCAAACTTTGAAAAGTCCACCATAAAAATGGGTTAATCCATTAAGGCAAATGTTCTTGTGGTCCATTAAAAAGAGTGCAGCGTCCATACCAAGACCTTCTACACTCTGTAAGATTGTTTTGGCCATCATTCGCCATAACAAATCTGCAGACCCCTTCAAAAACGTTTGTACAAATTGTAGGCGGAAAGTCGCTAGCCTACTTTGCAAATATTTAAACCCCCCCTTTTCCATACCATCTCACCAGGTAACTTTGGTAAACCCTCCTCCCATTTTACAATTGCCAGAGCATCACTCTTTTCCCAATTTACTCTAGCAGATGAAATTATACCAAAGACCTTTAACACAGATTCCAATTTTCCTTTTGGCTATTAGCTATTATTATATCATCGTCGGCATATGCTGACACCTGATGCTGTAACTCTGTGCAATGCAATGATAAACCCACAATTTTGTTCCTTAACTTTATAATTTCTGACAGAGCACACCCTTGTCTTATACCCCTACTAATATTAAACGGGGCGCTTAAACCACCATTGACTTTCAGCATGCTTTCAATATTCTGGTACAACACTCAAATCATATTAATACATTTTAAACCAAAACCAAAAGACTCTAAAGTTTTCCACAGATATTGATGTTCAATTATGTCAAAAGCTTTTTCCTGGTCCATGGAGACAAGTCCTAAGTCCACCTCCCCAAAAAACAGAAACATCCAAAACATCTCTTATTAGATGAACATTGGATCTACCTGGCACACAATAAGTTTGATCCAAATGAATGAATTGGTCCATTACTTCTCTCAGTCGGTTATCAGAGGCCTTAGCCTTAGCATAACAAGCTTACAGGACACCAGTTCTTGATCTGCTTTAAATTGCCCTTCTTAGGAAGCAGTGCTCTTCGGCAACTTAAGAACACTCAATAGGTCCTCACCAAGCACAGACCAAAACTCTTTATAAAACTCCACAGGGAGTCTGTCAATACCGGAGACTTCCCACCCCCCATGTCTTTAAGGGCATTCCAAAGTTCTTGGTTAGACAAGGGTTTTTCCAGATGTGCCTTTGAATCTTCAGCAACACTGGGCAATCCTTCATGGAAACTGGCCGACAATTGATAATTTTCTTTGTTTTCACTCTTGAACAGTTAGCTGTAAAACCTTACTGCACTCTGTCTAATATTATTTGTCTCAGTTAACTCCTGGCCACTTTCTGACCGTAAAGAGTGAATATATCTGCATTGGCCTTTTTTTTCCAAGCTGAAGAAAAATTTAGATGGGGCATCCATTTGAGCCAAGTTCTGATACCTTGACCTTATCAGAGCTCCTTGTGCCTTTATACCAAGCATAATCTCTAAAAGAGACCTTTTGGACTTTAATGTCTCAACTTGTCTTGGTTCTTTCTTAACATCTGCCAACGCTTGTAAGTTAACAATTTCAGATTCCAATTTCTCATGTCTCGAGATTCGAGACACATTGAAAGCATACTGTTGACAAAGCATTTTTATTTCAATTTTACCATAGTCCCACCATTGCCTCAAATCATTAAAACATTATTTTCTTAATTTAATCTGACTCCAAAAGAAACAGAAAGCTTCTTTAATATTCAATCAATTAACAAAGTGGCAATATGCACTTTTAACCTTAACATTTGCAATAAAAACCTGACATAAAACAAAAAAATGATCCGTAAAACGAACTGGCACAATTTCAAATTTTTTCACAACATTTACATGGTGTTTAAAACAATAAAATCTATCAAGTCTTGCCATAGAGAGAAAGTTTTCCCTTGTATGTAACCACGTATACTGTTTAACATTATCATTAAATTATCTCCATAAATCACATAAATTATGTGCTTCAATCAATTCCCGAAGGACTCGACCTGAAGCCGCATGAGGCTCTACATGGTTTCTGTCCAACATTTCATTTTCTGTGCAATTGAAGTCTCCACCCAAAAACACATATTCATCAGTTTTACAATTCTGCAAAGTTGTACTTATACTATTGAGAAAAAGCCTTTCTGTACCATTCATAGGGGCATACACATTTATCTTATAGCTTTCAAAAGTTTCCCGTATTATCATAAGCCTTCCAGCTAGCCTTTTTGCAAACAAAACAGCCCCTCGTCCTCTATTAGAACTTGTGTGTTAACATAACTTCTCCCTCCCATTCGCTTTTCCAATCAATTACATTCATGCAGTCACTATGAGTTTTCTGTACATACATTACATCTATATTCTTTTGTTTTATTAGCTCATAGAGCATCATTCTTTTCTGAATATCTCTTGCACCGTTTATATTGAGTGAACCCACCCTTATTGCACTGATGAATAAAAGTGTAACAAACTGGCACAACACATTCCTTAAAAGAAATGAACACAAAGAATGATGTTGTTTCAAAACCATTTTTTGTTTGTAGTTCTTGTCTCAATCTAGCAACAAACTTTTGTATTATTATTTTATTATTACCCCACTTTGAACCATTCACCTTCTTTATATTGTTGACGAAAATGACGATAGCACTACTCGTGACACTGACATGATAATCTCATATCCGACGGCCTTTCCAACCGCCAGACTACACTCTTCAACTGAGCAACTCATCACCGTCAGGATTTTAATCCCATGCCTGAAGCCGTTGGCGCCGCCATTGCTGGTACTCAAATACACCTGGCCAGCAAACGCTGGTGGGCAGCGTTCTCAGCTTACAACCTTTTTCTGCACCACAAGTTAAACTTTAAAATTCCTTCCAAAAATCACTTATAATCGATCGACAGAAACTCACTCGTTCTTGCACCACACTCTCACGCCCGCCCACTTACTCCCAATATCCGCTCAGAGAGAGAGAGACATTTGAGAGGCAGTTTGTCTGAGCCGAAACTTGAACTCGACGGCGTGAGAGTCAGACTCTAAAAATTTTAGCTACTGGGGAGATAGCAAAATTTTCAGCGCTAGAGAAGACTTACACAGGCAGCTGTCTTCAGAACAACTAAACCAAGCAAAGAATCTAAAACTGCGTACAAAATCGTATACTGTCCAGTAGGTACACCATTTGGTTTGCCGTGACCATTCAAAAAAGTATGTTCTGTATAGTATATGGGTAGTATGAATGAAATTCAGATGTACTATATCCACCATGTTGTCATGTGACCTATGTTGTCAGTTCACTAACTTTCACAAATCCTCTTCTGTGGCCTAATGGGATAGTGAAGTGTCAGAATCCTTTTCTTTTTGCCTGCTGTTAAATGAATACTATGAATTTAGACATACAACTCAGCTCACATACTTTTTTTCACGTATTATATAGTAGGGAAGGAGTAATATTCCACAGGGTAGGAGACAGATGCTGAATTTGGAACCGCATAATACTCGTACTACTTTTACCATATCCTTCTATGGTAAGAGTAGTATGCAGTTCTGAATCCAAAAGAGTCACTAAAATACACACAGGTGATTGAAACAGGTTAAGAAAATAACACTTTTTACAATTAGTCGCAACAAGACATGAGGGCACAACGAGGACCTCTGGAGGCTGAAAAGGCCACAACACAACAAAATCAAGTACTGACATGGCTAGCTCTAAATATGCCACAGTAATAACATGTTGTCTAGAGACAATGAGACATAAAGTATATCCAAAAACAATGGCGACTATTACTGTATCTGTTTGCTGATCATTTGTAAACGTCTCTTCCCTGTAACTGATCATTGATCCCCTGTCAGTTTGCTGGTATTTTCCTTTTCCCCCTATCAATCAAACTGAGCCCTACAAATAACGATAACCATAACAATTGATAGCTCGTTTCTTTCATCTCCTCCACAATTGCACTCTGTTACGGCCCCTAAGCTAGTCATCTCTATGCTACCTGTCTTTGAACTGCAAGGGTTGAAGGTGGGACGTTGTTTCTTGGCAGGACCGACGGCTATTGTAGCAACTGGCAAAGCCCCTGAGCCCAGTAAGATCTACTGTGTTGCATGTGCAATTGTCTTGTCTAAATATAGCGGAACTCCATTACCGTTTAGCTCTGGCTTTAATCCTCTCCCGTTTTCCATCTAACCTTGCTGCAATCTGCGCTTGAGTTTGCAGATCTGCGTTTTCTCAGATGTGTTACTCACAATCTGTACCTGTAGAAGGATATGGTCCTCTGGCCAGTGATGTTTTGTGTCTTTATAACACAACATGCACACTAAGTATTAAGAAAAAAAAAACATGATCCGTTCCAAGCAGGGACCAAAATTAACTCTCACCAAGCAGCAAGTGCGAGCAAAAATTGGCTTCTGCAGTTGATGAATGAATTTATTAGGAACTGCAACATAATATATGATTCAAATTGAAGATTAAAAATCTGGCATAGGCAACCCCAGTGGGAAAATAACCATTGTACATTTTTATGGGATCAGTTTTTCTCCAGAACTCTATGTGGCTGACACAAAATCATATCTAAGATAGAGACTGCTTGAATATGATAATTCAAGTGACACAAGTATACAAGGAAAAATCAGCTAAATGATCCCATTGTCATTCGGACAAATAGAAGACATTTTTATGGGCAATCACTCTTCTCAATTCACCCTCCATTGGCAGGTGAGGCGAAACGTTAATTTTGGACCCTGGTTTTAAGTCTTCTCTGCTCTAAATTAGACTTTAGAAACTTGTTGGATATTGAGACTCATTCAGAATCTGTTGTTGGGTCATTCTCAGGATGCTGTGCAATTTGACAACGTGCTTTTTAATCACATATTATATGTGTGGCATTTCTCTTTTAAATCACTTTTTGTGCCAACCCTGTGAATGTTGTGTGGTTAAAAGTCAGTGTGGAAGTGGTTAATAACTATATTTGCACCACATCTTTATTTTTACATTCAGTGCTTTACATTCTAGTGATTTGATATGATCACTGTTGACACTGACCATGCCAATATAAGAGTAACGATAATGAAATGCTGATAAAGACTGTAAGAGAAACTTAAGATGAACCACATTGTTAAAAAGGACTTAAAGACCATTTTTAAAAGATTTAATTTGAAATATTGCAGCATAACAGGGTTGAACAAAAAGAAAATACATTTTATAAAAACAAAGACTATGATATTTCCATTCAAATAAAAGCAAAATGTAGGGGGAGTTTGTTTCGTTTAAAGGATTAGTTCACTTCAAAATGAAAATTTCCTAATTTACTCACCCCCATGCCATCTAGAGCCCCATTTCCTCCGAAATTGTCCCAGGAACTTTTTTTTCCCCACCGAACTGTCGCTGTCTGCGTTATTATCGAGGTCTAAAGTACTGTGAAGATTAGTCCGGTGACGTAGAACTGTACGTGACTTCCCAGAGCCCACTGGATTTCGTCTTCCGCAAATACACTTGATAAAGCCTGAACCTCGTCGATGGTCCATCGGTCCGAAATTAGGTTGAAATAAAATGCTGGGTCAGCTCAACCAATCAGCATGTTCAGCGCCCAAGTCCCACCTCCAAAAGTTCTTGAACTTTGAAAAAGTACTACCTCGCGAGCAGGCCCATTTTGAGGGGGAAATCTTTACCTGGAACATCATTAAGACCCTGGTTTCTGCGGTCGAAACACACTGAGTACCACCCCAAAATCCCTAGTTCCTGCGGTGGAAACGCGGCTCAAGATGTACATTCCAGGATTTTTCTCCATATAATGGATTTCAATTGCAACCAACGGATTGAAGGTCCAAATCAATGCCGTTTCAAAGAGCTTTGAAGTGTTGTAAAGGGCTCTGTACGTTCCCAGCTGAAGAATAGGGTCTTATCTGGCGAAAACATCAGTCATTTTCAAGAAAAAAATTAAAATGCATATACTTTTTAAACATGAATGCTCGCGTTCGGTGTTGTGATTCTTCAATCTTCAAAGGTCACGGCCATGACGTAGGTGGAAGTACCGACCCAGTGCCGAAAAACTCCATCTCATGTTCTCCTCCAACAAAATCGTCTGACATCATTGTTTTACCTTTATTTTTGTAAAGGGTGTTTGATTTAGTCTTTGCACTTTCGTTTTATGTCACGGCCGTGACTTTTCCAACGTGATGACGTCATACGTCGTGCAAATGTCGAGTATTCGTGGTTAAAAAGTATATACATTTGTATTTTTTTCTTGAAAATGACTGATGGTTGGGCTAGATAAGACCCTATTCCTCGGCTGGGATCGTGCAGAGCCCTTTGAAGTCTTTCGAAGCCCTTTCAAACTACATTTGGGCCTTCAACATGTTGGTTGCAATTGAAGTCCATTATGTGGAGAAAAATCCTGCAATGTTTTCCTCAAAAAAAGTAATTTCTTTTCGACTGATGAAAGAAAGACATGAACATCTTGGATGACATGGGGGGGAGTAAATTATCAGGACATTTTCATTTTGAAACAAACTAATCCTTTAAATTTAAAACCCAATAAAATTGAGTGGTCATGAGTGGGGCTACATCTATCAAAACGTTAGCATCTGCAATGTTATTTTTCCTGTTAATGATATCAGTCAGTCGTGGGACATCAAAAGGCACGGTTTCCTGAGAATGACCCAAATGGGCTTAAACTACTGGGTATTATATTCATTGTTATAATGTAACTTGTGTTTTTGTCTGGACTTTTCTGAATGTACATATAAGCTTATAATCATGGCCTGTTCTGTTACTCAGGGGGTGTGCAAAGAGTGCCTAGTGCTGCTGGTGAGTATGGATAGTGTGCATGTAGTTTCCTCAATATATACATCGTTAGACACTGCAGGTGTGGCTTGTATAGAATTATATAATAATTAATTTCTTAAATTTATATAGCACTTTTCTGGGTATTCAAAGCTCTTTACATATAGAAGAGGGGAATCTCCTCAAACACTACCAAAATGCAGCATCCACCTGAATGATGCAATGGCAGCCATATTGCGCCAGAACGCCCACCACACACCAGCTTATGGTGGAGAGTGATGAAGCCAATCAGTATATGGGGATGATTAGGAGGCCATGATGGACAGAGGCCACTTAGCAAATTTGGCCAGGATGCCGGGGTTACACCCCTCTTTTTCCGATGGACATCCAGGGATTTTTTATGACCACAGAGAGTCCTCGGTTTTAAGGTCTCATCTGAAGGACATGCTTGTTACAGGCCAGTGTCCCCATCACTATACTGGGGTGTTAGGAACCACACAGACCACAGGGTGAGCGCCCCCTGCTGGCCTCACTAACACCTCTACCAGCAGCAACCTAGTTTTTCCCAGGAGGTCTCCCATCCAGGTACTGACCAGGCTCAACCCTGCTTAGCTTCAGTGGGAAACCAGTCTTGGGCTACAGACTGTTATGGTAGCTGGTCAATATGTCCTGGGCTTCAAATACATCAGTATCCCTGAGCCGTGATAGCAGTTGGGATGGCTTCCTTTAAAAGAATGTGTCATTTCCTATCAAAACTCAGATGCTCCATGTTTAAATTGATAGTTGACCAGTTTTCAGAGTTAATTCACAGCCCAAAGTTGTATAGTCTCTACAGTCATGGAAATTACGTCAGGTTTTCTGGAAGAAAGAAAGGCATGTGTGAAATGTAAAATATTGTTTTTTTTTTTCCAATTGTGTGCATTACTTATATGTACCACTAGAGGGCAGTGTAAAATCACTTGTGACCTCAAATATCCCTGTGCTCATAATATCTGTGATTTCAAGGGGAAAAAGCCCCTGATGAGTGTGATGAGGCTGAGGCTATTAACCCCGAGAGATCAAACAGTTAATGCCGATCCCAAGACTAAACAATTACCTTTGGTTTTTTTTGTTTTGTTTTTTTACATGCACCATAGTAATTCCTCTGTACTATAGTATAGTAGAGTACCATAATATTACCATCTGATATTATGTTTATTCTCCCACAATACTTTCGGTGTGAGGGTAAAAAAAGTACTGATGTACAGACTGTAGCAACATCTGTGACAAAACAGAAACATATTCAATCTCCCACTAAGCTAAAACCCAGGAAGTGAAAGTTCTGTCATATATTGGAAAAAAGGGTGGGGCGCACATGCACCCCAAGTACAGTTTGTAAAAGTACATATGCTGAAATATAACCATTACCCTTGAAAGCTATGTCCTATTTGACTTCAGTGAAAAGTACACTTTTGTGTTTTCAGGACCTGGTGGGGTTTACCCCTATGGCTATGGTAAATATTATTAGGCCATCATTAAGGAGAACAACACATTAAAGACCTACCAAAGTCAAAGTCATGCTGAATGTTTCTTCCTCCTGTTGTTTTAGGCCCGTTTTATGGTAGCACTGGAATCGGAACTGGTGTGTTACCTGGAGCCAAACCTCTGAAAGCCCCTGGTAAGATTCAAGCACCTTTGCTGCAGATTACTTAGGCAACAGTAACCAAGTTTACATGCACAAAGATATTCAGCTATTGGAATTATTTGGTCAAAATGTTTACCAGACTGCCATAAGCAGCATATGCCTGTGTTCATTAGAATTCTAGGTTAATGTAAACTAGGGATCGACCGATTTTTTTTTCATCAGCCTTAGCCGATGACCGATACGGGCTGCCGGTTTTCTTGAGCCGATATTTGGAGCCGATACTGCTTTTGCTTCCTCAATTTACATCATAACACCTTCAGAATTCATAAGATCCATTGTAAAGGAATGTGCATGTATTAATGTAATCAGAAAATTTGTATCCCTATATAGAAGAATATCTGCTGAATATGTAAATGTATTATATTTTGGAATCATGTCTTGACCTCAACCTTATTTGGAAAATGATGTCCATGCAAGTATAGAATAATTCTCCAATCTGCATCTCACTGAATGCCGACTCCTAGTGCCTACTTGACACGGTGTGTGTGTGTTTGGTCCAGGTGTTGGAGGAGCAGGCACAGTTGCAGGTGTAGGTGGTGTTGGAGGGGCAGGAGGTGTTCCTGGACTCATACCTGGAGCAGGTGAGATGTCATGCAAATCCACATTACTTGATACTTGATCATTAAGCAGAGTCCCTGAAGCTTAAAGGGTTAGTTGACTTTAAAATGAAAATTACTCCATGATTTACTCACCCTCAAGCCATCCTATGTATATTATTAATAAATATCCTCATGGTTCCAATCTTTATAATGGCAGTGACGGGGTCCACAAGTTTGAAGTGCATACATCCCTCATAAACGTACTCCACATGGCTCCGGGAGTTAATAAAGGTCTTCTGAAGTGAAACGATGCGTTTGTGTAAGAAAAATATCTATATTTAAAACAATATTTAGCTTCCGCCAGACTACCTTCCGTATTCAACTTGTGAAAAAATCATGACTGGCGTAGCATAAAGCATTTTGAACTGCACTTTCCCTGTAAGTTGAATACGGAAGGCGGTCTGCCGGAAGCTAGATATTTTACTTTATAACATTTTAAAATGGGATATTTTTCTTACAAAACTCGTTTGTAATCGTTTCGCTTCAGAAGGCCTTTATTAACAGCTGCGAGTCTAATGCTTTTGAAACAGCCAATGTTTTTTTTTTTGTTGTTGATGGAATGTCCATCCATAGACTTCTGTACAGAAGATGTGCAGTTAGTTAGTGAAGGTAGGAGGGTGCTCCAGAAATGGATGTAAGCATCAGTGCCTTGGACATGATGTCTTACACAGATGTGTCCGATTGAAGAGCAAATACTGTATGTCCTGGATCAATTGTAGAGGAGCATTAGAGTAATTCAGTCTAGAGACTAAGTAGTCTGGACAATATGCATTGTGGAGATGAAGGTTATGTTTTTTCGATGTTGTAGTGCACAAATCTCAAATCTCTACACAGCAAAAACTCCAGTGTTAAATTAACTCTCCTGGGAGTATATGTGAGACCACACTCAAGAGTGTTAAAGTGTTAAAATAAGAGTGTTAAAATAACACTGAAGCAGTGTTAAAGTTAATGAGATAATTAAGTGATTAATTGAGTGATGATTGTCCATTAGTGACGAACACCTGATGATAACAAGCAAAATCGCCAAAGGAGAACACCACAATTCTTAAGCCACCATTATGGTGATCAGTGTTTGATTTAGTTTGGATCTTAACCCTTGACATTTTACACATTAGATTTTGTTATGGTTGCTTTAACAGCCAGACAAGCAAAGAGTAAAAGTAGGTCAGGAGGTATTGGTTATGTTTTGACACAATCATCAATTAAGCTGAATCATTGATTATAGCCTTATATCTGAGTTACATTTACACCAGCCTTGTGATTCCAAGGGATAAAATCAAGCATTTTGTACTTAATCCAAAGGTTTTCTTATAAGTTGCTCTGATCAAAAGACAGCAACAAAAAAAAAAAAACATTTACACAGATATCAAGAATCAGCCTGAGAATCTCAACAGTGGTGACCATCAAAAAGCAAGTTGCAGTGCATTCTGGGAGCCATCAATCAAAATTCTTCCATGGCTCCCATCATTCATTGCTGCATGAATAAATTATGAGCTTTACGAGCTGTTTGTCACCATTGTTGAGATTCCTACACTGATTCTTGATTTCCGTGTGCCTACATTTTTCATTTTTTTTTGTCAGAACAACTTTTAAAAAATCCTTAGAATTATATTGATAATGCTGGATCTTACATTATAAACAACAAGATAACCCCAACTCAGAGACTAGGCCTTAAATGAGGTTAGTGATTCAGGTCAAGTAATGACGATGTCAAAACATAACCAACACCAAGTAATCAGCTTTTGCCATTGCTTGTCTGGCTGTTACAACTTAGTTACAGCACCAAACAAAATATAATATTAAAAAGTCAAGGGTCAAGATCAAAAGTAAAGCAAACAATGTTCGCCATAATGGTAACTGGAATTTTAGATTTTTCTCATTTGGTGATTCTGCTTGTTAACATCATGTATCTTCAATAGTGGCCAATCATCACTCAATTAATCACTTAATTATCTCATTAACTTTAACACTGCTTCAGTGTTACTTTAACACTCTTATTTTAACACTTTAACACTCTTGAGTGTGGTCTCAAATGTACTCCCAGAAGAGTTCATTTAACTCTGGAGTTTTTGCTGTGTATGACTGAGCAGTGACTGAGCAGTTCCTGGTTGGCCTGCATGCTATTTTCATTGATGTTGTGTTAAACTGATGGGCTGGCTTGGAAAGCAAGTAGCTCTGTCTTTGCTAGATGGTGTTCTTTCATCCAGGCTGAAATGTCTGTAAGCCAAGATCTGTGCAGCCACACTAGGATTGTCAGACAGGGACGAAAAGATGAGCTGCATGTAATTGCTGTAGCAGTGGTAATCCTTCCATGGGGATAATAGGTCTCTGGGATGTTGTGTATATCAGGAATAGGAGATGACCAAGCATTAAACCCTGAAGTACCCCAGTCCCAATGGATAGTCAATGTAATTTAGACTTCCCTTCAAGGTGCTTTCTCATCTATAGTTCGGCACATTTTTGGTCCAGACCAAGGGCAAATAAATTATACATTGTAGCATTTTTCAGTCGTTTTGGTTCCTTTTCACACCACGGTGATTGCTCTGGTCCGAATCAGTTGACGAGTTGGTGAAATGACCCAAATTGCAGTCACGTGACAATATCCACATCACTTGTTGGCTAGATGTGTCTTTGGACATATTTCCTAGACTGCTCTTCGATTGGTCAGAATTAAAAATGCGGGAAAATTCCAACGGAACTCCCGGAAGTATACAAAGAGAGGAGGATAAGCCAGCCAACAACACGCCACTTTTGTAAGTCATACTATGGAGAGATGACTGTGCAGGCTGATTGTGTCCCTGGTCATCATATACTACATAGTTTGTATACACCACTTTAGGCAAACTATAGCCTGACGTCTTCATACCCAGATTCTAGTCAGAATATGAGTCTGATCTGCTCCATTGGGCTGTGATTATGGGACGTGTTTCAACCGAACCAGGAAAGAAAATGCCTCTGCACTCAATTGGATAGACCTACAACCAATCACAGCAACGGAGTAAGTGACGTGTTGAGCGATGCATAGTTGTCAGCAGAACTCAACTGCACTCACACTGGAAGAAGAAGAAGAAGATGAGTGTAAACGATCTTTGCCGGTGTCGTTAAAAAGAATTTAAGGATATACAGAGTACTTACAACACGATCATCATTTCTGAGAGAAATAGTAAAGGTGAACACATACACCAACAAGTTCTCCATTTAGGATTAGAACAAATTCAACCCAAGCGCTCCGTGATGACGTGGATGATTACGTTACTGTTGATCATCTGTCCATCATCGTCTAAAGCCCGCCCTAACAATTTCATTGGTCCGAACAGCTCTGGTTCAAGCATAGTTGCTCCACAACGGATCAAGTCCAGACCGAGCTTCCTGACCTCAAATGTTGTGGCGGGGTTCAGCTGGCATCCAGGCTAGGCAAACTACACATTTCGAGAATGATGCGCGGATGCGGCTGGAAAATAATGTTTTAATCCATTTCAAACGGCGAAGGCAGCTGGTTTAGTCCAAAACCTGCGCTGTTCTTTAGGCAGTTGGTTCTGTTTTAGGACGGATCACGTTCTCACCACAAATGAACCGCTCCGGCTCAACTTCACACAGTAAATTCCCATGTGTTGAATTAACACCGCTCTGTGTTCATATGGGAACCACCACATTAAATCAACTGAAGATAAAATAAGACATTAAATCTCTCTTATTACAAACCAGATTGATTTTATTTCTGACATCTACAGAAGTTCTTATAGAGAATTAACAGAGGTTTAGAGGGTGATGTTTTATTGAAAATGTTTGGTCACCATTATGGTGATTAGTGTTTCATTTAGTTGGGCAGTTTGACTCTTGGCCTTTGATGTCAGTTTGTGGTCTTTGATGTCAGTTTGTGGTCTTTGTAACAGTGTTTACTCAAACACATAATTTGTTGCAAAAGAAACCATGAACATAAACGGTCTTGTGATATATCTTTCAACAGCATAAAGGAGAATGATATTTGATACATAAAAATAAACTTGGACAATTGTTATTACTAGATTTTCATCAGAAATCCTTTCTTGCCCAATATCAAATATTCAGAGTTTAGTTATTGAAATATATTGTGAAAAAAAAACCCACTTTACGCACACCCACACAAACATCAAGAATCAGAATATTAATCTCAATGACGGTGACATGCTTCATGCTGCAATGCATGCTGGGATATATAATCATCATAGTATAACACTCATGACTCCCATCATGCATTGCAGCATGTCACCATTGTTGAGATTCATATGATGATTCTTGATGTCTGTGTGCGTAAAAAATTGTTCCCCCTAAAAGTATTTAAACATCTAAATTTAGGATGACTGATCTGTGGCAGTAAAGCATTTATGGTAAAAATCTACTAACATATCACCAATTCTCTCAAAAATTAGTTTAGTCAAAAATGTTTTCTTTCTTTATGATGATAACTATATCATGTGATAATTTAGGTTAGGGTTAGGGTTAGGCTTATGGCTTCCTTTTCAACAAGTATGTGTTCCAGTAAACACTGTTACAAAGACCACAAACTGACATAGCATGCCAAGTCAAACTGCCCAACAAAAACACTGATCTCCATAATGGTGATCAATCATTTTCCATAAAGCATCAACATCTGAACCTGTTGATTCTCAAAAAGAACTGTAGACAAATGACAGAAAAAAAGAGATGTAGTGTCTTTTCAGTTGATTTCATCTAAGGCTGTGGCTGAAGTCAGTTGTAGTTCTTGTGTTTCTCTTTCCGTCAGTGATTCTGCTCATTATCATCAGGTGTCTCCAATAATCAAACAATCATCACTCAATTAATCACTTAAGTATCTTATTAACTCTAACACTGCTTCAGTGTTACTTTAACACCCTGCGGGGGGTTCCCATATGAACACCGAGCGCTATTAATTCAACACCGGGGAATTTACTGTGCATGATCACTAACTGCGCAGACTCGAGACCCAAGATGTCAGATGTCAACAGTGATGCCAGTAACGCGTTACTTAGTAACGCGTTACTCTAATTTGACCACTTTTTCCAGTAACGAGTAATCTAACGCGTTACTATTTCCAAACCAGTAATCAGATTAAAGTAACTTATCCAAGTCACTGTGAGTTACTTTTTTTTGTCATTTTCCTTAGTAAAAATATATATTTTTGCTTTCTTGTTTAGTCTCAGCAGGGTTTTTCCTGCATAGAGAATTACGAGGCGGCCGCTCCGTCTGTCGACAAAACTCAAGACAGGCAGTCACTTGCTCAGATTAGGCATGTCGTGATAATTAAATAATCATCAGAAATATATATTGTCACATTATCCTTCAGCAATCATTATTAGTATATTATTATTTGCTAGTAGCCTACAAAGTCATCTAAAGCCATAGCTGAATGTCTTTCCTCCGCTGCTCTGTCATTCTCCGTTCAGCATTCAAACTGCGCGTCGTTCGGTTCCAGTCAGCAGCAGCACGGTAAAGCTCACTCCAATATGATATATTCCCGTTATAATACTTGATATGTTGATAAAATAATTTATCTTGCTGGAGTTTATCTAGCGGTTTCTGAAAGATGTTGTGCTCGCTACTCAGGTGACAACACAAGGACTATTAATTAGCATCACACGCACAATAACCAGAATTAAAAACTGTGAAGAAACAAATAATCAGTGAATGTTTGGACCGATAGGCTACATAGTAGACTAGGATTTGTGGGCTCGACGCTCATCTTCTCTTTATGCCGTGGACTTTTCAATGTGCACTCGCGCTGCACTGCACACTCTGATTCCATGTTGCTTTAAGCGCATCATTCTGCACCCGGGATGCGCATAAGCGCTTTGTTGCCGCTCTGTTTTGAAGCGTTTCATATATTTTCATAGTTTTGTGCACTTAAAGATTATTAAAAAATATATTGTTCTCACGGATCGATCATATATTTGTTGTCCCTTTACAGAGCTGCACATTACGTTTACAATAAAATATAAATCTTGTAATTTTATATTATTTGTGTAGGCCCATATAATTATTTACATTCATATATAAATATAAATTAAAAATTAAATATAAATTGTTTTTCATAAATATATTTAATAAAAACAAAGTAATTTGTACCTTTTCATTAACATGTTTAGGGTTTTATGTTTAGTGTTTTATGTTTAGTATAGTGTAACATGTTTTCATTTTTATGTTGAGGCTGCAGAGGTGTTGTCGGCAACTGATGAATGTAACTAATAAAGTAACTTGTAATCTAACTTAGTTACTTTTAAAATCAAGTAATCTGTAAAGTAACTTAGTTACTTTTAAAATCAAGTAATCTGTAAAGTAACTAAGTTACTTTTTCAAAGTAACTGTGGCAACACTGGATGTCAAGATGTATTTTTTCACCAAAATAGTTTTATATCGCAAATGTGACATTTTATAAGATTCAGCAAACCACACAGTACCAAAATATCTCATAGAGTGCAGTGTCTCAACAGTGCAGTGTCTGCTTTGGTAGCATACCAATGGTATATTTGTGGACAGAAGGTGACGATGATGTAGGAAATTACATCGTTGCGATGTCCTCCACACGGACAGCCTTGATTCTGTAATGTGACCAATGCCAATTTCACTCTCAAAATAGTGAACCTACAATTGAAACAGCTTTGTTATTGTTATCTGTATTGGAGTGCTGTAAAAGACACTGAGATCATATGTTGCAGGTGGAGGGTTTCCAGCAGGTGTTGGAACTGGAGCTAAACCACCTAAACCAGGTAGCAAAATAAATCATACTCAAACATATCCATATTCTACAACACGACTCCACACTGTAATGCAACACTGTATTTCAAAAGCATTGCCAAGTTCATCTTCAGAGATTTTCCCCAAGAACAAATGTACTCTCCATGGCTATAGATTAACACTCAAGCTTCAATTAATTGTGCATTTTCTCCACTGGGGAATTGTAGAGGATGTAAGGAAGTGCATATAACAAGTGCTGAGTGTTTATTGTTTTCTTTCTCTAAATTGTTTTAGCTACAATTGTGATGAGTATGTTTACCATCTTATTCTATTAACAGGCTACGGCTCTTTGGGTACAGGATATGCACAGCCAGGTGAGGCCCAGCATTAATGGTACAAAGAATGATGGAGGAGAATAGTTATATTTTCAATAAACGAGAACCAGTGCTTGAAGCTGGCTTTTATGCACCATACTGCCAATTATATGCTATTCTGTTAACAGTACCAGGAATGATTTTCCTGTGGTCTTATGGCGTCTCGGTGCTCTCTTGACACCATAATACCCCCCTTCCCCTCCCCTTTACACATATACATACATACACATTCTTATCAGTAACACACTTCTGTATTCACTATCTTTCTCTCTCTCTCTCTCACACACACACACACACACACACACACACACACACACACACACACACACACACACACACACACACACACACACACACACACACACACACACACACACACACACACACACACACACACACACACACACACACACACACACACACACACACACACACACACACACTGCAGTGAGGCTGGGATCATGGATTTGTCTGCATTAATCCTGTGAGCTCTCGTGTGATGTGGTGTCACTGTGTTCCTTCTAGCGCCATCCTTTCAGAATGCATTCCCAAATTCGCTTCTCTGCTTATGCAAAGACACGGCAGCGAGCAAACCCTGCAAAAGCCATCTGTCAGAATATTTGCTGTAGAAAAGAGTCACAACAAAACTTCTCCTGAGAAAAAAACTGAAATACTCTAACACGTGTCTAACTTAGAGTTTCAGAAGGGATCTCAGCTATGTTAATCTTTGCTTACATTTGCCAAAATGCTAAAGTGTTTTTACAAGATAACAAGTTGTAATCTTAAAATTGCCAGGAATTTACAGTGAAATGAATGCATGCTGGGTAATTCTTCTTACACATTTCTGTTAATCGACAGCACAATGATGCTGACAACACTGTAATTTACTGCTCTTGTTTCACTGTCAATTCACATGATAAAGTTGTCTTTAATCATGCCACTGTAAGAAATGATATAGTTTAGTGCTGTAATTGTTTTGAAGTCACCATGATGGTGATCAGTGTTGCATTTGCTCGGGATCTTCCACCTTGTATATTCATATTCAAATTTCTGATCTAGCCATGTCAGAAGTGAGACAAATGAAAACATTTGTTAAAACAATGACAAGCTAGAATATAACATAAGCTAATCAGCAGATTTTAAGTTAGTCAAAGTATAATATTATTAACGTTATTTCAGCATAAATATTCCCAATATCTCAAATTCAAAATCGTTTGTAGACGGATATTTGACAATAGTAAAGCAGCAGCTGAGATTTATCTTTCAACACAAGATGTTTTTTCTTCCATAACCTAATGATGCACAGACATCAATACTCAACATACAAAACACAACAATGATGACACTCAATAAATAATATTAAAGATAAATTATGAACATTAAAAAACAAACAAATAACACAAACTGCTAAAAGTGAACCAAAAATAAGTTCAGCAGCACAGATCAAACCAATAGAATCAAGAAAGTCCACAGCATAATCTAGTCACGCCGCACTGCATGCTGGGTAGCTTCATAGTACATCTGCACTATAGAAATACAGTCTGATATTCCAAGAGTGCAGTTAGACACAAGAGAAGTCCTACTGAGGAATTACTGTGAAAGTCATGCAGTTATTAACCTGGAATATATTGTCATTTCACACTAAACATTTTAACAGTGTACCTATTGATAAATACTTATGCACTGTACACATTGTACAATTTGGGGCTGTCCCAGATGAAAGATAACCAATCGTGGCGATATCTGTGGTCGAGGCTCCATTTGCAAAATTGGCCTTTTTTCCCAAGCCATGACCGCGTCCATATTCTTGTCTTTTGCTTCCCTCTTTTTTTTCACCGCCACAATTGCCAAAGTGCGATTCATCTTGCAATATTTATCTACCACTAGCGCATGCTAATGACGTTTTATTATTCGATACTAACTTGCATTGTAGCCTACTATTCAATACATACATATCATACTTTTACAGTTTATTCGATCAATGTGGTACAGTGTGATTTGTAATGATCTGTAGCAGGCATTGGTTCAACTGAGTTGCAGAACAAAATCTTTGAATCTTTTCTCCCTACAGGCGGTGCAGTTCCAGGAGGATATGGAGGATATCCACAAGCATATCCAGGTATCGTTTTATAAAAATAATCCCAGGCTAAACTCATACTGCATCTCCATATGGAATTCAACCCCTCTGTTATAGACTACATCTCTCGTTTATAGAGCCATCTTGGTGGGAATATGCACATTTAAAAAATTACTTTTGACTAGTGCTGTATTTATCAGAGGATCAGAGACAGGCAGGACAGGAACAGGACCTACAGTGGTTTGGTGCTTGAATGAGCGGTATTTAAAACTGTACAATCACAGCTGTGTTCCTAAGGCTGGTGTGATAACACTTAACACAATTATTTTGGTAATAACAGCATATTCGCTGCTGTTCTGAAAAACTCTAGAGAGAAACAGAGCAGGAATTCTACCTCGCTTCGGATGTCTCCTAATTACAAGGTTACAGATTTGAAGGTTGTAGATTTGTTCTCAAATGTAGGGCTTTCGTTCTTTTAGACCAATGATATACCATATAAAGAAAGCAAAACAACTATTATTGAGCAATATGTATAATTTAATCTTGTTTTAAGCAAAGAAAACATGTGATAGAAAATATTTTAGATGTAGTTCCCACCAAACGGTAGTTGATCATGATAGTAGTCAAAGTGTGCTAGGACACCTGAGTGAACTTGAGGACAACTGTCTTCATGCATCTGCTAAAAACACACTGAACATAAATGATGAAACACTTGCTGTGATATTTTAAAATTTTTAAGCCTGACTCCCAGCAGTACTCTAACTTGTCTGTACCTGATACCAGACCATAAATGAAACAAGGTTACACTTTATTTAGCATCCTGTTCCCCATGTACATACTATGTACTTAACCATTTCAATAACTGGGTAATAACTAGGTACTATCCCTAAACCAATCATAACCTGTGTAGTTACCTTATATTACCCAGTACTTTCTGGAGTAAGTACATTGTAAGTACATGTAAAATAAAGTGCAACCTTAAAGTCCTCATGAAATCAAAATCGATCTTATTTACTTTGTTAGCACACATTACAGGCCTTAGGGTGAACAATTAATCCAAAAAATAGTTTGCCGTGGTAAACTTTAATCAAAATCTGAAAAGTAACTTCCGGTCTGGAATGGCGTTCCCTTTCCGATGACGACTGTGTGACGGCTTGGGTTTGAATATCCTTAACCACTCCCCTCCCAACCGTTAATCTGCTATGAGCGAGAGATGGAGAGAAACCATGCCCACTATTCAATATTCCCATTCACTTGGAAATACGTCACAGCACTGAAATAAAATCAGCTGCAACTTCCGGTTCACTGGGACTTTAAAGTTAAAAAGAGCCATTGTTCACTACGGAAGGACATGTAGACATTGACCCACTGAAATCCGCTTGCTATGAAAAGTGTGGTTTGAAATGCAAATATCATGCAAAGTGCATTTGCATTCTTACCATAATGTTAGTCTCAGTGCTTGCTAATACTCACGCTCAAGCTGCTGTCATATACGGCACGCTATTACGTGTTAGTCATTATATAATCACAACGTAGAGATGCTTGTGGGTTTATTATTATTTCCATCCAGATGCTCTTGGTCACAGCTGGTCATAAATCTCCAGCTGGAACAAACTGTAATCCTGACACTCTCCTTTGGCTGACTCACCGTTCCTGTATTCATCTATTTCACACCGATATCCCTCTTTTTACTTACATAATAGAGACAATGACACTCAATCCCTTTGAACAGCTCATAATAATGTAATGATTTCTTGTGTTTTAGGAGGATATGGAGCAGGACTGTCACCACAACAAGGTACAAGCTCTTCCAAACCCTAAAAACATCCCTGGAGGTTGCGGTCGTATGAGACTGAGCTCTAGTTATTGGACTAAATCCGAAATCACCCCCTAAACCCTCATTCCCTATTACCTACGTTAGTCCACTAATACAGTTTACTTGAAGGAGTGAATGAAAACGAATGTCCTATTTAGTGCCTAATAGTGCCCTATTTGAGGGTACAGGGGGCGATTTCGGATTCAGCCTTGGACTGACGTGGTGGGTGTCCTTCCCTCCAAACCAGGGGTTTCCAATCCTGCTCCTGGAGGGCCACTGTCCTGAAGAGTTTAGCTCCAACTTGCCTCAAACACACCCGCCTGCAGTTTCCAGTAAGACCTTGATTAGCTGGTTCAGGTGTGTTTAATTGGGTTTGGAGCTGAACTCTGCAGGACAGTGACCCTCCAGGAGCAGGACTGGACACCCCTGCTCTAAACTATATACATGCAATAAATTAGAAACCTTAGTAAATCAAGTATCATTAAAGTGGTTCATATAACTCATGCACTATATTCCAAGCCTTCTGAACTCAAACAACAGCTTTGTACATTCAGTTCAAAAGCTCATTGTGCTAGCTTTGATGTCAGTGTATCTTACAAGAACATTACAAAATGGGCTTTTTGTTATTATAATTAAATTGGAATTTAGAGATCATGAGCAAAAATGAGCTTTTGATAAATTGTAGTGTTATAACCGTCTATACTATAGTATGTGGGGACACGAATGTATTTCATTTTGTACTTTTTTTCCACAGCCAAAGCAGCCAAATACGGAGGTGGACTGTCGGGATTCCTGGGAGGAGGTTACCATGGTATGTGAGAATGATCCGAGTCTGCAGTGAACTGATGAGACAGAATTAATCCCTGCCGCCACATAATCACTGATTTCTCATAATCACTGCTCTCATTTCTGATGTCCTCAACTAAACGTTCTGATCCCAAATCTCACCAAACACTGGCCGCCTACTTCTCAAGTTTGGATTGACATGAATCAGTGAACATACGCGAGTTTATAAAACAGAGCCACATTGGTTGGCGTCTGGATGAGGATAATTCCAAACTCACATTCAATTCTGACTCCATTCAGATATGAAATAGACAGATTTCTGATTGATAAAACCAAGTCCCATTCAAAATGTTGGTAACACATTTCAATAAGGTTGTTATGGTTAGGCAGGGATGAAGAAAGGCCAGGATCTAATTGCAGCAGTTCAAATAAAGATAATCCAAATAGGCAAGGAAGATGACAACATAAATGATGACAACAGTCCAAACATAAGAACACAAACGCAACAACTTCAAATCAAATAACTGAAAGACAGGGGTATATATACACAGGATAACAAGAGACTAACAAGAAACAGGTTTGAGTAATCAATCACTATGGAAACAAAGGAAAACTGGAACTACATTTAATAATTTAGCAAACACTTTTATCCAAAGCCATTTATAAATGAGGAGAGCAATAGAAGCAATCAGACCGGGCAACAATATGCAAGTGCTGTGACTAGTCCCTAACTTAACAAAAGAAGTGAGACATCAGGACAAAATATACTTCAAAATAAAAGTCCTTAAACACAAGAGGATATTTTGACAACGGTACCCTTAACTAACATTAACTAACAACGAGCAATACATTTGTTACAGTATTTATTAGTAACTATATATGGCATTAAAAATGAAGATTCCAAAAGAAAAGTTTACTAAGAATGTGAATCTAGAAATATATTTAGATATCTTGAATACTTTTAGAGTTACAGGCATACAAACTTTAGAAAATGAATATTTATGGCACTCAGGTATGTTCTATGGAATTGGGTTGATAGAAAAAAAGGAGATACATCTCTAGTTTTAACATTATTTGTTCTTTAGATATTCCCCTTTAAAAGAAAAAAGTATCAGCTGGATGCAAAGTGACCCACATTTGGTTTTTGACCACTGAAAATGTGTACAATTTACCAATTTGCTCATGGAGCCACATTTAGATCTTCATATCTCTGGGACTGAACCATTGAGGGCCTTTAAAATGAAGATACCAAAAGGAAAGTTTGTTAAGAACCAGAATCTAAAAGGATATTAAGATATCTTTAATACTTCTTGAGTTACAGGCATGCAAACTTGAGGCAAAAAAAAAACACAAGAAGTGCTTTGTTTCCATTTTTTAACTGTCACTGTTGGAATATAATGAAACAAAGACTGCTAAAGTCAACAGATTTTACTAATAGGCCTACCAATCTCTGTGTAAAAATAAATAATGATGCTGCCATCTTTATTAAGTATTTTTACACCCCTGTAATTTGGCTCGAAAATCTCAGGTGAAAATTGTCATTGACCCCCTCTACAAAACAGAGGATTCTCTGTCAATATACATCAGTAACATTTAATATTTTGGCTTTCATCACTATTTATGTTTGTCTTACTACAGGAAAAATATTAACAAAATCAAAAAATTTGAGCAGTATCAGTATTTTCTACTGCACAAGAGGCGTGATCAATGAGCATAGTTCAAATGACTCTGTACGCAATTGGATAGTACTTCAACCAATCAGACCACAAGAGGCGTGATCAATGAGCATAGTTCAAATGACTGTACGCAACTGGATAGTCCTTCAACCAATCAGACCACAAGAGGCGTGATCAATGAGCATAGTTCAAATGACTGTATGCAACTGGATAGTCCTTCAACCAATCAGACCACAAGAGTCGTGATCAATGAGCATAGTTCAAATGACTGTACGCAACTGGATAGTCCTTCAACCAATCAGACCACAAGAGGCGTGATCAATGAGCATAGTTCAAATGACTGTATGCAACTGGATAGTCCTTCAACCAATCAGACCACAAGAGGCGTGATCAATGAGCATAGTTCAAATGACTGTATGCAACTGGATAGTCCTTCAACCAATCAGACCACAAGAGGCGTGATCAATGAGCTTAGTTCAAATGACTGTACGCAACTGGATAGTCCTTCAACCAATCAGACCACAAGAGGCGTGATCAATGAGCTTAGTTCAAATGACTGTACGTAATTGGATAGTCCTTCAACCAATCAGGCCAACGATCCATCGCTTCTCTTTCCGTCATTGTGTTAAACCCGCCAATAGCGCGCCAGGTGGATAAGCCGGTTTGTGATTGGTCCCTGCAAATTTGTAACGGAAGCAGGATAGAAATATGTACATGTTTCCAGCCTGAGCTGCAGGGCGAAATCAAATCGCCAGCAGATCGTGCTGGGTTTACCCAGTCTATGATAAGGCTGCTTTATTCGCAAATGTTTCATGCGATATTCCCATTTTGCGCATTCATTTAAATGCGCAACTTTGGATGGAAACATAGCTATTGTTAGTTCATATTAGCAAATGGAAAGTGTTACTAAATCTTGTTTCAGCCACAAAGCATCTTGTCGTATCACGTCTCAAGGGTTAGTTCACCCAAAAATTCTTTCATCGCCCTCGTGTCGTTCCAAACCCATCCGGCTTTCGTCCATCTTCGGAACCCAAACAAAGTCATTTGTAGCATGTCGTGTACGCTGAGGCTTCGTCTGACGTGTGGTGTCATTCTGCAGGTGGAGCGGGATGCCAAGGAAAATACTGCGGGAGGAGAAGAAAGTAAACGATCTCTTCAGATGTGAAGTGACCTCAAGAAACATGGTGCTACTGCATGCTCTAGAATGTACTTTTGATACTCGAACAAACAATCCCATCATGCACAAGTGTTATGTTTTTTTTATCGATAGTAAATATTTGTAACAAATCCAAATCCATGAAACGTCTGGTGTTTTGTGGCATTAATTCCAATCCTGATTGTTTATGGCACATTCCATCATGTTACTGTTTCCTGTTGTAGGGTTGCATATATAACCGGGTTCATCAGATGCCAATGCTATTGTGTAAATGTAAAGGTCTTAAGCACCGACCTCTTGATTTTGGAGTTCTGAGACCACCCGAAGCTCTTTAGTTCAGTTGCAGTCATGATCTAGCTCTCTAGACTCTTAAAACAATGGCATTTCTCGCCAAACGTACGTAGTGCCTTGCCTGCACAAGATCTTTTCCCGTCCTTAGAGTAAGTGAAAGCATTGAGCTCCAGGAGTCCTGTCATACTGCTGATTAAACTCTGGGTTGAAACACTTCACATCTGGCCGTGCTTCAGCTTAGCGGTTTGCTTGTTATTTTTGACCCTTCACCAGCTTTCTGTGCAGATGAGCCAGTCCTGTATGAGTGAATCCCCTCCAAAAAGAAAAAAAAACAAACAATTTTTCATACAGAAAATTGTGCCTATTTTTAGGAGACAACTAAGCAAATCTTATTACAGTAATGCGTTCTGAGCTTTTACTTTTGAGGGGTTGTTTTGTAATTATTTGTAATCATTAATTATGCTCAATGGTAATGTTATATTCTCATTACTGTAATACAATCATTTGTATTTCATGTTCTCGACATGTTTTGTGAGATTCGCCCCCTCATGAAGCATTAGCGAGCGTCTTTTGATTTGAGACACTCCGCCCATGTGTTTTTATAAGTAGGCCGTAACATGCATGCAAATGCATTTAAATACATTATGCGAAGAGAGCTTTGTGGATGGCAGAACGAACGTATCGCAACATTCATTCCTGCACACCGTGTGAAGTATGAAGAGCTTTGCTCTGATTATGCTAAGAACAAGCAGAAGTAAACGACGGCTTGTGTCTAATATCAATCACCGTGTGGAAATCTGTTTCGGTATCTGTCCGGTGAAGGGAACAAACTGAAAGTAAACGTGTAAAATAGTAATCATTATGTACATTATGTATGCTTAAATCTGGAAGATTAACAGATGTGCTTATGTTTTTCCCTGGACCCGGGGACTACAGGTGCTTCCATCATTTGACCGAGAATGTGTTTCTTTAATCATTGTGTATTCACATAGAATTAGTTTATATATATAAATACATACATAAATCATATGCGTACAGTAAGTTGGATCATTATCAACAGGTTACTTTGCCTTGTGTTGTTTGTTTTGCACCATAGAACTTGACATGTTGACCAATTATCAAGTTTGTACACATCATATGACAATAACTTTTCTTTTTTTGCTTTAAATAGCTTATGCATTGTAGTCACTCTGGAACTTGCAAAACTGTGTGTGATATTTTAAGATGCGAGTGTCTGTGTGTAGGTTATGTACGTAAATCCCCCCGAACTGTGTGTGTGTGTGTGTGTGTCCGTCCCAAAAGCCTAACTAGCCAATGTATTATCAAACATATAATGTGTCGGTTTTTGCTATATTTGGTTGATACTGTTTTTCGATCCATCTGGACACTTTATCATGTATTAATATACCTGGTGCTGTATTTGACCTGCCTGTGAGCCCTACCAGGTCTTCTGTATTGTGCCGTAGGATTTCCATCTTATTTAAATAAAGGGGCGGGGCTATTGCACTTTTTCCACAACCTATATTCTGACTAGTTCCCGGAAATCCCGGCATTTTACCTGCTCTAGTGAAAAATGAAATAAAATATTTTACATAAATATAAAAAAACAAGTGTCTCTTGGTATGCTTAATTGTGTCAAATGATGAAAACATGTTTTTTTTGTTGTTGTTGTCAAAGTATACTAAAGCACTGAGCCCAAGAAACCGTGGCTTACAGTGATTTTAGGACAACTAAGGGATGTTGCGTCTTGCCTAAAAAAGAAAGCACAGCTTCACGGGATTATTACTTTTATATTAAACATTTACAACATATACCTGCAAGCTTCCATAAAATAAACACACAGCAACAGTAATACTGATGTGATGAGGTCACAGGTGTGTGTTTATAGAGTATTTTACAACAGCGTCGAATGGGCCATCATAATCCAGGGCTGAAACTATTAATTTGATAAAACAATATACACACTGTAAAAAATGACTTGATCAATAAATATGTTTTTACATTACTTCAACTCACCAAAATAAGTTAAGCCAATTTAGGCTTTATTTTTTAAATTATATGAGAACTCTTTTTAAAAGTCAGTTTAATGTTCATTTTAATGACCCAAAAGTAAAAACATTAAATGAAAAAAATAGATATATTTATATGAAATTGTCACTGTTCTTTTTTTATTAAGTGTATGAACATAGGCTGTCTTGTTATAATATGACATTTTTTTAAATAAAAATAGGTTACACTTCATTTTAAGGTGTCCTTTTCAATTATACAAATACGTATGGGTAGTATTAATTAAAGGCACAATATGTAAGATTTTTGTAATAAAATATCCAAAACCCACTTGCACAGTGTGATATATTTCATGCACTTGTGTGCTTACATTATCCCAAAAGGTCCCAAGGATTTGTAAATCCAGAAAAATTCCAATTCCTTGTCTTTGACGCCTATCAATGATGTAATATCTGCGCTATCCTCCGTTTCCGCTTGTAGAAACCATGGCAACACACATGGACAGCATTTAGCACGCCGCTGTTGAGTCATTTAGTCGTCATGGATCACAATAATTCATACAGAATACAGAAGAAAAAAAAACATAGACGTATATCAACCGAGTAGGGATGTCACAATACCAGTAATTCCAGTAGTTAAAATTTTACAGTTCTCGGTACCAATAGAAAAATCTGTTGGAACTATTTTATTTAACAATTTGAAAATATGAAATTCAATTAAATGAGTTTATTATTTATGATGACTAATTATAAGTACATTTATAAGTAAATAGTACATATAAACATTTAAAGGCTAAATGCTGTTTAAAAGTAAATGTTTATAAAAAAAGTGAAAAATAAGCAATCCTCTATGCACACCCACTACTAATAATAACAATAATAATCATTTTAAGAATGATTATTTTTAGTGTTAGTATTATTATTACATTGAGACGTAGCTAAATCTACTGTACAACGGTAGGCTAATATATTTCTGTCAATTTCTTCAAGTTAACTTGTATTTTGACGGATTGCCATGAAGCGCTTTGAGTTTCTGTGAGTTTATGAAATGATGATAGTTTTCTCAAATGAAACGGTAAATGCTCATGAAGTGACACCAGAGCAGCTCTGGAGAGAAGTTAATGTGTTCATGTCCTCATATAGTGACACAGCAGAAGCTGTGTGTGTGCGGCAAATGAAACCGTGCGTCTGCGCCATTTATTCACACAGAGACACGCAGAACATGCAGGATTAATATTTAAATAGTATTTTGTGGTTTAATATTCACAGACACTAGTCTAAATCTCTACAGTCTGGAGCCCTGCGCTTACAAACACGGAAGAGACTGAAAGCAGCTGCCTATTAGTGTGTACTGAATATACTCTGTGCTACCGGTACTACAGAAATGCTGGTATCGTCACATTTTTTTAATTTCAGTACCTCTCACAGAGGAGCTTTGGAAGCATAAAAGGAGGCGCGATGACAGTGAAGGACGAGAGAGGACCAGGCCTGGACTCATGGGCGTCAGTTTGGTTTGAAATGTGCTGGGGACAGAGACGCATTCAGAAGTGCATTTTCAGAAGTGCTGGGTACATTTTTTTTTCTCTTTCGCGCAGGTCATGTTTTGAAAGACTATGTCCTGCAGCTTACTAATGTAAATAAATAAAAATGTCAGATGAGAGACATATTGCGGGTCTTATAGCCTATCTTACTCATGCCGACGAAAGCGCCCCGCGAATTCTTTAATATTTTTCATTTTTGCAATTTTTTTTACCACTTCATTATCAGAGTCCCACTGGAGCCCGTGTTTTTTTTTATCCTCCCTATTACACATTAGTTACAGCCATTAAAATAGTTCAGTTTTGTTTTTAATGTCAAAGTAGATATATTTCGTTTTGTTTCTTTATTAAGTTAATTTAGAAAAATGTTTAAAGCATTTAATGTTTGTTAAACTAAAGTTTTTGCTTTTTAAAGTGACGACCAAGCGGCCAGCTGCCGACAGTGAGTTAACCCAACGCTTTAGCCTCTGAAATCAACACTTGACTTGTCTTGCTTATTAAATCCATAAAAAACACTTAAAGCATCGTTTAAACGTTTAGCCTATTATCACCACCATCACAGTAAAAAGGCATTTTTGACAAGATGAGGCATGCAGATCGCAACGGCGCGCGCAAAAGAAACGGGCTACACAATCTAAACAAATAATTAAAAATAAAAAACATGCTGGTTGTCTTACCTTGGGCTACACCTCTCTGCGAAATGAATATATATCCGATCTTCAATTCCCGTGCTATATGCACATTTAACGGAGTTCATGTCAACGAAATCAACCGATATGAGTATTTTATTCATCAGCTCTTTTCAACATCAAAGACCGCATTATGAGAACGAGCGACCTAAACACTGGTAAGAGCATTTAGTCTCATTAATTTTAAAGAAGATGATTGTGCTTTTGAGCATCTAAAACTTAGCTTATTTTCAGTTTCACTTGTGGCAGTTTGCGTGTTGGCTTGCTTTACTCATTTGCGGCGCCGAAGCCCGGCCCGCGTCTGAGGTAGGCTATGACTGGAAAATTGGCCCGAAGCCCGGCCCTAGGGCGTAAAAAAGTCGGGGCCCGTCGGGCTCGGGCAGAAATGTAGGGCTCTACTTTGAGTAAGGCTGAAAGCGTCTTTCTTTTTAATACATTTCTTGAATGTCTCAATTACAGTAGGCCTAGCCTATAGATAATTATGATATTTGTGGCTGCACCGGGGTCCGTCATTACGCTAAATCATGAGCGGTCCATGGCACCTGCTACCCATGGCTGTTAAGAACTGTATAGGCTACATCAATCCATTACAACAATTTCGTGTTATGGGCACTGCCACTGATACAGGCAGCGGAAGAGCCTATTTTACGGAGCTTGCTTCTGCTTTTCAAACGTTTTTACAACAAAAGATGTCGTTAAAACGACATAAGATCACGTTATTATGAGAAAAGATGTCGTTAAAACGACATAAGATATCGTTATTACGACACAATTGAATTGAGTGGAAAAAATAATATGTGTGTGTCAGCAATGCTTCACCGCAAAATTGAACTCGAGGTTTAAAAAAAAAAAAAAAAAGTGGTGGGTACAAAAGGACTCATGACGAAATCTGGTGGGTACGCGTCCCCCCCGTCCCCCCCGAAATCGACGCCTATGCCTGGACTATTTTCCGTTGTGTTTAGTTTATGTGTGTGCGACAGTCGTCCGGCATTTTGATGTAATTTTGTGTGAATATTCACGCGATGTGAGACGTGTGGGCAGCTTGGGCGCGCATTCATATCAGTGGCATATCTGCGGCATATGCGCTGAGGCCGATATATCAGCGACAGGCTCATATCGGCAGACCGATAAATCTGTCGGGCTCTATAAAACAATAATGAGCTTTTGTCAATTAAAAAAAAAAACAATAATGAGCTTTTGTCAATTAAAAAAAAAAACAATAATGAGCTTTTCTTGGATAGTATAATTCCCTTATGCCTAGGGTTGGGTAGGGAAACCCGGTGCCATAACCGGTATGTACCGGACCGGATCAGAACGCAGATTTCGGTGCCTCATTTCGGTACCACTTAAATTCAAACATGCTTTCGCGCTTTGGCTGGCGCTGAGCCAGAGACAGACGCGCTCATCACATATCACAACTATTCAGCGTTTTAAACCACATAATGTTTATTTGAGGTTTCAGACATTTAAATGCTCATTGTCTATGGAAGCGGCAAAAACAATCCTTTCAGACAGTTATAATTTGACTACATGTTTTATTCTTATCAGATACACATTATATAGTTAACTCTATAGTTTACTCTATTCTTCTCCCAGTTCAACGGCCACTCACTTTCATGTATTTCGTGAGACGAGGATGAATTTACGTGATGTAAATCCGACAGATCCGATTCTCTGAGGCGCAAACTAACATGGCGCCGCCCATCCCGCAGTATAGATCAACTAACTCCCATTCACTCACACATATTTGAAAAGCAGAATATCAGATAGTTTGGGACATAGTTGACAAGTTTGTGAATATTTTGAATAAAAAAGAAAAAGCGAAATAAACCTGATCCAGCTGAGCTGTCATTCAGCGCTATTGTGGCAGCTGTGTGTCATGTGAGAAGCACGACGCGTCGCCATGGAAACAATAAGGCGACGCTTTCTAAAATATTTAGCCAGAGAATATGGTCATATTTCTGCAAAATAAAGCTGAAGCTTGAAGCTGGTTTGTAGCAAACCAAGAATACAGACTACTGTAACTGTTATTTAGTGTTAAATTAGGCCTGTTGTAGTTGGGTTAGGTGGCTTTAGTTTTACTGTGAATTTGTTAAGTAAATTGTGTTTTGTATTTATTTATATTTATATATTTAAGTATACTTTAAACTTGTAATAAAGTTTTAAATTTAAATAATAATAATAATAAAATCAATAAAAAGCCATTCTTTAATCTCATCCACCTCGTTTTGTGGCTTTTATTTTTAAAGTATCGGTTCAGGCACCGGTACCGTTTTAAAAGTATCGGTTTGGCACCAGTATCGGAAAAAACCCAAACGATACCAAACCCTACTTATGCCATCATAGTATTTTTATTCTTGAAACAACAGCTAATCAATTATTGTTGAATAGAATGTCTTGATTATTAAGAACAGGTGCATTTTTTGTATCCATTTTTGCCAACAGGATGCTAAATAATACAAAAAACATTCTCAAAAACATATACTAGCGAGTGGTCGATTTTCAAAAAAACGTTTTCAAAAAACTTCTAAAGACACATCTTTTCCAGCAGCACCTGACCAATAAAGCCTAGCACTTAACTATTCTATTCTTTTTTTCTGTTTGTGTGTTTTAAAAAAAAAAAAAATCTGTCTGTACTACTCCGCTAGATTAACTGAGTCTTGTTGCCCCTTGTTTTAGTTGCTTCTATTGCTCTCCTCATTTGTAAGTCGCTTTGGATAAAAGCGTCTGCTAAATGATTAAATGTAAATGTTATACTAGGCTATATGCTGTTAATGCTCTTCACCCCCCAAAATAAGACATAAGTATATGCAAAACATTTAATGCTGCTGTCATATTATTATTTAAATAATAAGACTCGTCTAACAGGGTGGAACGGAGCATACAGTTCTAACAGTGGATGAGCTTTCCTCCATTATCCTGCATGGTTGGCCATCAGTAATGTGTGGAACTGCACCTATATAATATTGATGCAATATACACTAAATACCATTTATTATATTAGACTTTCCAAACTGTTAGGTTTATAGACCTTATAGTACTTACTAACAAGGTGGAAGATGACTTCAGGGACACGCTAAATTAAGAAAATTGTAATAAAAATAATAATAATAATAGTTTAACATGATTTATATGTATGATTAGAGGCAGTTTAGCATAGTCTATAACATCATTTAAAAATATTTTGAGGTTTTTATCATTTCATGGTTTCTAGTTCTTGAGGAAGTTGATTACTTTGCACTGAGGACATGATAAAATTGAATGCATATATCAATAAAAAGGTGTGTAAAATACAAAAAAAGTGTATTTTAATATCTGTTTACGTGATACCTAAATATATAATTTAAGCCATTTCTTATAAATAGGTGACTCATTTTATAGAAAATATGAGTAAGTAAATCATAGAAACAGAAAAGTCACTGTAAACCAGTAATGGCTCACGATTGTTTTAAATATGTAAAACTGTGCAGCATTAACCCACCAAATTATTTGACACATAGTCACATGGCAGTAACATATGGGGCGCCGTTTGTAAAGCGACTCACGCTGAAAATAACAGCAACATTTTGACACATTTAGCTTCAAACAATGTTTAAAAAACTGGTATGAATTTTTGGCGGACACTTTTTTAGCACATTTACAACAATATTTATCAACTTAGAGATATTTTAAATAGTTAAATCTAAATGTTAAATCTAAATCTAAATGTTAAATCTAAATCTAAATGTTAAATCTAAATGCTAAATCTAAATGTTAAATCTAAATCTAAATGTTAAATCTAAATCTAAATGTTGAATCTAAATCTAAATGCTAAATCTAAATGTTAAATCTAAACGTTAAATCTAAATGTTACATCTAAATCTAAATGTAAAATCTAAATGTTAAATCTAAATACAAAATCTAAATCTAAATGTTAAATCTAAATGTTAAATCTAAATATAAATGTTGAATCTAAATGTTTCGGGTGAAACTAAATATTTAACTAATATGCAAATTCAGAATGCAGATAACCGGTTTTAACATTTAGATTTAACATTTAGATTTTACATTTAGATTTAACATTTATATTTAGTATTTAGATTTAGATTTAACATTTAGATTTAACATTTAGATTTAGATTTAACATTTAGATTTAGATTTAGATTTAACATTTAGATTTAGATTTAACATTTAGATTTAGATTTAACATTTAGATTTAACAATTAACATTTAGATTTAACATTTAACATTTAGATTTAACTATTTAAAATATCTATAAGTTGACAAATATTGTTGTAAATGTGCTAAAAAAGTGTCCGCCAAAAATTCATACCAGTTTTTTAAACATTGTTTGAAGCTAAATGTGTCAAAATGTTGCTGTTATTTTCAGCGTGAGCCGCTTTACAAACGGCGCCCCATAGTAACAGGCTAATTGCTAATTGCTTCATTGCAGCTAATTCATTACAATGACATAAAATAATCATAATCCAATGAAAATGCGTGAACATGATTGGTGAATTCATGGTGAAAACAACACCTCCCATGGTCCCACTCTCCTTCAGAGCATCATCAAGCTTCGGCTTTGTTATTGTTTTAAGAATTCGACCTCTAGCGCCGAAAACTTACATATTGTGCCTTTAACAACATGTACTTACTATATAATTAGGGTTAGGGTTGCTTGTAATTGTGCATAATTTACTTAAAAGTGTAACAGGTACACTGTAAAAGAAAGTGTTACCTACAAAATAATTATTTTGAAGCCCCAAATAAAATGTTGATATTTTAATAGGCTACTTCATGTATTAATAAAGCAAAACAGCCACTGCCACTATTGTCCTTGAAATAGTTATTTTATCAAAGTCAACAACATCATCAGCGTCACAAAGTATCCAAAACATACGACCTCATTCCAGGGCGATTGTGAAAGCGCATGCGCAGACAACTCCCATTATTTTCCAGGGATAGCGTACACCCAGATAGCAATGAGTCGGCGGACCACCGGCGGTGATCCGGCGGCTGTAGAAGCGTCAGAATTGCGTAATCGCAAACACGTTTGACGGCGCACCGCCGGCGGCAACCGCTTTTTAAAAGCGGCAGCCGGCTTCCTACCGCCTTCGTACCGCCGCCGGCCCGCAGGCAAACCGCCGTTCCGCCGCCTTTATACCAGAAGGCGGCCCGGCGGAGGCAAACGCTTTTTTCGAACGATCTGCCTCCGCTTATTGTGTAATAAATAATATATATATTTATTTATTATTCATATATTTGTAACATGCAGTTTATGATGGATAATAATTGAACAAACCAGATAAATTCCCATTTGGCATTTTTATTCCACATTTCAAAGTACATTAACTGTCAATGATACAAGATAATATAAATTAAATATAACAGACAATAAATAAGCTTAAATAGGCCTATAAATAACAAAAAACATTTTTACTAAAGAACCTGCATGTTTCCAATTAAATTTTGGTTTAAAAAAAAAAAAAAAACAGCCTTACAAGCAAATTATAACACTTACAATATTTGTTAATAACAAATAGGTCAGCTCTGGGATGAAAAGAATTACCATTAAATATTATATCAAATAATGAGGATATTTGGTACCAAAGAATGTGCAGGATACCAAATAAATCGAGGTATAACATCACATTTAACAAGCCACTTCTAACAATAGCATAAATGGTAATAATTTAGAGTAAAGCTCTGGAGAAGAATAGAACAGTAGTAGAACAGAACATTATAACAAGCCTGACTATGGGTTCTCCGGTTTTCCCCGACCTCCAGAATGAGGCAGCGCAAATTGGCTTATCTTCAGTGATTTCTTGTGCGCCTATATAAAGGACAAACAACCTCGCCATCCCATATCTATCCAAGGAGCTGCCTTCAAGGCAGGGTCACAGGGAATAAAAAAAAAAGTAATTTCCACAGTGAACAGTGTGGATTGGGTGAGTGTAGCCTGAAACTTCTGGCTTCTTTAGGGGTCTTGATGTTACTGACTGCAGGATAAAGAAAGGGTTCCAGGTGTCAGTAGTCAGCCTAGGTGTAAGAGGTCGGCTGTGGGTCCCTCTCAGCTGTGCGGCGTCTTTTTCCACCTTCACGATCAGATGCTCCTTTCAGGTAACGCATAACGTTAACCTGGACCGCCTCATCAGTGGCATCCTGGGTTGCCGGGTTCTTCCGGATGGCTCCTGTAGAAAATACAGATCTGTCATTCCATGTGAATGTCATAAGGCCACACACATCTACTTAAATATATAACAAATTTATATATTTATATATATATTACTTTGAACAATGGTCTTCAGGAACATGTCTCTAAAACATGCTTTATCCCCTACACCCGTCCAGGTTGTATTAATGGAAAGGTGATTAGAGAAGATACTCTAGCAGGGGTCTCCACACTCGGTCCTGGAGGGCCGCTGTCCTGCAGAGTTTAGCTCCAACCCCAATTAAACACACCTGAACCAGCTAATCAATGTCTAACTAGGGCCTTGTAAGACACTGATTAGCTGGTTCAGGTGTGTTTATTTGAGGTTGGAGCTAAACTCTGCAGGACAGTGGCCCTCCAGGACCGAGTGTGGAGACCCCTGCTCTAAAGCATTCGCCACACGGTTGTCTTTAGGTCCCTCCCACATTTGATTGCCAAAAACCGAAGCTGAAAATACAAAAAAGTGTTACAAATTACATATCTCTGAAGCTTCTCATACATAAATATAAAAATGTGACAGGCTGTGATTTAGACTGTAGAATATGCAGTGTACAATCTTAAATTTTACTTTTTAGATTACCCTACAGCATTATAAACAAAATCAGCACACTTACTGGAGCTCTTTATCCTGCCTCAAACTGTTGTCAAGCAACGCCAAATGGGTTGTCGAGGGGGAGTAACAGACCCCCTGGCAGGGATAACTCTCCAAAAGACACATTGGCACTGAAATGTTGCAGCATAGTGTCCATTTTGTTGTCCATGCTACGCACAACATCGCCAAACTCTCCAAGACGTCGCAGCATTAGGGTCTGATCTGCACCTACAGGGGTTCACAGAATAAAAGAATAAAGCAGTCAGTCCTGGTCCCTCAACTACTAAACTATGACATTTACAACTAGGTCTACTACATGTACAGGTGGCCCCAGTGGGAATTAAACCAACAACCACAGGTGTTGTTTGCAAGTTGTACCTGATTGCCCAGTACGAGCAAACGTCGTCAACATTGTCCCAACTTGCTTCACCTGCTCATGAAGTGAGCCGCTGTCATCCGAAGCTACAAAATGAAAGGCATTTGGTAATTTTGGACCTACATCACAGTCAAAAAAGTAAAATTTAAGAAAGAGTGCATGTTCTCACCTGCTCGTGCATTGCTTTCCCTCAGGGCTTGGTTCTCATTCTGGAAATCTACATAAAAAATATTTTATATATATATATATATATATATATATATATATATATATATATATATATATATATATATATATATATATATATATATATATATATATAAATAAAACAACAACTACAGGCACAATTTTCCATACTGTTAAAGTTTCCAACATCTGCAATTTCCTGTTTGTCCATCTCAACTCCTTTCAATATTCTTCTCCTTATAGCCCAGTAACTAGACATTGTGACTAACAATTTATTTACCTTGAAAGCCGAAACGATTGTCCAATAGTAGGTCTCTTGGATGAAGATAACCGATTGTGCTCTGGTCAAGGTATCTGCAAGAAAATGTGAACAAAACCGCATTGTTAACGTTAAATACAGAATATACAGTAGCTATGCTGTGGGGGGAAAAACTGGTCAGCCAAATGTGGAACAGTAAAATGTATTCATTCAGTGTAGTGATTCAAGAAAACTGCATTGTCCTCAAACATAATAAGTACAGCAGTTCAGAGAAATAACTCATAAATGACCTTAAATGCTAGAAGAAAAGTAGCAACACAGCACATGTTAGCTAACACTTGCTAAAACTGACCTAGCAGCATGCTTGTTCGGACTAACAAAATAATTTAAATAACCTATATACATCATTCTGTTTTGTTAGAAAACACCAAAAGTTAAACTTAAGTCTTTCTAGATGTAAAGCTTTGGCTAACTTACCTACAGTAGCTAGATACATTTTAACATGTAGAACATGCTTGAACTCAGTGTGTAAAAAAGGCGAAACAGCACGTGTTAGCTAACACTGTGTATAGGGCTCGGGCGTTGCGTTGCATTCTGGGACGTGGCGGCCATGTTGATGGCCTCGCGAATGTAAACATACAGCAAATCGAACGAGGAGAAGCAGAGTTGGGAGAAAGAAAAACTATGTTAAAATCCCGAAAAGGATGTGGAATTTACCGAGATACGTTAAATAGGGAAGCCAGGGACCGGTATATGGACAAAATTGGAACTATTAACGGTTTGGATTTATATGAAATTTGCAGTTCACAAATGGATGGGTTCAGGAGCTGCAGACCATGAAGCCTATGTAACGTTAACCTTTTATCTTGAAGCATTCTGCACCGTTCTGTGTTCTCGGGTTGCACTACTTGCAAATAAACACTGAAAAATATCTGATTGTGTGACACTTCTTGCTTTTGCACATTATACGGTTATTGCGATTGTGTGACACTTCTTGCATTTGCACATTATATTGATTTAAGTATATTTATTTTGAAGATTGTGGGTATGGATGCAACAGACACTTATGGCTGTATTTAATGCACATTTATTTTATTTCAACGCTAGGGCTCATGTTTGTCAGAGCACAACATACAGACACAATCTTATAGAGGAATGTCATGTCTTCGTCCTTGCTTGGCAACACCATGTGAATCGGTACTTTATCTGACAAAATAGTGTACTTGTTGCGGACGGTTACAATCACCCTTTCCACGTGAATTCGGAGGTGGGCATTTTTTCTTGTGCTCCCCACATCTCTTGCATCCAGCTGACAGCGTCCTTTTGTGAAAGCAGGGATCTTTACCTCGGCACACATAAGTCCCACACACTGTCCTTTATGTCAAAGCCGCGATCAGCCAACACCATATCCCCAGGTAACAGTTTGTCTTACAGCCGCGATCCAAGCGAGCATACTTGGTCTCCGTGGTTGCGTCTCCAAGCAGGAAAGCGGTGGAAAGTTAATCCATTTTCGAACTTTTTCCCATGGCGATTATGTGATCTAGTGTTACACCCCACAATGCAGCAACGGTTTACCATGGTTTCCAATAATAACGCCAAATTAAGACACACGACTGAGAGGGAGCACGTCTATAAACAGTGCGCAGTAGTCCGAGTAGCAGCAAATGAGGCCATCAACATGGCCGCCACGCAAAGTAATGACGTCATACGCCCGAGCCCTATAGTGCACTATATCAGCGTGCGTGTCTGAACAAACTAATTAAAACAACCTACCGGTATATACATCAAAAATGAACATAATATTGTGTGACACAAAAAGGAAACATGTACTTACTTAAACGCTCGTAGTCGAGGATATTTTCTGATCTCCTCTCTTCAAATACTAAAACCATGTGATGAGCGGCAGCTGTTGGTAAATCTGTATGTTTTACCGGTTTGTCTTCCGCCTTTTTTAGGTATACTGCCCCTCTCGGCCGGTGGAGGTACTTCTCTGTTTTTTTTTTATTTTTTATTTTTTTAAATTAGTACATGTATAGACAAGTACAATACAAAAAGTACAATGAGAGAAAAATAAAAATAATAAAGCATTGTGGTACAGTTCCGAATATGTAGAACAAAGAATAACAACAAATGTAACACTGTATATAAAATAAATAATAAAAATAAGAATTCTGAGATAGAAAATACTTTATAATATTAAGGCAGTCACATGAAATTGAAAAGCTTTCAGGTTTCTGTTTTTGTAAGCTTTTTGTTTTGCGACCTCATGTTTGAGAGGGTTTCAAATATTGTAAAAATCAGCTTTATAAGAGGTAATATTAGAGGGCTTCTTTTGAGTTATTCTTGTCTTATGAATGTAGAATTTTTCCTAAATAATTAATAATATATTTTTGTTTTTCAGAAAAATATGGGTTTTGAAAACAAAGTAAAATGTCATGAAGTTAGTTCTAATTTTTTGTCATGTCTATTTTAAAGTCAGTCCAAAAAGAAATAGAAAAAAGGGCAATACAAAAATAAGTGTTATCCTAAAATGAACTTTCAAACTTTCTTAACCCTCCTATTATGCTAAAAAAAAAAAAAAAAAATATTACATCCATTATGGGTCAAATTGACCAACACTGTTTAAACACACTCGACATGCAAATAATCAAGTGAAAATTTAAATGTAATTTCCTAAACCTAACCTTATCATGGAATCAAGAGTCAAGAATCTGTTATAAACCCTAATGGCTTTGGAGCAAAAAAAACTAATATTTGATATAATTCACATATAGGCTATTATGATTTTATAATCGCTTCAAATGTGAGAACTAGTTAAAATGCTGTCAGTTCCACTCTATTTCCCAACAAGCCAAACATAGCCAACGTGGCTGGTCGAATTTGAGAGTAGAAATCCTTGTATTTCACAGCGGCTTGCCGCCAGCCGGCCGCGGTCCATTAGGCGGAGGCAACCGCCAGAGAAAATGAAGCCGGCGGCCCGCCGGCTAGTCGGCCGCGGCATCTCGCAAGAAATGGGAGTGACGTATTCGGCGGCAAACGTTTCATCACCGCCAGCGGGACGCACCTATAGCCGACAGCTTAGGGCCGGCGGCAAAAAGAAGCCGTGCCGATATTTTTTGCTATCTGGGCAGTTGGCCCGTTTTCCTGGAACCCTACTACGGCGAAGGATGCTGGAGTTCCTCGGGAAGCGCCCAGGCTCGTCGTCCCACAATGCGCCAGCGGACTCACGCCTACTCGCTTCCAGCTAACCAGACAGCAGCGCGTAACGGGCGCGTCGGTAATATTCATGAGGCGCGCGCCTTTCCCGTAGTAGGTGCGTTACTGGCGGCAGTCTGGCAGCAGCTGGGCGCATTTCTCCACTGAGTCCGATCGCAGAGGGGAGTTTCTGTTGCGGTCCGAGGCTTGAATGAGGTTGATGCTGCTCTGTTGCACCTGGAAGGACGAACGCATGGGAGAGGAGGAAGGTGAGTGTGTCTGTCTGTGTCATGATAATAATAATAAGGAGTCTGGAGGAGCTGCGCATCTTCTCCAGATGCTGATGCTGTGCCTGCGCGCGCACAACAACCAGCTTCTTACCACTAAATATCCGCTTTAAGGTGTGCTGCATAGAATGAGCTATTAAAGAAAGTGTTCTGGTGAAGGTTTTCCGCACTGTCCTGCTGCAGTAACACACACACACAGACACACACACACACACACACACACACACACACACACACACACACACACACACACACACACACACTAGTGCGGGAAATATTCACTCATTTAGGGCGAGTGTCTTTTCCCCAAACAATCCTGTTGTTCATTTCTTTCTCTGTTACTTGCAGCAGTTTAAGAGCCAAGATCAGGGTTTGTTGATATTGAAACAGGACATAATCATGTGTTGTGGATATGTATGGTATTCAGCAATGTACCCTCTAAACTGTTCTCTTCTGAATGATTGGGCGAGTTTTGCTTCAAGAAAGCGTATCATTTTCACGCTTTTAAAAAAGTCTTAAATATTAAGCCATTCGAGCGCAAGACGGCATGTTAGTAACTTAATCTGGTATCGTTTTTGTGCGTGCACACACACACCGCCTCTCAGACAGCACACCAGTACCGAATTCAGTACTTTTAACAGGGTTTCCGCGGGGTCTTAAAAAGTCTAGAATTTAGGCCTTCAAAAGTCTTAAATTCGCAGAAGTATTGAGTTCTAGGTCTTAAATCAGTTTAAACAGGTCTTAATTTTCCTCCGTCCATGTAACGCTACCTCTAATGCTCATTGAAATGCTCCCACAGCGCTTTAGAATGTTTTTTAAATCTGGGTGTTGTAGTTCTTTCTTTCACTAGTCCAAATATAATTTGCTGTATTAGGACTACAAATGAGACCAACATGCATCTTATATTGCAGCCAATCAGCTTTCGTGTTATTGGCGGGAGTCTCTTTCGGATTGTACCACAGACACATCAAACTGATTTTATTCTTCAGATAATAATCCTCCAGTTTTTCGCATTTCCCCGATTACTAAATACAACGAAAAATCAACAATGGATTTTTTGAGATCCTGCATAATTCGTAATTTCACCGCAAAATAATGGCAAGAGACTAAAATAAACAAGATTTATGCATTTTGTTAATTCTATTGTCATGTGTGACTATTGTGAATCTAACATAATACAGTAAATGTGGTACCCTAATTATGAAAAAAAAACATCCACATTTCTGGAAATTACCACCACAAAAATTTTGATCTCAAAAATCACCAAAAAAATATCCTGGTGGGATTGATCTATGGGGAAGTGCAAGTTTATCAATACAAGTTTATCGAATTGTTCAATTTGAATAAATAAATGTACTTTGCAAGTTATTTTGTGACTGCATTTTCTTTATAGGTCTTAAATTTCATTCATAATGGTCTTAAAAATGTCTTAAAAAGTCTTAAATTTGACTTGGTGAAACCTGCAGAAACCCTGTTTTAAGGGCACCGTCGGTATTATTGAGTACTGATTCACATTAAATCAATCCGTGCCAATTTTCAGTACCTGAGAACACATCTGGTGATATAGACTAGTGTCTGTGAATATTAAACTGCAGAAAGACTATTTAAATACTAATCCTGCGTGTGCCTGTGTGAATGTTTAATTTACCTCACACACACACACACACACACACACTGAAACGGTCGCATGTTTCCATCTCTGCCGTCTCATAGAGGACATGAACGCATGAACTTCATCTCCAGAGCCGCTCAGAGTCACTTCATTTATTTGAGGAAATCTACAGTTATATCACAAACTCACAGAAACTCAAAGCTCTTCACGGCAACCCGTCAAAATACAAGTTCAGTTTAACTTGACAAACTTGTCAAAGAGAGTTGGAAATTCATCAGCCAGAAAAGTGGGAATGTACCATCATGATGATACGGTGATACTATACTTTTACATGCTATTCCAAAGGCCATCTAAAACTACATTGTTATGATATGGTATTTCCAAAATGTCCATATAGTCCAAAGTACAATAGCACATTATTTTGAGATATAGTTTGCATATTAAATGTGCTGTTATTCTGGTAAATGATTCATCTGCATGTGGTCCTCATGTGAGGGTGAGTATGTGACTGTGTGTATGGTATTACAGAGAACTTGTGTGTGTGTCTGTGTGACTCTGGTTGATCTGGTTGCAAAGGACTTGTAGAAGTGAATCTATGGACATGATAGTAAGATTTACAAGCATAGCACTGTACAGGTGAACTGGTTTCATCAGACTACATCTAGGGCTGCTCGATTATGGAAAAAATCATAATCACGATTATTTTGGTCAATATTGAAATCACGATTATGTAACACGATTATTTCACATGACTTTGGGAATGTGTTGCATTTATTAAAAAGACACCTTTCAACAATTCTTGAATTGAAATTGTAACATTTATTGTACTTTTTGAACTATTAAAATAAATAATATAACATTCAAATCAAAGTATAAAAGTATTCAAGTAAAAATGATAACCACAAATAAATAAGATCAACAATAAAGTGCACTTCCACAATCTCTTGAAAACAAGTAGGCAACATTTTGGCAAAATATATTCAACAAATTCCAGCTAGTAACTCAATCAGAATATTAAAGGCTGGCTCACCATCAGCCCCCAGAATTAACAGCAAATAAGTTAACTAATATGCAAGACAATAAAAATGATTCAAGTCAACATGCTGGTAGGGCTGCTAATATAATCTCTTACAGGTTTTTAGCCAGAAACACTAGTCTGTTAACATGATCTGGTTTAAGGGATGAACGCAAGCAAGTGACAATGTTTCCACTTGTACTAAAGACCCTCTCTGAAGAGGAACTTGTAGCTGGAATGCAGAGGTATTTTCTAGCCAGGTTTGAAAGCCGAGGGTATAGCCTCTGGGATTCCGTCCACCACTTCAGTGGGTCTTCCTCAGCATCCAGTATTTCCCTCTGGAGGTAAGACTGTAGCTCACTAGCTATGGCCTGGTCCTGTTGCTGAGGAGGTGTGACTGTAGTGACCTTGAAGAAGCTGCCTAGGCCCTTCTTCTTCTTCTTTGGAGCATCCTCTGTATCTTCAGCAGGTGTTGCTGCAGTCTCAAGAGGGACATTCTCCTGGAGGGAACAAAATTATATTAATTTTATTTTATTATTTTATTTTTAACCTGACCGTTTTGGTATTAATGTTCACAATATTTGCCAACATGTTCATGCACCAATCTTTTATTATTATTATTATTATTATTACCATGACAGTCTTCATCTCCGCTATCAGTCTGTCTTCAATGGACCCTCGGTTGTCTTCATTGACATATTTAAGTTTGAACCTTGGGTCCAGGGCAGAGGCCATGTCAAGCAGTTCTTGTGTTGCTGTGTCACTGTATTTGTCATTGAGATAATCTACTATCTTCAGTTTGATGCTTTTGGCAAGGTCCGTGTCTTCATCCTGCACTTCCAATATTTGGTTATTGAAGAGGTGGAGGGTTGGTTTCAGGAAAGAAATGCTGACGTATTTCTCTCCAGAAAGGGCATCAGTGAACTCAACTAGAGGGCTGAGTGACTTGTTGATGGCCTCCAGCACATCAATATCCTGCCATGTGAGGGAGAGATGTCTAGCCCTCCGGTCACTAGAGAAAACGTGGGCAATGGCCTTCTGTTGTTCAAGGACTCTGTCTACCATAGCCTGCCTAGATCCCCATCTAGTCGGGCATTCAGTCTTTAGTGAGTGTTCAGGCAGGTTCAACTGCCTCTGAGCCTCTGTCAGAGCCCTCTTCTTTTTCCAACTGTAGGAAAAGCTACTGACCACCTTCTTGCAGACCCCCATCGCCCGGTCAATCCTGGGATCCTTCATTGCATTCTCTATGATTACAACAAATACATATTTAGCATGATTATCACAACCTTCATCAAAGCATTATTTGCCATTTGTGGTGCGTGTTGTTGTTGTTATTATTATAGTATAATAGTATATAACCTAGTACTAGTCTAAGCTAGTAGAAGTAGTAATGGTAGAATAAGGTTAGTTAGTGTGAGAGAAACAATCACATGTGGCCTAACTGACATTATTTATTAGTATTCCGAGTATTGTTGTTGCTGTTGTTTTACATGTAATAAAATCACCACATATCATACACTACAGGCCAAAAGTTTGGACACATTACTATTGTAATGTTTTTGAAAGAAGTTTCTTCTGCTCATCAAGCCTGCATTTATTTGATCAAAAATACAGATTTGTTTTTTTAAATATTGTGATATATTATTACAATTTAAAATAATTGGTTTTAAATGTATTATACTTTAAATAATGATTTATTTCTGTGTGTTATTTCTGTCTTCATTCTCATATGATGATTCATTATCAAAGTTGGAAACAGTTCTGCTGCTTAATATTTTTTCATAACCTGTGACATTTTTTTAGGATACTTTGATGAATAAAAAGTAAAAAAAAAAAACTAAAAAGAAAAAAAAAAAGAAGCAAATGTTTTAAAATTAGAAATCTTTTGTAACAACAATATACACTACTGGTCAGTAATTTTGGGTCAGTAATTTTTTCCCTTCTTTTTTTGAAATAAATCAATACTTTTATTCAGCAAGCATGTGTTAAATTGATAAAAAGTGATAGTAAAGAAAATTTATAAAATATTTTTTATTTTTAATAAATGCAGTTCTTTTTAACCTTTTATTCATCAAATATATTAGGCAGCAGAACTGTTTCCAACACTCATAATAAATCAGAATATTAGAATGATTTCTGAAGGATCATGTGATAGACTGGAGAAATGATCCTGAAAATTCAGCCTTGCATCACAGAAATAAATGATAATTTAAAGTATAATAAATTGAAAACCAATTATTTAAAATTGTAATAATATATCACAATATGACATTTTTTTCTGTATTTTTGATCAAATAAATGCAGGCTTGATGAGCAGAAGAAACTTCTTTCAAAAACATTACAAATAGTAATGTGTCCAAACTTTTGGCCTGTAGTGTATGTCACTCCCTATCACACTCACCTATAGCCAAGTGGAGTCTGTGCCCGAAGCACTGAAGCCTTATCCATCCATTCAGCTCAGCCGCCAGCTTTATGTTTGAGGCATTGTCCGAAGTGATGCAGATGAGCTTTTCTTCGTTTAAACCCCATGCAGCCAAAGCTTCCCTCAGTCCATTGGCGATGTTTTGGCCCGTATGGTCTTCGGGAATAAACGCCGTTTGGAGGCATTTGGTATTCAAACGGAAATCGGAATCAATATAATGGATTGTGAGACTAATATATGGCTCCATGGTTCGGCTAGACCATAGATCCGTTGTGATTGCGAAGTATTCTGCTTTGGCCACCTCGTTAGCCACTTCTGCATGACATTTGTTAAACAAAGCTGGTAGAGCAACTCTAGAGAAATGGTGTCGAGATGGCAAAGCATAGCGCTTATCCAACGTATTGACCATCTTCTTGAATCCAGCGTTGTCAACTGTGCTAGTAGGGCGCATATCTTTAGCTAAATGATAGGCAACGGAATCAGTTATTTTTTTGTGCCTTTCCGAATTCAACGGATAGGGAGTTGCGTTGTAGAGTGTGTCTGTTATGGATGCCTGGGTTACGGAGGATGTTGAGGGGGTTGTGGATTGCTGTTTTTGTTTCTTTGTTAGATTTTCATAGGTCACTCTGTGTTTAATTTTCAAGTGGTTAAACAAATTCGTGGTGTTCCCTTGCGTTGCAGTCACTACCATGTAGCAAATCTTGCACGTCGCATGTTTCTGCTCGTCGTCCGATTCCTCGAAGCCAAACTGTTCCCAGACAACGGACTTGGTTTTGCCCTTTTTGCTCACCAAACGCTGCTGTAACTGCCCTCCTTCTGCCATCTTTACTCGCGCCGAGTTTTTTAAATTCCAGGCCAGCGGATGATATATGCATGCACACGAGTCACGACATGAGAGAGTTTGTGGCTTCGGGAGGGGCGGATGTGCGCGTGCGCGTTTCATTCCGAACGCAAGACAAAATAAGAGTGTTCTTGCAAAACTGAACATGGCAAAATAATCGTTTTTTCTCGATTATACTATTTTGGTGATCGTTGGGAGACAAAATCGAAATCGAAATCGAAATTCGATTAATTGCACAGCCCTAACTACATCTGACAGTGACTACTTTAAAAACATTCCCAATACTCCTGACATTGTGATTGTAAAAGAGGTTATGAAATCTGTGTGTATCTTTGAGGTGGGCTGATGCTTTGATCTGTATATGGATACTTGCTACTATTCCAAACTATTGAAATATCAACCCAACCGCTGGTAGATCTCATTCACAGACTTGGATACAACTGTAAATGAATAACTCTGGTGTTTGGAAGTTTAGGCCATAAGAATGTGGTCAGGGGATGCAGTTAGGGGGGCTGCAAAAAATTTGTTGTGTTTCAGCCACCATAGGGAGCATGAAAATATGGTGACGGGATGTTTTGTTTATCCTTAATGTGTTAAGTATTATAAATGGAAGGACCTGTAACAGTATCTGAGCCATGAATTGTAGACCTGTCACCTTGTCAATAACTCTTCCCAGAGTATGTGGATCTTGTCTTCTTTGCAATGTCTTTCAGATCCAAATAAAAGCATTCAAATGTGTGTGTGTGTGTTTGTGTGTGTGTGTGTGTGTCTCTGCTACAGACTGTCCAGAAAGTCGCCACTAGAGCCTGTGTAAGATGCACACACTCCATACACCACATAAAGAGTGTGGAAGAAGATCTGTGTTTTAGGAGAATTCATGTAAATGTACTGCAGAAAGCTGCTTTAGCAAAGTCTTGAATGTGTGTTTGACTGTTCTTTTGGACGCTCTGCTGTAGTACGCGGTCCAATATCAGTCCAATATCAGAGACGATGAAGAATCAGAGTTTGTCAGGGAATCCTCACATCTCATCATCACGGTCAGTGTGAATGAACTACAGCCGAGGTTCAGTGGTGAAATGGGACACATTCACCACACCATATTTATCATTCAGTATTAACAAATTTATAAAGCAAATTAGTTGAGACTTTATTTTACAGTGTCCCTTTTACGCACCATGAACTTATTATAGTAAATAAATTAAAATGATGCATAATTTCAAACACATTTATATTACTCAGTACTTATTTTCATAATTACAAGTGCACCTTAAAATAAAGTGCATCCACAAATGCAACAAATGGACTGACACGCCTCACCTAAAACATCCCATGGAATATGTTTGCAGTGTGTGTTGTGATATCAGTTCTAGTGTCCCACTCAGTGAGGTTGATCTTGACACCCTGAGCTGATCTGTGTCTGCAAAAAAGAAAACAGAATGGATTTTTATGTTGATTGTATTTAGTATGAATAATTGATGAATTATTGATTGGTCGGTCCAAGAGGTCATGTGTTTCAAAAGTCTGCCACACATTTGGCTGCTGATCATCACGGAGCTGCAGGGTGTTCTTCCGGCTCTGTAGTCTCCTGTATTTATAATGTGTATAATAATCCTTAACTGCAAAGTTTAGTGAGTTTATGGGCCCTATTTTAACAATCTGAGCTCATGGCGCAGGTGCACTTAGGGCGTGACCGAATCCACTTTTGCTAGTTTACCGACTGAAAAAAAACCGTCGGCACACCAGGCTCATGGTCTGAAAGGGTTGTACCTCGTCTCTTAATGAGTCATGGGTGTGTTTTGGGCGTAACGTGCAATAAACCAATCAGAGTCTCATCTCCCATTCCCTTTAAAAGCCACATGTGCTTGAGCCATGGTGGATTTGCGAGCGGAAAGACAACATTTAGAGATGAATCTCTTGCGTGTCCCTGTGTGTGTAATAATCAGAGTGTATGCACGCCTAAGGGTGCATATTACTAACACACCCTTTAATGCATTATGTGCAATACTCCCAATCACACGCTGCAATTCACTTTTTAAATCAAATTCATGTTTAAATCACTATTTTGTGTCATTTGTTGTGTCACACTGCTTTAAATTAGAATGTAAATGCATAATTGTGATTAATCGCAACCAAAATAAAATTGTGTTTACATAATATACACTTACCTAAAGGATTATTAGGAACACACACTAATACTGTGTTTGACCCCCTTTCGCCTTCAGAACTGCCTTAATTCTACGTGGCATTGATTCAACAAGGTGCTGCAAGCATTCTTTAGAAATGTTGGCCCATATTGATAGGAGAGCATCTTGCAGTTGATGGAGATTTGTGGGATGCACATCCAGGGCACGAAGCTCCCGTTCCACCACATCCCAAAGATGCTCTATTGGGTTGAGATCTGGTGACTGTGGGGGCCATTTTAGTCCAGTGAACTCATTGTCATGTTCAAAAAACCAATTTGAAATGATTCAAGCTTTGTGACGGTGCATTATCCTGCTGGAAGTAGCCATCAGAGGATGGGTACATGGTGGTCATAAAGGGATGGACATGGTCAGAAACAATGCTCAGGTAGGCCGTGGCATTTAAACAATGCCCAATTGGCACTAAGGGGCCTAAAGTGTGCCAAGAAAACATCCCCCACACCATTACACCACCACCACCAGCCTGCACAGTGGTAACAGGGCATGATGGATCCATGTTCTCATTCTGTTTACGCCAAATTCTGACTCTACCATCTGAATGTCTCAACAGAAATCGAGACTCATCAGACCAGGCAACATTTTTCCAGTCTTCAACTGTCCAATTTTGGTGAGCTCGTGCAAATTGTAGCCTCTTTTTCCTATTTGTAGTGGAGATGAGTGGTTCCCGCTGGGGTCTTCTGCTGTTGTAGCCCATCCACTTCAAGGTTGTGCGTGTTGTGGCTTCACAAATGCTTTGCTGCATATCTCGGTTGTAACGAGTGGTTATTTCAGTCAAAGTTGCTCTTCTATCAGCTTGAATCAGTCGGCCCATTCTCCTCTGACCTCTAGCATCAACAAGGCACTTTGGCCCACAGGACTGCCGCATACTGGATGTTTTTCCCTTTTCACACCATTAGTAAACCCTAGAAATGGTTGTGTGTGAAAATCCCAGTAACTGAGCAGATTGTGAAATACTTAGACCGGCCCGTCTGGCACCAACAACCATGCCACGCTCAAAATTGCTTTAATCCCCTTTCTTTCCCATTCCGACATTCAGTTTGGAGTTCAGGAGATTGTCTTGACCAGGACCACACCCCTAAATGCATTGAAGAAACTGCCATGTGATTGGTTGATTAGATAATTGCATTAATGAGAAACTGAACAGGTGTTCCTAATAATCCTCTAGGTTAGTGTATGTGTGTGTACCGTGTATAATTATGTATAAATACACACACACATGTATATATTTAAGAAGCATATACTGTATATAAATGTATTTGTGTGTGTATTTATGCATAATAATTACACACAGTATACACATTATGTAAACAAACTTTTATTTTGGATGCGATTAATTGTTTGACAGCACTAATGTTTTATAGCTTAATGAGTTCAGTTGAAAATAATTAAACGTTTCCATTTTGTCATTCAAGGCAGTTAGTAAAAGAACGGCTGATTTATTTATGCCTTTAAAGAGAATACATGATTTTTACAAAGTCTTGATTTTGTTTTTAGGCTCTACTAAGTTTTTCCTGCTTGAATGTTCAAAAACACATTATTTTTCCCATACTCTCCATTGTTGCAGCTCCTCTCTTTCCAGTCTGTCAGTAACACTCTGTTTAGTTCATGTCTCTATGAAGCCCTTCCTTCTGAAAAGCACAATGTGCTCTGATTAGTCAGCTGGATCAGTGTGTTGTGATTGGTCAAACGCTTCGAGCGTGTTTGGGAAATGTCCTGCCCCTTCCCATAACTGTGAGTTTGAACACACTACTAACTAACTAAACCAGGCCCGCGCCTTTTATATTGCGTATGAATTATTTAAAGATTCAAGACTACAATGGAGGCGTTTCAGGGAGTTCAGAAACACTGACACTGATATAGAGACAACAACATTACACACTAAAGAAAGAGTTTTAGTCTATGTGAGACATTTAACAAAAGTAATTGCAATTATCGTCAGCAGCTCAATAGTTATGAAATATCATCAATAAATGAAGCGCCATTATAAGGCCAGCAGTGGTTGAGTGCTGCAGATTAAATATATATTTGATTTATTATTCAATAGCAAGGTGCACATTTGTAAAAATATTTTGTGAATTATTGCTGATAATTGACTCACCCCCATGTCATCCAAGATGTTCATGTCTTTCTTTCTTCAGTCGAAATGAAAGAAGGTTTTTGAGGAAAACAGTCAGGATTTTTCTCCATATAATGTAGAGAGCCGGGTGTTGACACAAATATCACGATTCGATTTGATTTCCATTCACAAGCTTGCGATTCGATTCAATATAAATTATTGTGGTAGTCAGTTGGTACTTCATTACTGTAATATTGAAGGTTCAAATTAAAGGAACACTGCGACTTTTTGGGACTTTAGCTTATTCGCCGTATCCCCCAGAGTTAGATAAGTCCATACACACCATTCTCATCTCCGAGCCATAACTCTGCCTGACACACTCACAGCTAGCCTAGCTTAGCACAAAGACTGGAGGTAAATGGCTCCAGCTAGCCTACTGCTCAATAAGTGACAAAATAACGCCAACATTTTCCTATTTGCATGTTGTGAGGTGTGTAGTTACATCGTGTACTAAGGCCGACGGAAAATTAAAAGTTGTGATTTTCTAGACCGATATGACTAGGAACTATTCTCTCATTCCAGCGTAATGATCAAGGAACTTTGTGCCGTACCAATGAGTGAGCTGCCTGCTGCCGCTTCTCTTGAGCTGAGGCGCAACTAAAATGGACGTAATTAGAAATGTGAGACTTTGTTTTTTATATTAAAAGTTACAAAGCACAAAGATTATTGTTTTTAAAAAAAAAAAACATTTTTATTTTTTAAGAATCGATATTGGTTCGTAAAAATGAGAATCGATTAAAATCGAGAAATCAGTATTTTCCCCCAGCCCTTATAGTGGACTTCACCAGGGTCCAACGGGTTGATGGTCCAAATCGCAATTTCAGTGCAGCTTCAAAGAGCTCGACATGATCCCAGAGGAGGAATAAGGGTCTTATCTAGGGAAACAATCAGCCATTTTCTAAACAAAATAAAAAGAGCATTTGTGGTTAGAAAGTATATAAATATTTGTCTTGCACTCGCTCTGTGATGTGCTATGCATTACTTAACCCTTAATCGTCCCTCAAGTAGGGTTTACGTTTGAGTCCCTTGGGCTCAGAGAGACCCCACACTTTTACAGAGCGATTGCATAAGGAAATATAATTTTTTTACATGGAAAACTATATATAATTTTTTTTATTTACTTCTCAACTATACATTTATGCTGTGTTTTTGTGGGTATTTGGTAGTTTTTTACCTATTTACTGCACAAATACTTAACTATGTCATAAATTGGCTCATTAAAAATTATTTTTTTATGAAAAAATCACTTGAATGATGATCTTAAATAAATATAAATAGTTTTTGGACATTGCTCTATGTGTTAGGGATAGAATACCGCCATCTGTAGGTTTGTGGAAAAACTTTAGGAATTATAGTTAAAGAGAAAGAGAGAGAGAGAGAGCAATGACCACATTATCCACTAGAGGTCCATAGGGAAGTTATGCAGAAGTTAAGCTGCCTTTCATTTTTCTTTTATTTGCCCTTTTCCCTCTTTTTCTCATGATTGTTCCATGTTGCATTTGTGCTCTAGTATTTGTCCTTCATTTATGTATGGAATTTTTTCAGATTTATGCCAGTTTTGTTGATTTTATTTGCCAGTTTCTATAAAAATGCTCTCTGTTGCAGTCACACACGTGTGTGTGTGTGTGTGTGTGTGTGTGTGTGTGTGTGTGTGTGTGCGTGCGTGCGTGTGTGTGTGTGTGTGCGTGCGTGCGTGTGTGTATGAGACAGAAAGTTCATTCCACTTTGTTCTTATGCTCTAGGACCAGATCTTGATATAAATGTAGACATTTTCATATTTATACTGGATTTAGTTGATTTTTTTTTTTTACAAACAAAGTGAAAAAAAAAAGCATTTTTTACATTTTCCCATTCATTGCCAAAATCAAAAAAATACTCCAGACACCTGTGTTTGTGTTTGTGTGTGTGTGTGTGTGTGTGTGTGAGTGAACATGCTTGTTCCATATTGCATTTGTGCTCTAGTATTAGTTCTTCATTTATTTATGAAAATCTTTCAGATTTATGCCAGTTTTGTTGTTTTTATTTGCCAATTTCAATAAAAATACTCTCTGTTGCAGTCACTCACATGTGTGTGTTTGTGTGTGTGTGTGTGTGTGTGTGTGTGTGTGTGTGTGTGTGTGTGTGTGTGTGTATGAGATAGAAAGTTCGTTCTACTTTGTGTTTATGCTCTAGGACCAGACCTTGATATAAATGTGGAAGATTTATACTGGATTTAGTTAATTTTTTTTGACAAAAAAAAGTGAAAATAATGTTTGTTTTTTACACTTTCCCATTCATTTTCAATGTGGGGTCAATCTGACCCCGAGGGACTTAAACGGTAAATATTTTTTTACACACCTTTAGAACAACCAAATCAAGCCCAGATTGTTTGTGCATGTTTAGATAGATTATTTAGGAAAAGTCACAGAGTCTCATGGCCCTGAGATGAAGGGAACACTTTTGAAAAATGGAGGAAAAGTCCAGTGGGGTCAGCTGGACCCCAAGGGACGATTAAGGGTTAACCAAGTCTATTTCTTTTGTGTCTTTTCACTGTGTTTTTAAATTCAGTATACCATTTGCTTCCTTGTGCTGTGCCTGTGTGTAAGCTGTTGCAAAAAAATTACCCCAAAAATACATCGAGTTAGCAAATATTTGTGAGATAATTGTAAAGGTAATTGATCAATGTTTATATATGAAAAAAAGCTCTATCATATAAAGTGATTTCTTCAGAAGAAATTTGATTGCCTAGACTTTTCAATAGATGGACAAAAAAGAAATATAAAAGATATCTATTTGACAGTATATGCAGCGTTTTTTCCCCATGGTATTGAAAATGGTATCGAATATCGATACTTTTCCAGGTATCGAAGTTAGAAATTCCAGTATCGTGACAACACTATTTAAAAAGTATATAAATGTTTATTTTTTTTTAAAATGAGCAATGGTTTGGCTAGATAAGACCCTTATTACTCGTCTGGGATCGTGTAGAGCTTTTTGAATCTGCATTAAAACTGCATTTTGGACCTTCGGCCCGTCGGTCCCCGGTGAAGTCCGTTATATGGGGAAAAATCTGGAATGTTTTCCTCAAAAACCTTAATTTCTTTTCATCTGAAGAAAGAAAGACATGATCTTGGATGACATGGGGGTGAGTAAATTATCAGGAAATGTTGATTCTGAAGTGAACTCATCCTTTAACTATTTATTGTTTTAAGCACGTTGACTTCCTATGAATAAATCTCTGCATGTAGACGCACTGAATGTTGGTACTGGAAGCACCTGAGCCGTAATAATAAGCGGAACGTGGAAAGAGTATAACAGTCCATTGACTTCCATTAGTGGAAAAGAGAAATAAGTCATGTTTTTATTAGGGAAAGGCTGATATATTGTTCAATCTGTAATATCCGACCAAGATTATCAGCATTGGTTAACAAACGTAGTCGTTCCCATCGCTCCTGTTCTAAAACCTACCAGCTTTTTCTGGTAAAAATAAGAAATGATATTGTGCGTATAAGAGCATTTGGTTATTCTTCAGTGTGGCATTACTTGGATGATGTTAGTGACTGTGTTTGTGTTGTTCAGCCGGAGGGAGGTTGCCGGAGTGTGCGGGATGCAGACGGCTCATCTGTGATGAACAGTACCTACAGGCCCTCAACACGGACTGGCACACGCTGTGTTTCAAGTAAGACTGCTTTCTTGTTTGGTACCATCAGTGACCGCTAGGGTTAATTTTGTCACTTTAGTCTTGTGCCAAATGTCCTTGTTAGTTTTAGTCATATTTAGTCATTCACATATCTTTTTTGGTTAGTCAAGATTTAGTCGATTAAAAGTCTCGTCATTTTAGTCTAGTTTTAGTCAAAAGACAACTCAAGGTACCTTAGTCAAGTTTTAGTCGACTAAAAGTCTCGTCATTTTAGTCTAGGTTTAGTCAAAAGACAACTCAAGGTACCTTAGTGAAGTTTTAGTCGACTAAAAGTCTTGTCATTTAGTGTAGTTTTAGTCAAAAGACAACTCAAGGTACCTTAGTCAAGTTGTAGTCGACTAAAAGTCTCGTCATTTTAGTCTAGTTTTAGTCAAAAGACAACTCAAGGTATCTTAGTCAAGTTTTAGTCGACTAAAAGTCTCGTCATTTTAGTCTAGTTTTAGTCAAAAGACAACTCAAAGTATCTTAGTCAAGTTTTAGTCGACTAAAAGTCTCGTCATTTTAGTCTAGTTTTAGTCAAAAGACAACTCAAGGTATCTTAGTCAAGTTATAGTCGACTAAAAGTCTCGTCATTTTAGTCTAGTTTTAGTCAAAAGACAACTCAAGGTACCTTAGTCAAGTTTTAGTCGACTAAAAGTCTCGTCATTTTAGTCTAGTTTTAGTCAAAAGACAACTCAAATTATCTTAGTCAAGTTTTAGTCGACTAAAAGTCTCGTCATTTTAGTCTAGGTTTAGTCAAAAGACAACTCAAGGTACATTAGTGAAGTTTTAGTCGACTTAAAGTCTCGGCATTTTAGTCTAGTTTTAGTCAAAAGACAACTCAAAGTATCTTAGTCAAGTTTTAGTCGACTAAAAGTCTCGTCATTTTAGTCTAGTTTTAGTCAAAAGACAACTCAAGGTACCTTAGTGAAGTTTTAGTCGACTAAAAGTCTTGTCATTTAGTCTAGTTTTAGTCAAAAGACAACTCAAGGTACCTTAGTGAAGTTTTAGTCGACTAAAAGTCTCGTCATTTTAGTCTAGTTTTAGTCAAAAGACAACTCAAAGTATCTTAGTCAAGTTTTAGTCGACTAAAAGTCTCATCATTTTAGTCTAGTTTTAGTCAAAAGACAACTCAAAGTATCTTAGTCAAGTTTTAGTCGACTAAAAGTCTCGTCATTTTAGTCTAGTTTTAGTCAAAAGACAACTCAAGGTACCTTAGTCAAGTTTTAGTCGACTAAAAGTCTTGTCATTTTAGTCTAGTTTTAGACATAAGACAACTCAAGGTATCTTAGTCAAGTTTTAGTCGACTAAAAGTCTCGTCATTTTAGTCTAGTTTTAGACAAAAGACAACTCAAGGTACCTTAGTCATGTTATAGTCAACTAAAAGTCTCGTCATTTTAGTCTAGTTTTAGTCAAAAGACAACTCAAGGTACCTTAGTCAAGTTTTAGTCGACTAAAAGTCTCATCATTTTAGTCTAGTTTTAGTCAAAAGACAACTCAAAGTATCTTAGTCAAGTTTTAGTCGACTAAAAGTCTTGTCATTTTAGTCTAGTTTTAGTCAAAAGACAACTCAAGGTATCTTAGTCAAGTTTTAGTCGACTAAAAGTCTCGTCATTTTAGTCTAGTTTTAGTCAAAAGACAACTCAAAGTATCTTAGTCAAGTTTTAGTCGACTAAAAGTCTCGTCATTTTAGTCTAGTTTTAGTCAAAAGACAACTCAAGGTACCTTAGTCAAGTTTTAGTCGACTAAAAGTCTTGTCATTTTAGTCTAGTTTTAGTCAAAAGACAACTCAAGCTATCTTAGTCAAGTTTTAGTCGACTAAAAGTCTCGTCATTTTAGTCTAGTTTTAGTCAAAAGACAACTCAAAGTATCTTAGTCAAGTTTTAGTCGACTAAAAGTCTCGTCATTTTAGTCTAGTTTTAGTCAAAAGACAACTCAAGGTATCTTAGTCAAGTTTTAGTCGACTAAAAGTCTCGTCATTTTAGTCTAGTTTTAGTCAAAAGACAACTCAAGGTACCTTAGTCAAGTTTTAGTCGACTAAAAGTCTTGTCATTTTAGTCTAGTTTTAGTCAAAAGACAACTCAAGGTATCTTAGTCAAGTTTTAGTCGACTAAAAGTCTCGTCATTTTAGTCTAGTTTTAGTCAAAAGACAACTCAAGGTACCTTAGTCAAGTTTTAGTCGACTAAAAGTCTCGTCATTTTAGTCTAGTTTTAGTCAAAAGACAACTCAAAGTATCTTAGTCAAGTTTTAGTCGACTAAAAGTCTCGTCATTTTAGTCTAGTTTTAGTCAAAAGACAACTCAAGGTACCTTAGTCAAGTTTTAGTCGACTAAAAGTCTCGTCATTTTAGTCTAGTTTTAGTCAAAAGACAACTCAAAGTATCTTAGTCAAGTTTTAGTCGACTAAAAGTCTCGTCATTTTAGTCTAGTTTTAGTCAAAAGACAACTCAAAGTATCTTAGTCAAGTTTTAGTCGACTAAAAGTCTCATCATTTTAGTCTAGTTTTAGTCAAAAGACAACTCAAAGTATCTTAGTCAAGTTTTAGTCGACTAAAAGTCTCGTCATTTTAGTCTAGTTTTAGACAAAAGACAACTCAAGGTACCTTAGTCAAGTTTTAGTCGACTAAAAGTCTCATCATTTTAGTCTAGTTTTAGTCAAAAGACAACTCAAAGTATCTTAGTCAAGTTTTAGTCGACTAAAAGTCTCGTCATTTTAGTCTAGTTTTAGTCAAAAGACAACTCAAGGTATCTTAGTCAAGTTTTAGTCGACTAAAAGTCTCGTCATTTTAGTCTAGTTTTAGTCAAAAGACAACTCAAGGTATCTTAGTCAAGTTTTAGTCGACTAAAAGTCTTGTCATTTTAGTCTAGTTTTAGACATAAGACAACTCAAGGTACCTTAGTCAAGTTTTAGTCGACTAAAAGTCTCGTCATTTTAGTCTAGTTTTAGACAAAAGACAACTCAAGGTACCTTAGTCATGTTATAGTCAACTAAAAGTCTCGTCATTTTAGTCTAGTTTTAGTCAAAAGACAACTCAAGGTACCTTAGTCAAGTTTTAGTCGACTAAAAGTCTCATCATTTTAGTCTAGTTTTAGTCAAAAGACAACTCAAAGTATCTTAGTCAAGTTTTAGTCGACTAAAAGTCTCGTCATTTTAGTCTAGTTTTAGTCAAAAGACAACTCAAGGTATGTTAGTCAAGTTTTAGTCGACTAAAAGTCTTGTCATTTTAGTCTAGTTTTAGTCAAAAGACAACTCAAAGTATCTTAGTCAAGTTTTAGTCGACTAAAAGTCTCGTCATTTTAGTCTAGTTTTAGTCAAAAGACAACTCAAGGTACCTTAGTCAAGTTTTAGTCGACTAAAAGTCTTGTCATTTTAGTCTAGTTTTAGTCAAAAGACAACTCAAAGTATCTTAGTCAAGTTTTAGTCGACTAAAAGTCTCGTCATTTTAGTCTAGTTTTAGTCAAAAGACAACTCAAGGTATGTTAGTCAAGTTTTAGTCGACTAAAAGTCTTGTCATTTTAGTCTAGTTTTAGTCAAAAGACAACTCAAAGTATCTTAGTCAAGTTTTAGTCGACTAAAAGTCTCGTCATTTTAGTCTAGTTTTAGTCAAAAGACAACTCAAGGTACCTTAGTCAAGTTTTAGTCGACTAAAAGTCTTGTCATTTTAGTCTAGTTTTAGTCAAAAGACAACTCAAAGTATCTTAGTCAAGTTTTAGTCGACTAAAAGTCTTGTCATTTTAGTCTAGTTTTAGTCAAAAGACAACTCAAGGTATCTTAGTCAAGTTTTAGTCGACTAAAAGTCTTGTCATTTTAGTCTAGTTTTAGTCAAAAGACAACTCAAAGTATCTTAGTCAAGTTTTAGTCGACTAAAAGTCTCGTCATTTTAGTCTAGTTTTAGTCAAAAGACAACTCAAGGTATCTTAGTCAAGTTTTAGTCGACTAAAAGTCTCGTCATTTTAGTCTAGTTTTAGTCAAAAGACAACTCAAGGTATCTTAGTCAAGTTTTAGTCGACTAAAAGTCTCATCATTTTAGTCTAGTTTTAGTCAAAAGACAACTCAAAGTATCTTAGTCAAGTTTTAGTCGACTAAAAGTCTCGTCATTTTAGTCTAGTTTTAGTCAAAAGACAACTCAAGGTACCTTAGTCAAGTTTTAGTCGACTAAAAGTCTCGTCATTTTAGTCTAGTTTTAGTCAAAGAAAACTCAATATATTTTGTGGCAAAATAAGTTACATAAAATACATATAACTTGCATAATGTATACCATAGCTAACTGGTTGATTTATTGCATAGATGCCTAAAATCAGCATTAGCTTATGAGACGATGGGCACAAATATCGATTTCGATCTTGATTTAGTATGAACTCATATTTATATGGCCTACTGTACATAAAAGGGAAAATAAGTTTGCCTTTTAGCACTATTTTAAACTTTTTTGGGGGGTTAAATAATATTTGCTTGCATTCATTACTATCCACTATTATTAACATTTTAAAATTTCACAAATAAGTAAGCAGTTATGATCTGCAATACTTTTTTGAGCAACTAGACTACATGTATATTGATTAAAGAGCCATACAGGCACCAGTAATGGCATTACAAATGATAATTTTTATTTTTCCAGCCACAAAATGACTCTGATTTGCCTCTTTGCATTGGAATTCTCTATTGTAACCTTAATTACTACACTAATTGTAATATAAATAATACAAATATTAGAAGACAAATGTTTTAAGTGGTCATTAATGGACCATAAATATTGCACAAATAGCATTTAGTACCAAAATATCTCCTCAAAATATTCAATAAATATTATTGAACTAAAACATAGGCTATTTATTTAAAAAATATTTAAGGTGTATGGTCACATTTGACCATCAGTGAGTATGAGTGTGACCAATTAGTAAGGAGTACCTGAGGGCTAAATACAAGAAAAACATTAACCTTAATGTTAACAATTTTGCATCTCCACCACTCTCCATAATATAATGATACTGTTGACGTAATAATCAATGCACACTATGCTGTACTGTTTCCATAAATTGCTGCAAACACCTGTTATGTATCCGCTTAAGCCCTTCAAATGTATTGACACAGAGCTAGAAGTATTGAGCGCTCCGGGAACCATGTGACCTGACAGGCTGGCAGCAACAGGAGGAGTCTGAGACCTGTACTTGAGCAACAGCGCAAACTCTTTCTGAATATTTTGAACAGCTGAATTTTCATCTCATGATGAAAAAGTAGAGACGATTGTAGACGAAAATGAAGAGAGATTTTATCTTGGTTTTTATTTTATGCAAAACATTTTACTCTCGTCTTTGTTCGTCAACAATAATGCATGTTAATTTAGTCTTAGTCAGCGTTTTTGGACATTGGTGCCGTCTCGTCTTCGTCATGGGAAAAAAGGTTGTTGACGAACATATTTAGTTTCGTCTCGACTGACGAAATTAACACTAGTGACAGCTCAACATCTGTGCGTCCTGCTTACTGCATGCCATCCCAACTAATGAATCCTAACTGTTTAGTGACCATGCTAATTTCACTTTTGAAAGGGTAACTAAACCCTAAACCAACTTTTTTTAGTTAATGATCTGTAATACTGGGGCTTTATTAATGCTGTTCATTGATTTGAGTATATGTTTTGACATTTGAGTATAAAGTGTTTTAATTCTATAAAATATGGTGTAAAACTGCCAAAGTGCTGCCCTCTTAAGGTTGAACGGTGGCTACTGCAGTTGAATTTTCCTATTGGACGTTGTGGGTCATCGTGATGTCTTCCAACGGCTCACTACCCACGCCCCTCTGAAATGTTTCCCCCAATCACACGATGAGAACGGCTTCACTCCAGTATGAACTGTCATGTTACATGAAGTAAACATTATGAATGAAACTGACTTGACACTTGCTTTAACATTGTAATGAAGAAAATACGGTTAAATAATGCAGTTGTCAGTACACGTCAGGCTTTTCTTGCAATATTATTGCTATCCGTCATGTGTACAGATCATTTTCATACATGAGACGCACTTTCAAACCCTGACACGCAAGTGGTTGCCGCGGTAACGAACAACAATACCGTAATGTGCTGGCGTATAAAGTCTAATTTATCTGAGGAAATCCGTTTATAATAGGCTTTTAGGTCTGAACCTATTGGTCCTGTGCTGCTTATTGATTCAGTTAATTTGAATGAAAATACATCGTATGTATATCAGATATCTGATCTATTTTTAGTGGCATTCAGTGTAAAGGGATTTGACTGTTCATAGATTAGGTCAGTTCTCTTGCGCTGCTGCTTCACTAGCATCTTCGGCATCGGGAGTTAACGCAGTTTGAGCAGCGGCTCGCATTGATGAGGCTCTGGGTCTGTGTCTACAGACAATTCACCCTCCACTTCAGGTGAAGGTAGGAGAATGACCGCTCTGTTGTAAAGCTGGCGTCACTCCAGTCATTCTCCAGTAAAGTCTGTGTAAAGTCAATATTATGTGTTCTAAGTTTGTCACACCACAGAAAATTTTTATGAACCACCCAGCCAAATATGTATGATTAAAAAAAACGGCAAGTAAAAAAAAATAGCTTATTAAAATCTTGTAAAAATAAGCAGCATTCTCTGCTCTCAAACGCTGGGGGCGTGTCCACTGTCTGCGCTGAAACCACGCCCACACGCCCTTGCCGTCCAAAATAAAAGAGTGAAGGGATTTGTGGAAACTGTGGTTCCTAATTATAGTGATCCAACATTTGGGTTATTTTGCTCTGATTATGTATTTTATTAAAACCTTGTTTTAAATCCCTCTGTAACTCAAGTGAAATATGGACATTGAACCTGAAATTTCCTCAGAGCCAAACAAATAACAGATCAGCAGCTCTTAGTGTTGGAACAAAGCTGCTTTTGTCTTTGTTTGCTGTGTTCACCTCTTGTTTTGAGACGTTTTCTTTATAAATGGCTTTTTTCCTAATAATCCATTAGGGTGCTGTTCGGTCAGCCGTTCCTCCGTGCCGACGGGAAGAATCCTGACAGCCACGCTGCACATTTCAGTGCATGATTGAGATCGAAGCTTGTGGTGTGTGGAAACCACTGATGAAAACATGCTCAGGTTAATGGAGGCGATTGCACAATTCTTTTGAACAACCGCGGAGAAGGCGGTTTCATCATCAGAGGCATGAAAGGCTCATTGTGTAACTCTGAATAAATGTGTGTGTGATCTAGCTGTTAGTTTGTGAACAAAACTACTTGAGTAAGCAGAGGCGCCGTATCGGGGGTGAAGTTTGGGGCGATTGTAAGGGTGTGGTGTGTGTGTGGTTGGAGCAGTTCCTCCTCACGTCTCAGCGTCCGCTCTGTAGATGTGACTCAGGTTCCTCCTTCAATGTGTGTCTGTGGGATTATTTTCACCTGTTCTCTAGTCCAGCAAGCAAAAATGTAGGGCCCTATGATTTCTGCGATGCGGAAAACACGAACGCAAGCATGGAATCCAGCAGGGCTGCCCGATTATGACAAAAAAACATAATTGTCATAGCCTGACGTCGTCATACTCAATTCTTGTCAGAATATGAGTCTGATCTGCTCCGTTGGGCTGTGATCATGGGGTGTGTTTCAACCGAACCAGGAAAGACCTCAATTGGATAGACCTACAACCAATCAGAGCAACGGAGCGACGCATAACGTTAGTTGTCAAATGTCAACAGAACTCAACTGCACACTTTGTTTCCACGTCCCTGGGTTGAAGCGACCCCAATTATGTGATATACAGACCCAGGAATGCGAATTTTAGCAGACAGCCCTGCCGAAATAACACATATTTTACCCCCCAAATGCCATTTTTTTCCCGGATTTTTTTAGGATTAGAACAAATTCAACCCAAGCGCTCTTTAATGACGTGGATGATTACGTTACTGTTCATCATCTGTCCATCATCGTCTAAAGCCCGTCCTGACAATTTCATTGGTCCGAATAGACATGTGCCGGTATCAAATTTTCGTGTTGCGATTAATTGCCAAAGCTTTTATCACGGTATACGGTATTATCACGATATTGAAATTTGTTGCAAAAAAAGTGTTGTCATACTATAACAGGTTTAATAACTTTCTTATAACAAAAAGAACCAAATATTTAAATACATTAAAGCAATACACACAAATGTATAAAGTAAACAAATATTTAAAACTTAGGTAACACTTTACAATAAGGTCTCGCTAGTTAATGCATCAACATCAACAAATAGCTACATTTTTACAGTTATTATTCTTTTATAATGTTAGTTTAAAAAGCAGCTGTTAGTTAGTGTAAGCTCAGATCCATTAAATAATACAGTTACAACTTTTGATATTAATAATGTGTTATTAAATGTTGAAATTTACATTTAACTAAGATTAATACACGTTTTAGAAGTATTTTTCATTGTCAGTTTGTTAATGAATGAACTAATGTTAAATAATAGAGCCTTATTGTAAAGTGTGTGACTGAACAACAATCAGAACATATTCAAACAATATCTAGGGCATGTCATTTAGTCCAGATTAAAATATAAAATGTTTAAGTTTGAGAGCTTAAGTCTTTAAGTAGCCTATTAAGTATTTGGTTATGTGATGAGATTTGTTTACGAGGATTACCGGGGAAACGGCTGCATTTCTGCGGTTCCGTCAGCGCCCTCTGCTGTCAGAGAGTGAATGTGCGTTTCATTCAGGGCATGTCCTTCACATGTTCCGCCATGTGCTCGGCTCCTTGGGTTTTGTTTACTTCAGTGCATCCCTCTTTGACGTATTGTTCATTTTAAACGGTTGATGGGTAAAGTATTCTTAAAATGCATTCTAAAAATGTGAATAATTCTTAAGAAATAATTATTCACGGTATTTTAAAGTGCCCACGATAACAATATTGTGCATGTTCATTATTGCGGTATATCGTATTACCGTTTACCGGCACATGTCTTGGTCCGAACAGTTTCTGTTCGGGCATAATTACTCCTATACGGTTCAAGTCCAGACCGAACTGCCCGAGCTCAAATGTTGTGGGCGGGGCTAAGTTCGGCTGGCATCCAGGCTATAATTGTCAATTATTCCCTTAAAAAATTGTAATTGCGATTTATTAATTATGATTATCCCAATTTACATTCAATGTTGTTTTGAATAGGATTATACCATAGTTTGAAGCAACTGGATGCCAAATATTTTTATGAAAATTAAGCATTAAGCCTCAAATGTCAATAAAGTAAAGTCACCTTCATTTCTATTGCGCTTTTTACAACACAGATAGCCTCAAAGCAGCTTTACAGTGATAATAGGAAATACATTTTTGTTTCAGAAGAAAAACTAAAGTAACTATACTGTATATTGGTTTGGTTTCTTGTTCTTTTAATATAAAAATATGCATGGTGTTATGATGTTATACTAAAACTAAAATTAAAACCACGGAAAAAAACCCTTAAGATAAAGCAAACATTTAGAAAGTAAAAAAAAAAAACATCTTAAGCACAGATTCATTTATAATTGACCTATCAAGCCCCACCCCCCTTAGTTACTGTTGCGAACTCGGACAAACAAACGGAGTTGCTATATCTTACAATGTACAGCTGTCAGTGTGAAAACCTTATCCCAAGATGTTTTTGGACACAGAATGTAGCGTATACCCCCTCCGATTGATGGCCAAACTTTACTGATGGTTTATGAAGTTTATTACATAGTTTTTCACTCGTGCGCATTAACGTCTCATTCACAAACACTCTCTCTCTGCACAGCAAATGATACAAAAAAACAGTAAACAAACATATACAGACCTTATTTGGTTAGTTTTTTTTTTTTTTTTATGTTAGCAGGGACTCACTAACTTTAATCGTAATAACTTAACGAGAGTATGACAACCAGAAAACCATAAATTCCTCTCAGGATATCTGGAATCAGTGTTGCAGTACCCCAGGCACATCGCTTTACCATTATTGTAGCATAAACACCATCAAACCAATGAGAGCTTCGGATTTTCCCTATGGCTCTGAAACCTAAAGATGTCCGAGTTCCAGTCACAGTGCAACTGACACTCAACTTGGCCAACACCACTTTTATATTAACCTCTCAAACTTGTTTGTTGTATTTGACGATGGTAACTGCACTGTTGGGATACTGACTAGACGGCAGACTCTTTACAAAGGTCTGGTGTGTTTGTGTGTCGATTACAGACACATACTTCATGAGGCTTGTCGAAACCCAAAACCTACAAATTGCAAAATATGCTATATCAACCCACTCGTATTTACACAATCACTACCTCTAAGGCTCTTGGGAATCGCTCCCTGAAGAGCTGAAATCCATTTGGCTGTTGATCCAGTCTGTTAGAACAATGTGTTTTATTATTGGTCATCATGTAGAAGATTAATATCTGACTAATCTGGCTCTACATAATATCTGGGAGTCAGTGTGCACAGGTTTCCAGAAGTTTGTTGGGAAAGTCTGTACAGGGAAGGAAAATAACTATTCATTGGATACTTGGGGCCCTATTTTAACGTTCTAAGCGCATGGTCTAAAGCACACAGCACAAGTGCACTTAGGGTGTGTCCGAATCCATTTTTGCTAGTTTAATGACAGGAAAACGCGTAATGTAGGGCTGGGCGATTAAATCAAATAACTCGAATGTGAAGTTTACATCGACTTGTTTGAATGAAAATCGGTTTTTCGTCGTCAGTCGCAGAACAAACAATACCCGCTGCAAAGTGTGTTTGAAGTCTGAACGGAATTCACCACAGAATTAATAACATCACTTCTGTGAGATCTAGTGGAAGCGTTCAGCGCAGAATTCTCTGTTATAAACCACAGATATCAGATCAAACAGCGCTGATGTGGAGACCAGGAGAAACCATTGAGCCATGAGCGAAGAGCAGGGGTTTCAGTCACAAATCACTAACATTCACCATGATTTACTGTAGCAACACCACATAGTACCACAGGGTTCGTACCACCTTTTGAGATTGAAATTCAAGCACTTTTCAAGGGTTTTCAATTGCTTCACACTTTTTCCAGCACTTCAAAGCTCTACATATTATCCCATTTTAATGTTATTTTTAATGTGAAGATTTGTAAAACTAAAAGTTTAAAGGTGTAGACCACTTTGTGGCAAACAAGCACTTTTATTTTAAAAAGACATGAAATGTCCACTATAACCAGTAGATAGTGGCATAGGAGCACGTATTGACTAATTAGCCATTTCCACTCCCTAATATATGGACAAAAGTAGGAAGTCTAATGAAAAACAAAACTTGTGACAAATTACCCAGAAACCATGTAAAGAGCTCCTTTAATAGTCACTGAAGCTGTCGGTCAGTTCAGTGTGATCCTATAAAAGAACAATGGTAACCTATATTTAATAAGAGTAGAATGTTTAAATTATATATTTTAAAATAAAAAAAATGTGCGCATTACTGTTGTAAATAAAAGTTAATTTTAGCTGCATATCAATTCATAAACCTTTGACTAGTTTATTCACATGCTGAAAGTCTTGGACCCCAGGTATGTGCTACCCAGCCGCAAATATTTTACAAAAACAAAATAAAGGTAACTTGTTTTGAACAATTTATTTGTCATCTGCAAATTAATTTTAAGTAGGAAAAAAAGAAAAAGCGGTTTAAATCGTAAATCTGATTTTTTGTGAAATAAAATAAATCTGGTATTTTTTTTTTTGACCATATCACCCGGCCCTAGTGTAACGTGCAATAAGCCAATCAGAGTCTCATCTCCCATTCCCTTTAAAAGTCAGTTGCGTTCACACCACAGCGGATTTACATTGAGGAATCTGTGACCGGAAAGACTGAACGCTTCTCCAGAGAGAAATCCTTTTATTTTTTATATTTAAATGTGTGTGTGCTGCTGCCTGTGTGTATGTGTAATAACGAGAGTGTACACGTTGTGCACCCGCCTATAGGCTCATATTACTAACACACCCTCTAAATAACACAAAAATACTGCGCTATTGACTTCAGAGCAGGTTTGTGTTGGTCAATGGCCAGTCGTTTTCAGTTCCTGAAAATAGCAACACACCAACAATGCTCCTGAACACACCTGGTTTTCAGACCAGCACACCCATGGGTGAACAGATGAAACTAGCAAAAAACACTTGCGTCGCACCTGGTGTCACATTGCGCTGTGTGTATGATAGGGCCCTTGGAGGTTGTTTTATTTTATTTAGGTGCATAAAATGGTAAATGGACTGCATTTATATAGCGCTTTTAACAGACCAATGGCCATCCAAAGCGCTTTACACATTGCCTCACATTCACCCATTCACACACCGAAAATAATTGGTATTTGTCATTTTTAAAATCAGACATTCAAAAAGTGTTATGAAACGTTTATGAAGGCTACTGGTCAAATTGTGGCTAGCCACTTACCATGTGAGTTTCTTTGTGTGGCCATGCTCACACAACAGCAGAATACAGTTGTCAGTCCTGTATTTGACACACACAGTTCAGTTATTTACATGTCATTTGCATTCTATTACAAAACTCACACACTTACTTTTCAGGACTCACAACCGCTTTCTAGGAAATCTGCGCTGTGTGACAGGACCAATACTGGGCAATTAGTTGTCTGTCATGTCCAGTGTTGGGCAGTATCTAGTTACTAGTAATGCGTTACAGTAATAATATTACTTTCCCTAGTAGCTAGTTGTAACAATTATCCACTGATGAGGCAAGTATTTTGGACCCAAGTACAGTTTTTTATTCCCAATATAAACATAAATCAAAACCACAAAGACTTGGCTATGAAAAGACTCACCAGCAAGTGGGTTACAACGTACAATAACAGACAAGGACACACGGCAAACATGAGGGCTTAAATACACACAGACTAATGACAAGACAAGTGACACCTGTGAGCAATGATGAGACAATTAGCCAATGACATGACACAACACATGAGGGCATGGGAATCACATGACAATGAAACACATGACAAAACCAGGAAGCTGAAAGAACAAGACAAACATGACAGTAAACATGACATTGAACGTGCTAAACTAAAAACATGAAACATGAACATGAACCAACACCAAAACACCCTGTGACACTAGTAATGTAACTAATTACTAATAACATTTAAATAATAATATTACAGTTACCATCCCAAAAAATAGATACTTTTTTTTATCACAATCGTAATAATTTAAATTTCAAAAATCTAATCATCCCTATCAATTTTTATAATCGTTGTCATTCGTGTATGCACGTGACATGCCCACGAGAAGAAGGAGAAGCCCACATCGCGGCTAGAAATACAGCCATTATTTACATTTTTGTAAGGAGAAAGGAATTATTAAAGCATCAATGTCACATGTAAATTGTTTAGTGTTACATCGTCGACAAATGCCCGAAATCATAGGCAAAGCGGTGCTCGTGCACGTGAGTGACAATCACGCAGTGTGAATTATCAAAGACGCGATCAGAGAGACTCGCAGATGAGTCGCCGACGCCTGTGTGATATTTGGCTTGCTAAATATCTGGACCAGTCTGCGATTCAAACTCCTGCTGTGTGAACTGTTTTCTGACTGAAAAATACATCGGCGATGACCGGCAGCCAATGAGAGAGCAAGATACAGGGCAGCGGGAGGTTAGGGGAGGAGTTATAGACCAGAATATCAGTATTTTAATAGATATATTTACAATTCTATCAAACAGAAACAAAGCACAAACATTTGCTTGACCCCTCAAAAAAATTTACTAAATCCAACATATCACTTTTTATGTCAACAGGTTCCAAGTAATTAGGTTATGTTGAATTTAATTAACATTGTTTATTTCAGTAAACTTAAGTTTTTTTAATTTTTAAGTTTTTTATGTAAGGTTAATTCAATGCCATTTAGTTAAATCAGGTTAACATTCTTAATTTTGTCCAAAACTATTCAATTGAATTATTGTAAAATGAATATAAAAAACAAACCAAAATAAAAAGAGCAACCGATGGTGCTCGGGCCCTAACAAGTAATCCAGTTTAATTGATTATTTTTATTTAGTGAAGTACTATTTTTACAACATTTACAAAACCTTTTACAAGGTCTTATTGGCTATAGCCAGAAGATGGTTTTGTTACATCCATGGCATGCCCAAAGTAGTTATTTTTTATTATTAAAACAGCTTTAATTGTTATTAGCAGGTCCTCACCCCAAGCACATGCTCTACACTTCACCACAATGGTAACAAAAACTTTTAAATACCAACATAACAAAACATTAAGCATTAAAAAGTCTCTCCATTCTCATCTTGTTCAAAATGCATCAACTGGCACTTTATTTAAACATTTACTCTCCGAATTCAGCCCCTTTGCAAAGCATGATGGGAAGTGAAAGTCTTGTTTGATTGGGTTACTTGACTGAAACATGTTATTTCAAAATGAAAACATCAAGTTATGTCAAAGAGCAACGGTTTTAAGTCAGTTTAACATGAATCAATTACATTTGAACCAGAAACTTGATATAATTGTGTTAAATCAAGATGAATTGCTTAAATAAAGTTAACAGCATCATAAAATCTTTTTTTGAGTTGCAAAATTATTTATTTACCACAAACTCTCTTTGCAGAACACAATCCTTGATCCCTGTGTCGCACCAACCATTTCCTCCTCCATAATCTTCTCCTTTTCTCTGCAAATCAGCGCAAAGACAATTTGGATCGCAAACTTTCTGCAGTTTATTATTTTTAATAACAATTCCAGTCTCGCGTGAGAATTCCAGTCTGACGCTCGTGCGATCTCGCGTTGTTTACTTGTCACTTCTCACGTGTGTTTGGTTGTGAAATGTAGTTTGCGCACCGGAGAGAGCTGTCAGTGATTCTTCTTCTTGTAAAGTCATGCAGTGTAGAACCTGTTGCTGATCCATCGGTCAGTGTGAAAACAGCAGTGACTGAATGCTGGCCCAGATAGTCAAATTGTGCAGTCTGAACTCGGCATTAGTTCGGTTCATTTAGGCCTAAGTGAACATGGCAATCGTGCTCGGATCCACACCAAAACAATCGCTCAAGTGGTCTTGGCCCGATTGCAAACAAACTCCGGGACGGTTCGCGTGAGGTGTGAAAGCAATCCGACCCAACGGAGCAACAAACCAAATTATATAATTCATAAGGGGAAATTATGCTATATAAAAAGCAGTAGTGTCTGATTCTGTGAGTGAACACATTAGTTATCACAGTTGAAAACCAAAAGAGTCCCTCTTCATCTTAAAATGTGCAATTGCGATGTCCCGATGAAGCCTTGACAGTGTTTGCGTGTGTCTTGACAGTTCACCAAAATGGAGATGGTGGTCCAGTGGGTTAAACCACTGAACTGATATGCAGAAGGTTGCTGGTTCGATCCCAGCGGTCACCAGTGTGTCCTTGAGCAAGGCACTTTACTCCATGTTGCCCCAGGGGTATTGTAATAAGGGCACTGTAAGTTGGTTTGGATAAAAGCATCTGCCAAATGCATAAATGTACTGTAAATGTAATGACTTCTGCAGATCGCCAAAGGTCTGGCTACGTAACACCTCACCATGTCATCACTTCCTTGACAACAGTGGACATGGCTGTTGTTTTTTTTTGACACAATGTAATCTGTCACAAAGTTCTGACCAAATGCAGAAGTTGAACTTCCCTAATAGAGCTGCAACCGTGTGTGAGGTTGAGAGCCGGTGATTTTCCATCACCTCTGTTATTGTCCTAACACGCTTTAATCCAGCGATGGAGGATCAGTTCTTATTTTTTTTTTCCTCAGGACATTCCAGATCCGCTTAGGTAGCCCGTGAATGAACGAACAACCGGATCTGTTTGTGCCAGCTGCCGGGTTTGTGATTGCCAAAGACACGGTGCAATAGGGCTCGAATCACGAAGCCAGCGCTAGGCGGGCTAATCATCAGCTCTAATCATGAGGAAATAATTGCATCAGTGTGAGGTGATTAGCTCTGAGCTCTTATGAGGGCTGGGGTTTTGTTTCTTGTGATCGACATGCAGCCGTTGTCAGCTGGGAAACCAGCACGAGTCAACCTCTGGTTTGTTGATTTCAGGGGAATTTACTTTCTTGGGCTGAACACTTTCGTTTGCTCTTTTGATTTCATTCTGACAACATACAAAGTACCTAAAGTTTGAAAAAAGCACCACAGAAAGTTCCTTGAATGGTGAATCCCTTGAATGTGGGAGATTGCCTCACTCTGGACTCTTTTATTGAGATAATTATTATTTCACCATGTAGGATTTGTTTCTGGATCGGTGTCTGTCAAAGATGTTTGTTCCTGTGAACAGTTTTAATGGGAGTTAAGGCTGGGGTGGGCAATATGGCAAACATATTGCACTTTTTTTAGGCAGGATAATGATCCACAATCTTATTATGATTATAAGTCACAGAGCAGTACAGCAAAACTAGTTTCCCTATTTTAAAAATGTAGCATTACAAAGAAACAAAAGAAAAAAGATTGACCCACCATTTAGGCCAAAGTAGGGCTGGAAATTGTATTTCACTTTATTTTATTTCATCATTTTATTTTTGTTATTAAAAATAAGAACAAATTTCAAATAATAGGATGCAAATTACAAACGTTGCACATTCTTCTGCTAGGTCTATTTCACAGCTGGAAGAAATTGAATAACCAAATGTAATATATTAAAACACTAATAGACTTAACTGTTTGAATTACATATGCACTGATGCTAGTAATTCAGTCTAGAGCAGTGAGTGATGTTTTATTTGAATTTTGTTTAATTAACATTAATGTACAGATGGCAGCAGGTTTATTTGGCTCCTGTCACTTTAAGACCTGAAGCAAGGATCCATTACACTGACACACATCCAGTTTTCTCCCAACTGTTTAAGCTCACATAAGACATACCACTGTGCTTATGTATTTGAGTTTAAGAGCGCAATTTAACTTTAATAATAATATCATTAAAGACAATAATAACAGCGCAATAATAACGTTAACCGTCAGCTTTTACACTTTTGGTGTGTGTGCGCAGAAAAGTTGGGATGGTGGCGCCCGAACTGTAGCACAATACTATGATCTCTCTTCAAAGACAGATTGTGGAGACACTTTAATCGATAATTATAGGGGCTTTCGCACTGGGTAGTTCTAGGAATTTACCACCAGGGTGGTTCCCTGAGAAAATATGTTATTAGATAGACCTGTTACACAAAGAAAGTAGACAGTATATGAAAAGGTATTAGCCTTTGCTATGTGGTTGATGTTCAGAGTCGCTAACTGAGCAGAAATACATAAACATGTTTCGCCTGGTCTTGTCAAAGTTGCATTGGATTTTCTCCTTAGGGTAAAGGTTGAGAGGTCCATCTGTCACTGTTTTCCATGTTCATAGAGTTCGTTTCTGGAGTAAATATATAGTCTATAATCTGTGTGTGTACACAGCCTTTTTTTTTTTAAATAGCGAGTGCTGATTCGCGTGCGTTCGGCAAATCAGCGTACACTTGCATCACTTGTAGTTCCTATTGTTCTGGGTTAGACCCTACTCTGAAGTAGGAGCTACATTAGTTCACCCAAAAGGAGTTCCTCGTACTAAAATCATTCCCAGTTCCTGCGGTTGGGCCGATAGACGATGCCATCCACATCCGGACCCCGGCATGTTCCCATCCGGACCGCGAGACAGAACGGTAGCACCATTTCCCTGTTTCTAGTTGAAGTGAGCAGAGCGTCAAAACAGCGGAGCGGATCACACCACAAGCACTTAGGATCGTTTGTGGTAATAATATTTCAGCGCTACATCCTCTAGTAGTTAAAAAGCCAAACGCACTTCATTCAAGCCCTTTCAGCTCCGTGTGCATTCGCTCTTTCTCCATTAAGAGACCCTCACGCCACATTAACGGAGCTCAACGCTCAAACGCAACCCCCCGATGTCATCGTCCATCGCAGTGTTTCACTATAGACTTTGTTTGATGCCAATTTGGTAGACATCGCCCAACCCTACTAGGAACTATGAAAAGGTTCCTCCGGTGGGAAAGCCCCTATTGATCTAATATCGTGATATCGCTCACTCCCAGTTTGATGCTTGTAAAACGCTTTTGCCAACTTCTCATGTCCCTCTGGTTTTAGGGATCGTTCTTGACTGGGTAAACCCAGCCTGATCTGCCAGCGATTTGATTTCGCCCTGCAACTCAGTCTGGAAACCTGTACATTAATTTCTACTGCTTCTGTTACACTTTTGCGGGAACCAATCACAGACTGGCTTATCCACCTGGTGCGCTATTGGCGGGTTTAACACGATGACGGATAGAGAAGGGATGGATCGATGCCCGTTGATCACGCCTCTTGTGGTCTGATTGGTTGAAGGACTATCCAATTGCGTACAGAGTCTTTTCATTTATGCTAGTTGATCTTGTGTAGTAGAAAATACTGGAAAATACAGAGCAGACTCCCCAGACCAATGTTTAATCTTAAATTGAGCTTGGTCTGGTGATAGCCAGACTAGGATAGTTCATTATCAGTGTTGGGATTAGGGATTTATTTATTTCTTTCTGTTTCTCCATAGCAAACAAAAGATCTATTGAAAACTTATTTGGCAAAATCATGTGGCTGTAAGCTAAAGTGTGGTTTCAGAGCAGTCAGCACAATTCCAGTACCGGGAACAATGCTTGTTGGTCCCGGAAAAACATTTCTATCTATCTATCTATTTTAAGACTGGAATTAAGAGTTGGAACAGTGTCCTTAAGGATGTATAATTTCCCTATGAGTAGTTGGTAATGATTAGTGGTTGGTCAAGGAATATGGTGTATAGGGGACAGGAATGTTGTCTTATGACCCTTGAAACATATTTTGATCCAGGAACGCATCCATCCAACTTGGCAAAATAATAGTCACCTACTGGAGTGTTTCCGTGGGCATATCCTTTGTTCTGCTAAGTCTGCAAAACCATTTCCATTGGGTCTGGAAATTGGCAAGATTGTAAGACCGTCTCAGTGGTAAGCCTGAGCTGCAGAGACGGGGGACATTTGGCAAGGACATCTGGGTCAGAGGGAAAGAGAGGGCTGTGGATTTTTGTAGTTGGGGCTTTCACATCTGCCATGAGTGGAGAGAGGCGAAGACTGAGTAAAGAGGTGATTTTGTTCCCATCTGTGACACAAGCAGCTTACACCTGAGCCAACCTTGACTAGGTTTATTAAAGCTCCTGGACAGGAAATGCAAATATGGGTTTAGTTCATATTTTTTCTCACTTTGCTTTTTTCTGTTCTCTTTAAATATCAGTCTAGTTCTCTTTTAAAACTGTACTGAGATAAGGTTCTGGTGAGATTTTAGGTCACGGAAGGGATGAAGGCTGTCATTGAAAGAAACTTGCAGTGTGAATTGTTTAAAAATTCGTCGGCCACAGCCATGCGAACAGACTCGAGAGACCGTGAGCAAAGAACACTCGTTGAAAACAGATTTGTGACGTGGTTTATTTGGAGGGATGTTAGTTGTCCCTTGGGTGGGAATGCACAGTTTTCCTTGGAAGAAGTAAATGGGGCTTTAATTCCATGGGAAATGGCTCTGATGCAGAGTTTTGTGTTCCCTAACGCTCAGCAGGGGCCAAAATCACATGAGAAACTGGTCTGTGTTGTGAATTCCTACTTTTTCTTCACTCACTCACGGTGTCCACTGCACTGGCCAGACAAGGAATTATCTGTTGTAGTATATTGTCATCACCCAAACAGCAGGCTGCTTTACTGAGCTCTAATGACATTAGATGAAAATTATAATAATACATTCAGGGTAGTTACTAGGGTGACTTCACTAGGCGTGATTAGGGTGTTCTGGGTGATTGTTAGGTGGTTGGCCGAAACGGTCTAGATATGGCTCTGCTCTCTGTAGGGTGTTTCACAAGTTTTGCCTTCCGCTAGTCCACCAATCTTATCTTACTCGCTGAAGTTAGACTTCTAAAATGTGATATTTAGGTTTATTCAAATCACTAACTCTAATGTGAGCATTGGTAATAGTGATGCTTGACTTGGCCAACACTGATACAATCTTATCAGGGCTCGACAGTGCAAGCTTTTCACTCGCATTTGCGACTAAAACTAGATGTGTGCAAACTGTTCAATGTATTTTGGAGCAAGTGTGCGAATAAACAATCCCAGCTGATCAGTTTGCTTAAATGTAAGATCCTAAAAGTCTTCAATACCTTAAATGGTATAACAAGCGTCTTAATGATAATTTTAAGGCGTCTTATATTTTGGGGATGAAAAAACATAAATCGCGATACTTCCTAATGTGATTATTAAACTTTAAAAGGCTACGATTTCATTAAATAAATATGGGCGTTTCACGTTTCAAAGCCTGAAGGTGGCGCTGTTGTGCGTTCCACAGGCTCGACCAATCAATGAACAGCACACATTTATGCTTATGAACTAATGCTGATCAATTATGACAATGTTTACTTTACAGTGTTTATATTGTAATATGTTGTGTACGTTTGTAGGAATGCATATTTGACCTCCCTCATCTGAATTTGAATGAGCTCCTGCAATAATAAATCATAATCATTTTAAAATAAGTCCCGGTGTATTTCTGTTAAATAAAAATCAGTGTGTCCGATTTCCACCCCGGTTATTATTTGGTTACACAAACTGTAATTTAATTTAATTTGTGTTAAATTTATAGTAAACTATTGTAGCTTCTGTCTGGGACGCCCCGTCAAAGGAAGACTAAGAACATTATTTGACAATTTTATTAAATGTATAGATTTTACTTGTATCAGCGTTATTATAGTTAACAAAAACTAAAATCATAAAAAAATAAAATAATCGAATATAGCTGCAAGCAGCCATTATCGGGGCCAAGCGCAAAAAAGAAGATGACATGCCAAAATGGCTGGGAGTGTCAGATCAACTGCAGCAATGAGCAATTAAACACATTGTTAGATGATTTTAGGCAAAAAGGCTGAAAAATGCATTGTAGTCAATGGGAATTTCATGTTTTATTCTATCATAGCGCCACCAAGAGGCACAATCCCGCCATTATTTCATGTGTCCTCGGAGTGAGCCCATACATGGATGTGTCAATTTTGGTGAAAATATCTCAGTTATAGACATTTATATGAAAAAACACATAAAAAATGACTGACACCAGATTTTGATTGGATTTTACTCCCCCTTACTATCAATATTTTTACATTTGGGCACTATTGATTAGTTATCGACCTATGTTTCCGAACTTCTGCCGCTGGTTTCGTCTCGATCGGACTAGCGGTTTTGAAGATATCAGCTATGTTTTATCATATTATACTGTTTTTTAAGCGTTAAATTACCATGCTACACAAACCAAATGCCGAAACCTGGCAAGTCTCGTATCGTTGGATTCTGCAAGGATTCAGGAGACAAAAAAAGTTACGTGGTGATGATCCATACTGAGTTTCGTAACAATCCGTTCATGCGTTCTATAAATACAGCATTTTACCGCATAATTCAAAATGGCCGATATGGTAAAATTGGATATCAGACGAATCGGCATGACGTCCTGAATCTAACAAGACCACTTTTATGATTTTTGGACAAAAAGTTCAGGAATAGCAATTTTTCGTATCTCTGGACTAGCAGGTGGCGCTGCGCTGAAACGCTGCATGTCACTTCAGGTCCTGCTTGTGATGACATTTACCAAGTTTGGTTTGAATACGATAAAGCGTTGCGGAGATATAGCCTTAAGTGTATTTTCGCAAGCGCTACTTAAAATTTGTTTGCGTGTTTATCAAAAATGATTTGACGAATCAACTTGAATTCCATAACATCCATTTCGTGCAAATTGGACAAACCGTCTAGGACGAGTTCGCAAAAGTAGTTTTTTCCCGAAAAAAACCCCTTCAGCGCTTGGCCCCTAAAAATTACAAAAAAACTGAATTACTAAAACTTTTAACTGAAATGAAAATGAAAGCAGAAGTAAATTGAACTCAAAATATTAACAAAAAACTATGTAGTATCTCAGTACTAAAATAACACTAGCATGGCAAAATCTGTTACAGTGTGTTTTATATACATATATAAAGGCAGAAATAGTTAATTGCGCCCCTGAAGCTTCTAAATGCGCTCCTACATTTTTCAGTTTAGGAGCTCGGGTACTCCTCGGGGAACAAAGTAAGCATCAATCCCTGTCTTTATTAGAATGACTCTACTATAGACACTGTCATTTCCCCGCCCAAAAGTCTTACCCAGAAAGAATCGAACAATAATGGTGTGGTCCTCTCCCCAACAATAACCTTAAATCAGCTGCACATGTGTTGCGAAACACACATTACATCTGGAATACTTCCAATGTTTTCCAATGACATAATGTACACAGGACAGTGGCTTTCCCCTCTGAGCCCTGCTTCCCCCTGAGGTTTCTTTCTTACTTTCAGGGAGTTTTCCCCTGCCACCGTTGCCTTGTTTTTGTTCCCGAAACCCCTGTAATGCTGCTCTGCGTTAATTGCCAGAGTTAAAAACAGCATGTAAATGAATTGAGTTTCCATCCGCACCCCCGGGAAAGTGGCATGAGAATATCAGTGCACGCAGAGACCCTGTTACTCTTAGGGCATCAATCATGAGGTTTGTTTATTGGAGATGAGACTCCTGGATGAGTGCAGTGAGTCAGCAGAACACAAACATCTGCTGCGACCGATTCATTCACATCGTCACAGGAGGTTTAACCTCAACGCTAAAAATAAAGCATCAGGATTGAGAACCCAAAGTCATCGTAGATGATGATGTTGATGATTCTCATCGATTCCTAAAGGTAAAAAAAACCCCAAAAAACACTTAACTTTTCACATCAGTCTTATTGCAAAACATTACATTAATATCTGAATACCATGAACAAAAGTCAACAGGCTAAAGAACACTTACACAGGTTTAAAAATACCATAGCAAAAGCGAGTAGCCTAACTAATACACATTTATATAGCATTATTAAAGACGAGCAAACACTCAGAAATGTAAAAAGGAGAAATACAAAATTAGCAATCACACAAATAAATACAACTAAACAAATATATGATTGAAATAAACAGTGTTTTAAGATTTTCAGATATTCCGGTACCGAAAAACTGTAATTAAATGTAAAATAACCACAGTTTATGAATAGAATACACATTACAAATATAACTACTAAAGTTATTGAGTCAAGAACAGCTTCGTCTTTTGTTGTCTGATTAATGTTATTATAGAGACGGCAGCAGGAATATTAGGCTCATAACAGTCTCTCTTTTGCCACTACACTGCATGGTCACAAGTGTTATATTTCTGTATTCAATACTAAAGAAATGTACACCGATCAGGCATAACATTATGACCACTGACAGGTGAAGTGAACAACACTGATTATCTCTTCGTCACGGCACCTGTTAGTGGGTGGGATATAATAGGCATCAAGTGAACATTTTGCAGCTCTTGTGGGGTGTTCCCGGTCTGCAGTGGTCAGTCTCTATCAAAAGTGCTCCAAGGAAGGACCAGTGGAGAACCGGCCACAGGGTCATGGGCGGCCAAGGCTCATTGAAGCACGTGTGGAGCGAAGACTGGCCCGTGTGGTCCCATCAAACAGACGAGCTACTGGAGCTCAAACTGCTCAAGAAGTTAATGCTGGTTCTGATAGAAAGGTGTCAGAATACACAGAGCATCTCAGTTTGTTGTGAATGGGGCGGCATAGCCGCTGACCAGTGCCCATGCTGACCCCTGTCCATCCCCGAAAGAGGAGACAATGGGCATCAGAACTGGACCATGGAGCAATGGTGGCCTGGTCTGAGGATTCACATTTTCTTTTACATCACGTGGGCCGGGTGCGTGTGCGTCACTCACCTGGGGAACACATGGCACCAGGTGCACTATGGGAATCACCAAAACACTTTTAAGAGAATGTTAGAACGGTCTTCCGTCTGCATTGATGGAACTGAACCGGTTCTTGATTCCCAATCCTAACAGACGCTAACACAAACCTGCTCTAGAGAGCTTGCCGTTGTGGCTGGGGAAGTACAGGAGGAGTGACAGGCAGGTGCTTTGAGTTTCCTCTGTCAGGCGTGTGTTGTGCACTAAAGCTCAGCACGGGTCAGATCAGCTGACCTGAAACCAGTCTAAGGAACTACACATGCCGCTTCAGTGTCATTCTGACACATTTCATTTGGATTTCAACGTCTGTTCAATTTCTCCCCGCAAAATAATCTGATGGAGTTCTGGTATCGCAGGAGAAGGTAAGACGAATTTGACTGAATAAACAAACATGTATTAAATATAGTTCTGTGGAAGTACCATGGTAAATTGACCCTATCAGATGCTGATACCATGGCTCTCTTCAATTGCCCCGAGTGTTTGGACACTTTCTGACACTTAAATGTGTAAATGCTATTACGTTAAAATTACTTTATGAAAAATATGTATGAATATAGTACTCATGAGATCATGTTGGATATTTAAATGGCACTCCAAGGACCTTCAAAGAATGCCATCTTCATGTTAAATCAGGGTAGATGCTCAAAAAACACACTATTATTTTAAATATATTATTACAATTAGGGTTGTCATGGTACCAATACCGGTAAAATGTCAAGGCTGTCTGCACCAATTTCAGTACCAGAGTACAAACGGTTGAATTGAGTATCATCACAGTTTCCGATTCAATCGCGCAATCCAGACACTTTGCAGTGGGCTTAGTACCATTAAAAACTAAAGTTGTATTCAGAAAGAGAAGAATTATGCACTATCATGAAAACTCCCGTTTTGATTAAAAAAAAGAAAAATGTCTTAAACTAGAACTACCAAGGCGGTCATTTTGATCGTTTTTAGTTTTCTCAATGTAATTTCTTAAAGGTCCCATGGCATGGATTTTTTATTTTATTTTATAATGTATTCTGAGGTGTATTATATTGTTAGTATGATTTTTACATCCTAAAATGTCATAATTTAGATATAAAAGGCATTTTTTCTATACTGATGTTTGCCCTCTGGCTGAATGTCCTGTTTCAAGGGGCGTGTCTGCTGCGAGACTTCAGTAAAAACGGCCACAGTTGTGATTGGCTGACATCTTTGCATTTGAAATGAGTATTAGATTGTGTAAGAGGGGGCGTGGTTTAACGAGGTCTACGAGGCACAAGCCTGCTAGAGAGAAGGATGTCACTTCTCATCAGTTCTCTCAGCACGTCTCAGTTCAGTGAACTGTTGTAGTTACTGGCATATACTTCAGGTTATTAGTTTATTTCTGGTCGGAGGGACTGTCACTCATGTCAGAAAGTTAGTAACTTTAGTAAATTATGGATCAGCGCTGACTGGAGACGCGAACCGTTTAGAATGATTCAGTCGATTTGGTGAACTGGTTCGACTGGTTCACTAAAAAGAACCGGTTCAAAAGAACGATTCGTTTGCGAACGATACGTTTCCGGAAATACAAAAAATGGCTATTTTTTGCTTATAACTTCTGAACTGTTTGTCCAAAAATCATAAAAGTGGTCTCGTTAGATTCAGGACGGCATGCCGAGGCGTCTGATATTGGCTGTCGGACATTTTGAATTATGTGCTAAAATGCTGTATTTTATGAACGCATGAACGGATTGTTAAGAAACTCGGTATGGGTCATCACCACGATGCCCTGAAGTAGCCTGAGAAGTTTCGAAACAGCGCCACCTAGTGGATATTTTGTTTTTCAAACGCTTATAACTTTGGGTGTGGTTGACTTATTTTCATGGGACTAATGTTTTTTGTCTCCTGAATCCTTGCCGAGTCCAACGATATGAGACTTGCCAGGTTTCGCCGTATGGTTTGTGCAGCGCGGTAATTTAGCGCTTAAAAAACGTTGGCTGATATCTTCGAAACCGCTAGTCCGATCGATCGAAACGAAACCAGCGCCAGTAAATCGAAAACATAGGTCGATAGCTAAACGCTAATACCCAAATGTCAAAATATTGATAGTAAGGGGTAGGGATGTGACGGTGAGGAAATTTCCCCACCGGTTAATTGATGTGTGACAACACCGGTAATACCGGTATCACCGGCGGAGGCTTTTAAATCACTAATTCTATCTAACCGAAAGTAACATGCACACGGCCGCTCTGAACTGAAAACGCGTCAGTGCGCACACACCGTGAATGACAGCTCGTCTGTAAATGCGCGCTCTGTGAGGCCATGGGTGCGTCTCAATCAGTTCCCTAGTTCAGTAGTCAGGGCACTGATCAAGCATTGATCAGTCTATGATTGAGATACACGCCATGAATGAATAACAGTTCGTCCGTAAAGCCTTGTTTATACTCGGTGCGCGTGGCAAAAATAAATGCGCGCAGTCAGCGTAGCGCGGAGGCTCTCACTGCGGAGCCAGGCGAAAGTAAACAATGCGCGCTCTGTGCGGCCGTGCACATTTTACTTTCGGTTTGAATTAGCGCCAATTCGGCTGCGGGTTGCTTGAATTGTGGGTTCATTAGCCTATTATTTTTAATGAAAAACACAACAACAAAACAAATGACAAACTCCCTTAAATAGGCGCTTTTACGTTTCGCTTTGAAACCAGATCTTCCGCGATCATCTCCGTTAGCTCCTCACTCTTAAATCTGATGAATGACTCCTGCCGCTGCTGAGACTCACGGTCGGATCCTGCTTTATTAAGCAGATACAGTTCAGTTTTTATTTGTATTGTCTGTTCTCTAACTGAACTAAATTATTTTATTACTATAAAAAAATCAAAAAGACGGTGGGCGGTGCCACGGTGGGCAAGTGACGTAACCGGTGTTGAGTCTGGACACCGGTAACACCGGCAACACCGACTATCGTAGCAAGCCTAGTAAGGGGTAGTAAAATCCAATCAAAGTCAGGTGTCAGTCATTTTTTACATGTTTTTTCTTATAAATGTCTATAACTCCAAAACTAAATAAGATATTTTCACCAAAATTGACACACACATGTATAGGCTCACTCCGATGACACATATATATTTATATATATATATATATATTTAAAATTTGCCTCTTGGTGGCGCTATAATAGAACAAAACATGACATTGGCTCAATACAACTCAATGTTTGGGGTTTTAACATTTTTACTTGAAATTGTCTTCAAATGTCTTCACTCATTTTTGCAGTTGGTCTGCTGCTTGCTTCCTTGTTTGCTTCTGTTGCGCTTGACCCCGGTATTGCTGCTTGCAGCTATATTTTACATCGTGTTTACACGTAATGAAAGGATTCACAATGCGTTTTAAGTGGATTCTGACTAACTTGCTGACCAGCAACTCTGATTGGCCATTGCTTAACAGCTATGATTGTGACAATGCTGAACGCTTGTAAAACACGCCGCAAATAAAAACCTTTGACGCTCAGATAGCTCAAATAAACTTGAACGAAAGCATGTGAAACCAGCGGCTATCAGTGGGTACCGAATACAGCCGGTTCTTGGTACTACTGGGACTGCAGAAATGCTGGTACCGTCAACTGAGACCGGTACTATCTGTATATTTAGCGACACTAATTATAGTGGTACACTCTCCAAATTGGTGTTTGTAGAGAGTGCTAGACAGGAAGTGTTGCTCATAGAGAGCTGGTGTCATGGGGTCACAGTGGCTCCCAAGGAAGCGCGAGTGTGTGCTTCATAGCACAGGAAATGATCACACTGCCGCAGCCCAGAACGCTTCTGTGCCGAGAGAAGCAGCGTTCAGACATGAGCGATCCTCCTGAAGCCCGTCAGACGGTGCGAGCGCTCCGAGGACAGATGATCTCCTGCAGAAACCAGCGCTACCGTCGCCTGAAAGGCAGAAAGTAAGTCTGGCCGGTGACCTTCACACAGGCTCCCTCTGTTCAGTCAATGTCTTAGGCTCTCGCACTGCTCTTCTTTTGCATTCACATTCTTGGTGAATTCGGATTGTGTGGGATTGTGTCAACAAAACACAGTCATTGTAACTGAGTCTTTTTCGTTGAAGTCGTTTTTCTCACAGTTCGTGCATCTGATGATCAGTTAGGAAGGGTGTGTGTCGCCTGTAGTCTCACTTCTGTTTTTTCCAAAGGTTTCAGTTAGATGCGATTAACCCTTGAATTGTTTTTTTGATACAGTACTGCATTGTTTCTTCAGTTCTTTATCAACAAGTTTGATAAGCCTGTCATCTGCAGTGTCCTTTCTCATCCAGTGGGCAGCTTTTTCTTATGACTACTCATTTTTACCAGTCATCCAGAATAGTAGGACTGGTCAGTAATCGGAGAGTTTTGCGCTGTACTGTCTGCTGATGAGGTTAAGCTGATAAATATTTTACAATAATTCCTAAACACTGATCAATGTGACTAAGTACTGACATCATTTTATTTGCTACAGGATTGCATTGATCTCCCAGTGTCACCAGTAATGCCAAAAAAGCAGCTTTTCAAGCCAGTATAGTTACGTTTGACTGCATATAGTTGGGATTTCACTGACCTGTACTATACTGTGTAGTGTGTGTGTGTGTGTGTGTGTGTGTGTGTGTGTGAGAGAATGTTTGGCTTCTAGCAGGAGAAGAGACGCATGCGCAGACAGACAACAAGCGGTTAGGAAACGTTACCCGCAACAAGCGCACTGTTCATTTGTGTGTGTAAAATCCTGTTAAACCTCTAGAGTACTGCAATATGAGGTAATATCTAGTAAAATATAAACATATGCAATGTCCTTTTAACACAAATTTGACAGTAAATTGTAGTTTTTACATGCAAAAAAACATACATTTTACATTATTTTGCAAAAAATGCTAGAATGTGAAACCATCTACAATTTTTCTTTACATAGTTAACCTATAAACAATATTTTTAATGTAGCAAGCAAATCGCAAACATGTTTTACTATGTAGTGCTCAAATTGTCTAAGATAAAAAACAACCCAAGTTGGGTTGAAAATGGACAAACCCAGCAATTGGGTTGTTTTAACCCAGCGGTTGGGTTAAATGTTTGCTTAAAAAAACCCAATTGCTGAGTTTGTCCATTTTCAACCCAACTTGGGTTGTTTTTAACCCAGAATTTTTTCGAGTGTACAGTCGGTATTACATTAAAACTTCATGAGATGTAAAGAAAGGAATTAAAAATCATGTATTATTTGAGGTGTGAGCATACTTGTGACTTTTTTAAAAGTTTCTATTTATGTGTTATTAATATTGGATTCAAGGTAGAACAAGATCTGACAAGCCTTTACTTGGTTTCATTTTTTTGGGTCAGTGACGTGGCGTGTCAATTCTGGTATCTTAAGCATATTCACAATACTAAAAATATATACATTTTTAAATACACTACATTAAATGACTGGACTTCTCCAGCCCTCTTACATGAGTATGTATTATAAATAATTCATCTTTAAGGAACTATTGAGCTCAAAAGTCCCAAAATGTCCTGGCTTAAAATCTGAATACAAAAATACGACAAAAATGTAGGAAATATGAATAAAAGTATTGAAAATCTACTTGGGCAAAACTGAAGTGATGTTTTCAATACAAATATAGTGCTAACACTGAGCTCATTTACATTATGACAGAAAGACTTTTGTCTCCAGATTGTGATTTCTCTAATGTCATTCCTGGGTAACAGACATCAGTGACCATTTTGGACCATAATGCATTTTGGTATGTCATGTGACGTAATATTGTATTAGAAAGAAGACCCTGGAGGACCCCAAAACATGTGCAAAGGCCAGTTAGCGTCTCTTAAAATGATAATATTAGGGCAGAACAGATTAGTGATTACAATTACAGATGCCACAATTATGTAATCATTCAATAAAATGTAATCGAAATAACAAAAAATAGTCCACTTATATTATTCTGTGTACTTTATGTTTTTTTTCTTTCTACAGGCTATCTTAAGTTTTTTCCCCATTGTTTTTATTTTTATTTTTAGTATAACATTATAATACCATGCATATTTTTACTTTTTTTATTTAAAGAAACCAAACCAATGTATATTTGACTTTTGAGGCTTAATGCTATAGAATAATCGTAATTAATAATCGCAATTATAATTTCAAGGGAATAATCAACAATTATTATTTTTGTCATAATCTTGCAGCCCTAGATGATATGTTGGCCTTTTCTGTCTCATTGTAGTAATATCAAGTGTATTTCTGTGTAACACTAATAAAATACACATTTATAATGTATTTATATTAAAAAACTCTCTATTTGATCTAAAAGATCACCTTAAAGTGATGATAGCTAAGTTGTAGTTTTGCACAGGTGGTTAAGTTATTGCCTGATTATAAAGAAAAATAATATTTGTTTTGTCATTCCTAGATAACAAAAACCTCTGTTAGCAGGACGTCGTCTGTTATCCAGAATGACACATGGATAACAATCTAGTTTTTAATGAATATTTGTAAACTTTTAGGCAGTTATTATGAGGGATGTGCGAGACTAGAGGATTAAACGCTGGTCCATTTAGAAAATATTAGTCCTTTTGCACATTTAATGTTTTGCTTTAAAAATTTTTTACAAAGGCTACGTTTAAATTAATTAATTTTGAAATTATTATTTAATTTTGAAGGAGGGTTTTATGGTAATCCTGAAAAACATTGCAGATCCGTCTCACATCGACACAGGCCATTGATTTAACCCATATTAGATTACACAATTCTGTTCTTGTTGAGTTGAGCATAAAACAAGTCTTGTTTACTTTATTGGAAAACATTTTTTAAAACATTTCCAGCTTTTTTTGTCTGATTTGATTCTGAATTTTGAGTTAGCAGCAGCCAAAAATGAGCCTGAAATCCCACAGTGATTATATTAATTGTGATTAAAATGTAGTTTCCCGAGCATTAATTGTTTGTTGAGCTTCAATTATGGATATCAGTACATTTGTATATTTGTATGTCAACAATGGTAGAAATATAATTAATTTCAAAATGAATTACAGTTACCCAGGAATAACATTCACAAAACATCTGACCCCCCCAAATTACATTAATTACAATCTTAAAATGAGAACATGTCATTACATTACATACACAACACTCTAAATATTAGAAAGTCCTAAAATTTGGAAAAAATTCCTTATCCATCATTCACCCTTTTACTGTCACAGTAACATAAAAAGGATCACAATGCAAACAAATTGTTTGAATTCCATGATTATTTATTAAGTAAAAATGATCTATTACAGAAATATAACACAAAGTCCAGGGATTTAAGCAGTAAAGAGGAAATACTTATCCAATGGGGCGATGCATGTTGATAAATAATAAACAAACTAAAAGAGAACAAGTTAGAGCAAAAGACTTCCTCCACCGGAGGAAGTACAGATGAGCAGATTACTATAAACGTTTATACTCTCCACCCATAAATTCATCAGTTAACAGGGAAGTCAGATCCTCAGGTCATACCGCCTGGGCCCAGCAGGTAAGAAGTAGAAGACAGTGTGTACACTTCATACCCACTATAATTGTACTAGTCATGATCACACACATCTGTCCGGTCAAGCCACATTCAGAAGTAGCATTTGAAGTGTAAATGCCAATGAGTCCCGGAGCATCTCCCCACCTGTGCTGCTCTCAATGAGCCAAAACAAAACTCCTACAGGTCATGACACACTGTAGCCAAAAAATACAGCTCGTTTTTATAGTCTTAGGGAACTTGAGTGTGTAAAGCTGGGGGTAGGTGCTCATGGACACCTCAACACTTGGTCAGGTGGAACCGGGGATTGAACCACCAACCTTCCGGTTTGTAGACAACCTACATGAACCACTGAGCCACTGCCGCCCCAAATACACAAAGTGTCACAGAATGGTCCTATGCGACATGAGCCATACATTCCAAGTGTTCTGGGGCTCATAGGATAGGGTTTGGGGAAAAACATACTGAAATGTAATTTATTATTTAACAAAAATCCTGACCTTGGCCATTGATCTTTTGTGCTTGACCGTGCACGTTCATGAGACTATTAGCGCAGCAGTTGTGAGAAATCATAGTTTGGTGGATTGGATCACAAGTAGACACATTCCCGTTTACACCTGGTGTTTAAATCTGTCTCTTTTGTCCTCTTTCAGTCTCTTCTGTCCTGATTTACATTACATTTACATTAATGCATTTAGCAGACGCTTTTATCCAAAGTCACTTACAACTTGGGAGTACAGGAAGCGATTGGTCATGAAGAGTCGAGTGAGCGCAACAAGTGCCTGAAATACTCAGTCCGTGTACATTGCTCAGTGTAGCACAGGCTAGAGTAGCGAGGGAAAGAGGGAAGACAGAGGAAAAGAAAGGTTTTTTTTTATGAGGTAAAGTGCTCACGGAAGAGATGAGTTTTTAGTTGTCTTTTGAATGTTGTCAATGATTCTGCGTTTCGGATGGCGGTGGGAAGATCGTTCCACCAGCTGGGAACGTTGAATGAGAATGTTCTGGAAAGGGATTTTTTGCCTCTGTGATGGTACCACAAGCCATCGTTCCTTCGCTGAGCGAGTGCTAGCCAGTGCAGAGAGATGAAGAGTGGTGTGACGTGGGCCCTTTTGGGCTCGTTGAAGACCAGACGTGCTGCTGCATTCTGAATCATTCGAAGTGTTTGGATCGCACAAGAGGGGAGTCCAGCCAGAAGCGCATTGCAGTAGTCAAGTCTAGAAATAACCAGGGCCTGGACAAGAAGCTGTGTTGCGTGCTCTTTTAGGAACGGTCTAATCTTCCTGATGTTGTGGAGCGCAAACCTGCACGAGCGAGCCGTAGGACAGCTGGTCATCAAATGTTACTCCAAGATTTCTGACTGACTTTGATGGGGAAATCAAGGATGTACCTAACTGGATGATGAAGTCATGTTGTATAGTGGGACTGGCAGGGAAGACGAGGGGAGATGATTTCTTTTAGGGGAGGGTCTATGGGTGGGAAATGTATGAGCTTTTTCAGATCTTTCCATCTAATGGACGACATAAACTCGCGCAATTTCCATATGAACACGCACAGAGACAACAAAACATGGAGAGAATCAGCTTTCGTTTCTGCTCTGACAGCCGCAAGACAAACCGAACGCTCTGAGTGTGTGTTAGAAATCAGGGATGGTGAGAGAACATTGTGCTTGGGATGTTTTTCGCTTCCCATAATGTTAAGGCATTAGGTCGGTGGACAGAGAGCAGATGGTCTTTTAGTGGCTGTTTGAGCACATTTGGCCACATGAGCGTTGCGATGCAGAAACAGACACTGGATTCTCCAAAGACACGGCCTGGTCTGTCGTGGTGGACACTGGTCCGTGTCACTGATGTGGTGTGTCATATCCGCTGTGTCTTCTGTTTTACGCTGATAAACACTGCATTTGTGTTTCTAATGATTGTTAAGACTGCTCCTCACATTCTCTGCTGGGTTATGAAAGGGCTTCTGGTTTCCAGTGAGTTTGGCCTCAGTCAAATGCTTTTCTTGTCTGCTGAAGTTTTTTTTGTCTTCTGTGGGATCATTTATGTCTCGATGAGGGCAGTTCATTCTTTCTGCAGACTGACAATTCAAGTGCACTGCATTCTGGGAAGGGCTTAGTAAGCACAAAGAAAGCGCTGGCATGCAAAACGATTCCCACAAGACACCCCCAAAATGCGAAACACGTCTAATAGTGTTAAAGAGACACGAGAGCGGCAAAACAGACTCTGTTCTTATAGTGAAGCTTTGCTTTGTGCTGATGTGACTCCCCTTCATTTGATGAGGAGGATCTGATCGTCTGGTTTATGGCCAAAGAGAAAATAATCAGCACATTTTTATCTTACACTAGATTGCGTTACCACATGAGGCCTTTTTTATTTCATTTCAAACAAAGAACCATTGTGATCTGAACTGTTACTCAACCACATTTTCGGGATTCCTGTGGGGCTTTGGAAGCTCCGCCCTGAACGTGACATCACTGTTCTCTTGTGATGACATCACCCTGTGTTTCCCTCCTCCATGTTTCTCTGTGTGGTGATAGAAAAACTGCCTCATGGAGCCGGATTCACAAAACATTCTTAAGAATGAAATTATTCAACTGCCAATTTCTTCTTATTTTCTAACTTAAGAAAAATTAGAATTAGCGCGTGCTTTACAAAAACTCTCCCACTTGACCACAAGCACAGGTGAATCTACAGATTTACCATATCACTTATAATAGACTATAGTAGATGTAAGGATGAAACTATCACGTTAAACATAGACTTCTGTGTCGATAAATTAAACTTGTGTACTATTGAAATTGATTTCTGGACATTGTAATGTTATTTTTTTCTGCAGTTGTTATTGTACATATCATTGTATTAAAACCCCACCTCCACACCCCCATTCCTGTCCCACCCACTTTTTAAAACAAAGTTACGCCACTGCTCATACCGGTAACCACATGGCAAGGCCGGTGATCACACAAATATCACACACTTTATCTTCAGAAAATACAAATCTGGTTCTTTTGTGGAGGGGTTACTGTAAATGGGGAATTTTATTTCCAACCCCTCTGAGCTTGTGTGATAAATAGAGAACTTTCCCCCGGTGGGACGCGTGTGTATTTGCGGTTACATGGTGAGTCAAAGTGAAACTGATACCCTTGACACAGTTGGCCTTTTTCATGCTGATCCGCTCTCATTGAAAATCGCGAGCTCACATTGAGGTTTGAGAAGGGAGTGTGGATGGAGCAACAGTGTAACATCCCACTGACGGTGACGGCAAGATCAATCGCTAAAGTGTGATGCCATGTTTGTGTGTAAAGGAACGAGGAAAAGGCTGTATTTGCTGTCCTTATCTTTGACTTTCCCTCTTTACTTCATCTCTTACTCAATGTTGTCATAGTTTCCACCACAACACTGGAGTTACTACAGTTACTGTGAGTAGAATAAACCTGTGGGAACTGGCTGTTTCTCACCTCTGTCATCACCAGACGACATTAATATGACATTACTCAAAGCTTGAACGGTTGCATTAGATCCAGTATTCATTTATTATGTCATGTACTGTAATTTTGCTCACTATGGTAGATGTCAAGGAGACTGTTGGAATTAAACTTATTATTAACCATGGTCATATTCCTGAAGCTAGCTAAAGTGTTATGTGTAGAAATCAACCAATATTGATTTTTTTTTATAACCGATTCCGATCAGTTGTGTTTTTCATTTGTGTATCTTTCAAATGGAGAACAATAATTGAGTCTATCAACTGAGTCTATCAACTTTGCATTAATGTAAACATTTTAAGCTCTGGTTTAGGTGTTGTTTGTTAGGTTAAAGAGTGAAGACAAATTAAAATGGATAAAGTCTACGGAACAATCTAACCATTTCATTTTTTAAATATGTCTCTCCTTTCTTGCCGTATACATACTTTCTATGTTTGCTAGTGAGTTTTTCTCACTATAGTCCCCTTTATCTCGCTCACTGGGGCTGTAACTGCTTACATACATTTATTGTGAAAGTTGCTTTTACAAATAATCTTTAATTGAAAATGTTCTTCTTCGGGTTTATACATCCAACATTAAGTATAGCCAATTTCAGTTTGGAAACAATATGTTGTATTTATAATGTCACACTTACTATTTATCTAACAGTTTACATGTTTTTTCATGCATACAAATATATAGATGGATTTTGGGAAGGGGGTCCCTCATAAAAGGTTTGTCATATTTGGGCATCATCCCTCTTTCATTTGTCCGTCACTGCCTATGACGAAAACGAGAGTATGGATTAGGGCAGCGCAATTAATCGAATTTCTAATCGTGATTACAATTACTGATGCCACAATTATGTAATCGTTCAAAGGCTCAATTACAAAAAAAGAAAAAAAGTCCCCTTACATTATTCTGTGTGCTTAAGATTTGTGTGTTTTTGTTTTCTTTCTACGGGTTATAACATTATAATAACATGCATATTTATACTTTTATTATTATTAAGAAAGAAATCAAACCAATTTATAGTTTACATTTTAGGCTTACTGCTATAGAAAAGCAATAAAGTTTTTTCAGGAATAATGTTTTCAGCTTATTTTTATATGCCTGATGAAGGTCATGAGACCGAAACTTTCGAAACTTTTATCTTTTGCAAGGATCGATAGTGTGCAGGATTTCCTTTAACTTTTGAGCTTTTGCATATACAAATATGACATGTAGTCACTTCAAACAATGGTATAAAGCTATTCAAAACATCATTCAATGTAAATTGTGTTAATCGTAATTTAATAATCGCAATTACAATTTCAAGGGAATAATCTACAATTATGATTTTTGTCATAATCGTGCAGCCCTAGTATGCCCTAATATATCTCTATATCACGGCCTTATGTCCACTTTAACGCATCCTCTGTGACGGCCGAGAGACATATACAGCTGTATTAATTCATGTGCATCCATACTTTAGTTTTCGTCATAGGCAGTGACGCACAAATGAAATGGGTCATAGTATGCATAAAACGGAAATTGTAACACTTGAGCATGCAAAAAAATCCTGTGACCACATGAGTCTGTATATTTTTATTTTTGCAAAGGTCCCTTTAGGGGCTCTGTAAAAATTCATTTCGAATGGCATGTTATTTTTTGGCGCTCTTGAATAGGTGACCTGTTTCATGAAGCTGGTTTCAGTGGCTACCCAGGGAAGTTTGAGGTTAGTTTGCACAAACTCTGGTTTTTGGGGTTCAAGATTGGTTTTTAGCAGTTTTTATCACCATGCTAACTTGCGCTGTGTAGCTATCCTGATCAGAAGCAGGTTTTATTCTGGGCAAGAGATTGCAAACCAAAACTGGACCTATCAGTTCTCTGTCAACTCTGAGTTTGATCCAGAAAGAAACAGTAATATTGTGAATTATTATTACCATTAAAAATAATGGTTTTCTATTTTAATATACTTTTAAAATATAATTTATTTCTGTGATGCAAAACTGAAAAACTTCCTCAGCCATTACTCCAGTCTTTAGTTTCACAAACTAAAGCCCTTCAATGAAGACGACGGTGTGGCGTTTAAAGATCATTTCCGATGACTGACATCACAGAATTTACCGGTATTTTGGTGTGTGAATGTCTCTAACTGGTAAAAAGCTGCGTTGCTTGTGTGAACAGCACATTTGTGTATTTACCAATACAGGCGTTCTGGGGTTTTATTTACGGTTATTTACCGGGAGTGCTGTGTGAAAGGGGTTAGTGTTTCTGTGTTGTTTCCCCTCATACCAGAGTCCTGCACGGGACGGGTGACCCGCGAATATTGCTGAAACGGGTGAAAAGCATCCTAGTACGTCGGAAACGGGTGCGGGTCGGGTCGGACAAGGGAGAAACACGGGTCTAAACACGGGTTTTAAACAGTCACGTGCAAACGAATATAGGCCTATATATAAACAATATATGCATGTATATTGTAGATGTGTTCCTAAAAATATGTATATACAAAAATATGCCTTGTCTGTATTCCAAGTTGATAAAAATTTCAAATCCATATCAGTTTATCTGTGGCCGCGCCATATTTTTTTTATAATGGTTTTCTATGGTAGGAAAACGTTTAACGTGTAATTATACGTGTTGCTTTCATATTCTGGGCTCATCTGATTTTTTTGTACATAGTATACGTTATTAGTATTATGTTTACTGAGTTTGGTCTCTTAATAACAGTACATTAAGCCACGTTAAGCTCCCGGCAGAAGTTGTCCTTGTGTTAATGGTCGTGTAATAACTTCTGTATGCTGGCAATAAACATTTTTGGAAGTGTGTCTATAATGTGACATGCTAAACTGATTTTATTGCGGGTGCGGGTCGGGTGTCGGTTCTATTTTAAGCGGGTCGGGTCGGGTGCGGATTTTATTTAGGGCTGCTGTCGGAAAACGGGTCGGATGCGGGTTTAAGCACTGCGGGTACGGGCGGGTGCGGGTTTTTAAAATCGGACCCGTGCAGGACTCTGCCTCATACGCAGTGCTGTTATGGCATCTTGTGCTATTCTTAATGTTTGATTATTTTCTAGTTGAATCAGATGTGCTTAAATATCAGAATAAATATTGGTAAAACCAAGCGGCACCCTTCCGGTCTCTCTATTGAATCCAATACGGAAGTGACTATAACTGCAATTCATCGACTGGCCACTAGAGACAGGCTCCAAAAGAGAGTAAATCCCATAGACCCCCATGTTAAATTGGCCAAATTCACAGCAGAATTTTTTTTTATTTTGGTCTATATAGCTCATTTTGCCTAGCTTGGATGCCAGCCGAACTTAGCCCCGCCCACAACATTTGAGGTCGGGAAGTTCGGTCTGGACTTGATCCGTTGTGGAGCAACTATGCTTGAACCAGAGCTGTTCGGACCAATGAAATTGTCAGGACGGGCTTTAGACGATGATGGACAGATGATCAACAGTAACGTAATCATCAACGTCACCAAAGAGCGCTTGGATTGAATTTGTTCTAATTCTAAACAAAGAACTTGTTGGTATGCGTTCACCTTCACTATTTCTCTCAGAAATGATGATCGTGTTGTAAGTACTTAAACTAAAGTATCCTTACATTATTTTACAACACCGGCAAAGATTGTTTACACTCATCTTCTCTTTCTTCTCAATCTTTCCTGGTTCGGTTGAAACACGTCCCATAATCACAGCCCAATGGAGCAGATCAGACTCATATTCTGACTAGAATTGAGTATGACGAAGTCAGGCTAATTTTGCCCGTCATGACAACTGTGAGGGGGTGAATTTTTTTCACCTCATCTGTTTAAATTATATTAAGCCTTGAATTATGCATAACTAAGGGTGTGGCCACTTGAGTGACAGGTGGATTGCCGCTGCTGGTTTCAGCAATCAGGCACCTCAGCTCCACCCACATCCCGCCTCTTTGCCCATTTTTGGTTATCTGGGAGTGATGTTCCCACTTTGGGCTTCAAAATTGCTCTTCAGAAACCTAAGGGTGACGCCACGGACACTTCGTTTTATACAGTCTATTGGTAGAACTGATTATCAGATGATTTTTATTATTTGGCAGTGGAATCAAAAATCAGAGACCTCAATATGAACTCAATTCAGAACAAAGTCTTCCAGGACCAAATGTCCATTCATTTTATAGGCTGTCAATCATTTTGTCTGCACTTATTTCCCATTGAAACATTGGAGACAAATTGATAGTTGATTAATGAAATGTAACCGCAAATGCTGTTCTCCTGAAATATGAACCAAATCCTTTGGAATGGTTCCACGTCCAAAATGGCATGGTAATGCCCCGTTCCTGTTTGTTGTTGGTTTGGTTTCCTGACCCAGGGCCGGGATCAGCATTCGAGCGATGAACGGAGTGACCATCTGCTTTAATGAAGTGAAGAGAGACGTTAGAGATGTGTGAGAGCCCGCTGTGATGGGGCAGATCTGAGACCGCAGTGAAGTCAGACGGATAGAGGGAATGATTAACAGCATCCTGTCCGTCTCCGCTTTCATCATTAGAGGCTGATAACAGAGCCCTGGGGATCACGCATCATGGATTACCCAGCATCCCCCACGTCCGCCGGACCGGATCGGTTTCATCAGTCTAATGGACAGTCCTCCATTGACAAACGCTTCACTTTCATTCAGGCCCACGCTTTATCTGTGTTTGCATCTCTTACTATTGTTGTGTGATTTGATCAAACCTTAGTGCACAGCATTTGGGCCTGGTGGACCACAGAACAACATCCTATCATCAGGAAGAAACAGGACTCTCGGACTCTGAAGATGACGTTGTTTGTTTTGACAAGTATATAGGAGTGGTCGTCTTTGACTCATTTCTATATCTGTATCTTGTCTGGGAAATGGTGTTCAGGGCTGTGGTTTTCAAACTCTTGTTATTATCAGCACTGCATGTGCTATTATAAAGAATTATAAACGAGCTGAAACATATCATACTTCTCTCCCTAAAGACAGGTAAATTACGGGACACATCAGCATTCTTTGCCTTTCCCAGATGAGTACAGTAGAAATGGTGCAGTTCCTCTTTCCGTCTAAAAATAATCCTCTTTATTTGCATTCATTGTGGCCACACTGCCCTGTGCCGATCATTGAACATAAGCGGGAATTCGTTTAATAAAGCCTTTTACACGGTTACTCGCCAGTTAATGGCCCATTGTTATGAGGACAAACGCATTTCCTGGTTGCAGTTCCTTAATGATGGCAAAGATAAAATACAGGAACGACGCAACACTTGCCAAGTGCATTAAAGTAATAACTGTGAAATATATGCATTTGTGTGAAGTAACATAATTCAGTGGCAACTTCCAGTGCATAAAAGTTTCTTTCTTGCCTTCCTTGAACTCATTGTGTTCTCATTTAGGTCCTATGGTGTGTGTATGTCAGAAGGTAATGCTGTGCTCAGCTGATTTCCATTCATGTGATGATGATTTGCAAAATAGACTGTACTAGAACTGATGGTCGGACTGATTAACAACTCACTTACCCCTTTTTGTCATAATGAGGCAAAGACATATATCATCTTGACACACATTGATTTGGAGGTTTACAGCTGTAGGCTTTAGATCAGGAGGTGGCTGTTTTTCTGCTCCTGTCACAGTTCAGAGGGCAGGATGGATTCGCTGGGGTCATCGAGTGGCAGATGGACTCCCTCAGGCTCTGATCAGATCAATCCAGAGGACAGTGAGATATCAGCCACTGGCTGCTGTTATGACACCACGCACATGATGGATCATCTGACGTCATGCTGAAGCTCATGTGTTTACTTGAGCTCCGGCTCCTGTCCGAAACATGTTCTTACTGAGTTATAACAGTATTATCATATTCATGAATGCACCATTTCGTTTCCTGGTGTTATCCATTGTTAGAAGGGACATTTTCACACCGGTGGAGGTGGAGGTGGAGGTGGAGGTATCAGGGAGCGGGGTATTGAAATCGGTTTTGATTTCCAAAGTAGACACTTTCAGTTTATAATTGTAGTGTCCATTGTTCAACTGAACTAAATGGTTTTTGTTTTTATACAAAAAAGCAAAAGTGATGGGAAAGTAATGTAATCGGCCGAACACCGCGTAACACTGTGTAACACCGGTAACAGTGTAACAGTGTAAGGATCCACCGGAGGCAAGGTTGGTGATGAACCCATGTGCAGTTTATTTACACTCACCTAAAGGATTATTAGGAACACACACTAATACTGTGTTTGACCCCCTTTCGCCTTCAGAACTGCCTTAATTCAACAAGGAGCTGAAAGCCTTCTTTAGAAATGTTGGCCCATATTGATAGGAGAGCATCTTGCAGTTGATGGAGATTTGTGGGAAGCACATCCAGGGCACGAAGCTCCCGTTCCACCACATCCCAAAGATGCTCTATTGGGTTGAGATCTGGTGACTGTGGGGGCCATTTTAGTACAGTGAACTCATTGTCATGTTCAAGAAACCAATTTGAAATGATTGGAGCTTTGTGACGGTGCATTATCCTGCTGGAAGTAGCCATCAGAGGATGGGGACATGGTGGTCATAAAGGGATGGACATGGTCAGAAACAATGCTCAGGTAGGCCGTGGCATTTAAACGATGCCCAATTGGCACTAAGGGGCCTAAAGTGTGCCAAGAAAACATCCCCCACACCATTAAACCACCACCACCAGCCTGCACAGTGGTAACAAGGCATGATGGATCCATGTTCTCATTCTGTTTACGCCAAATTCTGACTCTACCATCTGAATGTCTCAACAGAAATCGAGACTCATCAGACCAGGCAACATTTTTCCAGTCTTCAACTGTTCAATTTTAGTGAGCTTGTGCAAATTGTAGCCTCTTTTTCCTATTTGTAGTGGAGATGAGTGGTACCCGGTGGGGTCTTATGCTGTTGTAGCCCATCTGCCTCAAGGTTGTGCGTGTTGTGGCTTCACAAATGCTTTGCTGCATACCTCGGTTGTAACGAGTGGTTATTTCAGTCAAAGTTGCTCTTCTATCAGCTTGAATCAGTCGGCCCATTCTCCTCTGACCTCTAGCATCAACAAGGCATTTTCGCCCACAGGACTGCCGCATACTGGATGTTTTTCCCTTTTCACACCATTCTTTGTAAACCCTAGAACTGATTGTGCGTGAAAATCCCAGTAACTGAGCAGATTGTGAAATACTCAGACCGGCCCGTCTGGCACCAACAACCATGCCACGCTCAAAATTGCTTAAATCCCCTTTCTTTCCCATTCTGACATTCAGTTTGGAGTTCAGGAGATTGTCTTGACCAGGACCACACCCCTAAATGCATTGAAGCAACTGCCATGTGATTGGTTGGTTAGATAATAGCATTAATGAGAAATTGAACAGGTGTTCCTAATAATCCTTTAGGTGAGTGTATATCCAAGCATGAACAAAGTAAACAATGACTTGACCTAAAACATAAACTTGGACTAAACATAGACTCACCAACAGAGGTTACAACATCAATACACGACAAAGTAGCAGAAAACAAGAGGCTTTAAATACATGAACTTTGGGAACACATGACTAAGACAACCAATGAACAACCATAACTCATAACCACATGACATGACAAGACAATGAACCAATCAGAATGTGACACAATCGCAAAGGGAAGCACAAGACATGAGGGCAAGGGAAGCACATGGCAAACAGGAACATGACAGTGAGAATACAAAATAAAAGACATGAAAACGTAAACGTGAAACAAAACCAGCCGTGACACGAAGACTACCACAGCAAATCTAATTTTTCCATTATAAAACAGTAGTGGTTGTGGATGTTGAGTCAGTCAATCCAGTATTCCAGTCACTGCACAGCACCCAGAGACAAACCATTAACATTAGCAGTAGTGTCCGCATCCACTTATGATGGGGGGAGAGAGAGATAATAATGCAAGAGATCAACAATTGCACATTTTATAAACAGGGCAAACGGCATATAGCAGAAAGAGGAATAGGGTCCTTGTTGTTCGTCATCTTTACTTTATTTTTTACAATGCTTTATTAATCTAATTAACTTCTGCTATGATAAAGAGACATCCGCTGTTGCACTGTGTGTTTGTGCATTTTGGGGGCTGAGCCCTGAAGGCAGGGGTGTGTTTGTTTAGGTTGATCTCAACAGTGTTCAACAATGAATCGCTTACTGCACCTTTAATATTTACATGTGAGTGAGTTAGTAACCATTTCTAAGTGTTAAGTGACTCGAGACTGCTGCATTGTGAATATATTCTGTTGCGTCTCATGACTGCATTCACAAACTTTCTGTATTTCCTCATTCAAATTGTCAGTTTGTATTTTGTTGGCCAACCTCATGTCTAATTGTCACAACGCTCCGCTACCAACATACAAGAGCAGGCGTACAACATTGTGTAAATGACCCAAGTTTGGGGCCGACATAAAAAGCCATTCAAGAAAGTGATTAAAACGCAAAGAGAAAGTTGCAATGGCCAGGGAAAACATATTTATTCATAATTGAAATAATAATAAAACAAGCGAATACAATTAGCAAATCCCCTAACTCGTGAAAAATCATAAACAAAAAAGTCAGCTTGCTTGTGTCTGTATTTGGGGGTAAACGCAGAGGCTAGAAGAGAAGAGCAGGCCGATCAAACACTGTCTTTGAGAATGCATCAAGCATTACATTACTTCATTTTCAGTTGGACATCCTGTTGTGTTATAGTTTTGTTATCGATGTGTAGTGAATGAGGACAGCAGGGCATTGTGTAGACCGTTCCATTACTTCAGCAGTGCTAAAGGAGCTTCTCCTTGAAAGCATTATTGGTGTATGAATGTTATCAAAATGATCACCTTTGACCTTGAGTTCATGTCGTGTCTGATCCGCAGGTGTTGTGAGTGCGGGGCGTCTCTCTCGCACTGGTACTATGAGAAGGACGGGCGTCTCTTCTGTAAGAAGGACTACTGGGCCAAATTCGGGGAGCTGTGTCATGGCTGCTCAGAGCCCATCAGCACCGGACTCATCATGGTGAGTCCAAACCGGCCGTCTCTCCACACCCCACAATCCTGCCCGTCCTACGGTTTCCCACAGCCACTCCAGTTACAGGACTCTGCAGTGCTCCATTCACACAGTTACTGCTGCCCGATCACACATGAGCAAATCAACGGCACTCTTGTGTGCTTTCGTGAAAGAGCTGCTATCTATAATTCAGAGATGGTGTTAATGAAGGGAAAGTTTGTGCGGCCGTTTGTCTTCATGCATTCACTGCGAGCTGTATTATTTAGCCTTTCTACAAGAGCAAGAGCTGTTTATTAGGAATCATTTGAATGATTTATGACCTTTTGAATTCTTTCATTGTCCCTGAATCCTCATATATAAACTCTTTTGCATACAGTCTTGGCATGGCGTATCTGTGGCCAATGCAGGTTATCATCTGGTTTGTTTGCACAGAAAATCATTTTCACCGCACCAAAAAAGTGTATTTTTAATATCAGGTTAAAATCAGTTATTATCAGGGTTTTTCCTGGGTCAAAAATGGTCTTCGGTGGTGGCTGACAGACATGGTCATCCATACACACACACACACACACACACACACACGCACGCACGCACAGTAAAAAAGTACCCTACCCACGTGATCTGCAAGTGCAATACTGACAATAAATTTTAAATAAATTCAAAAAAAAGTTTGAAATCTTATTTTGATACCTTGATGTTTGTTTTTGTTCCTCATTTTTACACTATTTACTGATAATTGTTTTGGTATATAATCATATCCATATTAAAAAGTAGTATTAAAAAATGAACAAATAGCCACATTTTCTGCCATATACAATTTCATAAAATTATCAGCTAGCTAACAACAACTTTGTTCTGAGTTCACCTCACTCCATTCTAAACTAAATGATTTTAGGCTATTTATTTAACTACACATTGTCCAAATAAATAAGCTGAAAGACTGTGGATGATTAAAGCTAACTCTTACACCCACTCTTGCTAAATTGTGTAAGCACACTTGTGTTCTCATTTCAGATGTGTTCAGAGTAAATTATTAAACTGACTCATGAGTTCAGTGTTGGACTGATCAGTTGTTCTAACCAGTCGTTAAAATGATTCGGTTCAAAGGAGTCATATAGGTCGCGAATCGGACATTAGCAGACGCGTTGTGTGTGAATCCCGTCTGTTAGAACATCGCAAAAGATTTGTCAACACACAGAAAACACTTCATAACCGGATAGGATTTGTTTCCTGTTTATTTAAAGTATGCTTTATGTCAGCTGGTCAGAGAATCAGTCAATGTTTTTTGAGTGCATTTCACACCCAGCGGTAATTAAAGGGAAACATTGTCTGATAGCGCCACGTGCAACATGGATTCGGTCTTCCGACCTTTTGATTTTGATTAACGTAATATGTGAAATATTAGAAAGCTAAGAATGCTTATTTTGAAGACAGAGAGAGTGCGAGTTAGGAGCTCTGATCATTGTCTCTGTCACTCAGTTAATGCAAGCCAGCAGTCATCTATTAATCATCTATATAAAAATGTTCAATGTAGGAAAAACCCTGACTATGCACCATGCATACAGTTGCCATATAGATTTCATTTTAGGGCTGCACACTTAATCTACCTAAATAAAACTCAAATTGCTCTATTGCAGAGGCTAATTACATAAATATATGCTTTGTACCGCCATGTGTTTCAAAGTGAAGCGCGGCCCTGTGTTCATTTACACATGAGCAACTCATGACACTCAGAGGGGGTCAATTTAACGTTAATGCTGCTCCACACCACATGAATGTGAGGTGTTAATGAGGAAATTTAGCGGCATTTGGGCAAGCAACATGCATAGGATTCTGTGATTTCTGTGATGTGGAAAACGTGGACGCAATCACGGGATACAAATGTAATTTACTGTATAACACGGAATGTCATGGAAGTTGGCAAAATGTAAATGATTAAATCAAAAGTAGGACTGGACACAGTAAAAAAATATTGTTGGTTTAACTTGAAAAAGTAAGTTGCCTGGTTGCCTTAATTTTAAGTTAATTGAAATTCAATGGAGGAAATTTGGTTTAATCAACAGAAACTCAAAATATTATGTTATCTGAATAACACAAATGATCTAAGTTGATTCGATAAAATAAACATTTTTGTGATAACAAATCTTAAACAATTTATTTACAGTATGTGAATATTAAGGCATGACTGCTATTGAAATAGTAAGTCTGTGTGAATGAGCAGTTTTGTCTACTACACATACCTCATATGAAGTTTTATATGAATACAAACCCTTCTCTTTTGTTTTGGATTTCAATACGAAACTGCAAATAAGGATGACTTATCATCTTTTCAGCAATATGAAATGATAACATGACCAGCATTTCCTGCTTAGGGTGATGGCGAAGATTCATATCATTTGTTCTCAAGAAACCATTCATTCAGACTGAACCATGCCCTGGTTATAGTTTCCGCTGTTCTGTAATTATTGTTGTTGATCAAATCATGTTGTGCATCGGACCAGGTCATTGTCTGTGTAATATGATATTTCACATCCACTAAGGTGTTTCTTCCTCATGTTTAAGGAAAAAAGCACTATGGCTGACAAGAGGGAGGGTTGAAACACAAGTACTTATAATAGTGATTGAATGAATGAGAGCTTACTTGTTTGAGTGATGTGCCGTTTTTAGATTTTTAGTTTTCTCCTTTACTTCTTTCCAGTTTTTGAATTTACTTTTCATTTGTTTACATCCTGATTTCAAATTAAGTTTGGACATTTCATTAAACACAATAAATGCATGCAAAAAGCAGTAACTCTTCACATTCATTTACGCAGTTTAAGCATGAGCTTTTGTTTGTGACAGAGAAAAGGGCTAAATATGTTAAAATGACCAAAATACACCAGTGCAAATAGTTTGTCTTCAAAATGAGCAGTGTCAGTGTCGTGGGGCAGTTGGTGTTCGTTTTTAAAGACCCGAGTTCAAATCCGCCTCTTTCTTCTCCCTTTGCCATTGTGTATCAGCTTAGAGAGGCATTTATTTAAAAAAAATGGAAGATAAAGAAAATAATTGAGGGAATAAATATTCAAAAAGAAATTGAAAAAGAAAATTGAAATACAGTGCCTAACTGGTATTTAATAGTGGGAATGGAAAGGGTTTATCGGGTTGGGGTCGGTCTAGTGAAGGGCTTTAGGGATTAAATAAAACAGCATCCATTTATGATTTTAATAAATGTAATCATATACACTGAATATGTTGTTATTATTGCACTGTTTTATAATATGCAACAATACACTGCAAAAAGTAGGTTATCTGCAACTATTTGCACTATTTACACATAGTGCAAAAAATACTGCTATTTCCACATAGTGTAAATAACATCTAGCACTATTTACACATTAGGTGTAAATATTAATGATATTAAGATACTATACTAAGTGCAAATAACGATACGTGCTATTTAAAGTCAAATAGTGCAAAGAAAATACTTTTTGTCGCTATTTTATGTTTTTTTTAATAGTATATATATAAAAACCCACCTTTTTAGCAGAGCATTTGATTAATTTGTTGCTTTATTTTTCAGTTTTATTTATTCTTATTTATTTATTTTTTTTAAATCTGTAGCACTTTGAGATTTTGTTTAATGTAAAGTGCGTTACAAATAAAATGTATTATTATTATTATTATTATTATTATTATTATTATTATTATTATTATATTCCAGGTTAATGACTGCATGACTTTCACAGTAATTCCTCAGTAGGACTTCTCTTGTGTCTAACTGCACTCTTGGAATATCAGACTGTATTTCTACAGTTCATGTGTACTATGAAGCTACCCAGCATGCAGTGCGGCATGAATAGATTATGCTGTGGAGTTTCTTGATACTTGTTGGTTTGATCTGTGCTGTTGAACTTACTTTTGGTTCACTTTTAGCAGTTTGTTTGTTTTTTAATGTTCCTAATTTATCTTTATAATTATTATTATTATTATTATTATTATTTGTTGAGTGTCATCATTGTTGTGTTTTGAGTATTGATGTCTGTGTATCATTAGGTGATGGAAGAAAAAATATCTTGTGTTGCAAGATAAATCTTAGCAGCTGCTTTACTATTGTCAAATATATACAAACGATTATGAATTTGAGATGTTGGGAATCTTTATGCTGGAATAACGTTAATAATAATATAGTTTGGCTAACTTAAAATCCGCTGATTAGCTTATGTTATATTCTAGCTTGTCATTGTTTTAACAAATGTTTTCATTTGTCTCACTTCTGACTTGGCTAGATCAGAAATTTGAATATGAATATACAAGGTACAAGATCCCGAGCAAATGCAACACTGATCACCATCATGGTGACTTCAAAACAATTACAGCACTAAACGATATCATTTCTTACAGTGGCATGATTAAAGACAACTTTATCATGTGAATTCACAGACCAGAGCAGTAAATTACTGTGATGTCAGCATCATTGTGCTGTTGATTAACAGTAATGTGTAAGAAAATGACCCAGCATGCATTAATTTCACTGTAAATTTCTGACTACAGTAATTTATTGTACAATAATACTCTTTAATCCTGTCAATTTTTTAGAGTACACTTGCGCTGCCTAAAACTGAATGGTAACTCCAGTGTGTCTGTCTGTCTGTCTGTCAGCTATCTTTGAATTTATAGCCAGCGTTCAGGCCACACACTTGGCTTATAAAGTGCAGGTGCAGCTAACAGGACGGCTCGCGGGGATGATAAAACCTTTCACCCAGACGGCATGCTGTCATCTGGTTTCTCTCACAGCATGTTTTCTCTGTTGCTCGGTGGGATGGTGACCCTTGTTCTGCGATGTTAGTCAAAACCAGAGTTTGGTTTTGCTCAAATAGCTTCTCGCTGTGAATGTGCTCCTAATGGAACCATAAAGCAGATACTAGACTCTGTGGTCTGTGTTTTTATATCTAAAACGTCTGGTCTGCTTTGGCCGCAGTGCTCGCTTTCTCTCTGGTTTTCAGAGAGCACACTGTGTGATTTAGTGGCACACACACTGCCTCAGGAAGTGCAGGCCCAATAATGAAACTCCCCGGGCTCGGGATAAGTGAATTAAAGATGGCTCAGCATGCACTTCCTGCATTTGATTGACAGACACACATCTTCATTAGGGGATTGAACGAGGTCAGGTCTGTAGACAAGAGGAGGAAGACTCTGGTCAGCGGTACAAGCTGCAGTGACCTAGAAAGAGCCCTCGGTAGCCACAAACTTGAATTGTTACCAGTTTAGAATTTGAGGAGTGATGTGTGAAAAATAATAATAGACTTTATATTAGAAGAATATGTATAGTGAAGTCTTTTAATATTCCATTAACCCTTAAACGCATACCTCTGGTCTTTAGTGACCCTGGACGTCATTCACTACCCTCCTCCTCATTCATTTTATAAAGTTAACCTTCTTAGTATTCCTCAATCAATTCATTATAAACAATGAAATAAGAAAAAAAAGTAATACAATTATAAAAGAATGCTTGTTTTCCCATCATTTAAAAAAAAAAAATTGTATAGCACCAACGACCCGAGGTGTGTAAAGTGTCTAAAGCTCCAGACAACACATTTTGGGACATTTTTACATACCCAAAATAAAAAGGCTGATGCTCACAAGTCATTCTGGTTATACAACCCCAAATCAGAAAAAGTTGGGACAGTATGGAAAACGCAAATAAAAAAAAAGAAGTGATTTCTAAATTTACTTTGACTTGTATTTCATTGCAGACAATATGAACAAAAAATATTTCATGTTTTGTCTGGTCAACTTCATGTCATTTGTAAATATGCATCCTTTCCTGTCATTCAGACCTGCAACACATGTCAAAAAAAGTTGGGACAGGAGCAATTTAGGGCTAGTAATGAGGTAAAATGGTTAAATAATGATGTGATTTGAAACAGGTGATGTCAACAGGTGATTGTAATTATGATTTGGTACAAAAGCAGCATCCAAGAAAGGTCTAATCCTTTAGGAGCAAAGATGGGCAGAGGATCGCCAGTTTGCCAACAAATACGTGAGACAATTATTGAAATGTTTAAAAACAATGTTCCTCAAAGAAAGATAGGAAGAGATTTGGATATTTCACATTCAACAGTGCATAACATAATTAAAAGATTCAAGGAATCTGGAGGACTTTCAGTGCGTAAAGGACAAGGGCGCAAGCCTAAGCTGAACAACCGTGATCTCCGATCCCTCAGGCGGCACTGCATCAAGAATCGTCATTCATCTATAAGCGATATCACCACATGGGCTCAGGAGTCAGGACTACTTTGGCAAACCTTTGTCAAGTACCACAATACGTAGTTACATCCACAAATGCCAGTTAAAACTGTACTGTGCCAAAAGGAAGCCCTATGTTAACAGTGTCCAGAAGCGGCGTCAACTTTTCTGGGCTCGGAGGCATCTGGGATGGACCATCACACAGTAGAAACGTGTACTGTGGTCAGATGAATCAGTATTTCAGGTATTTTTTGGGAGGAATGGACGCCGTGTGCTCCGGACCAAAGAAGAAAAGGATCATCCAGACTGTTACCAGCAACAAGTCCAAAAGCCAGGGTCTGTCATGGTATGGGATTCTGTGAAGGCACGATTAATGCTGAAAAGTACATAGAGATTTTGGAGCATAATATGCTGCCTTCAAGAAAACATCTTTTCCAGGGACGTTCATGCATATTTCAACAAGACAATGCAAAACCACATTCTGCACACATAACAAAGTCCTGGCTGCGGAGGAAGAGGGTACGGGTACTTGACTGGCCTGCCTGCAGTCCCGACCTGTCTCCAATAGAGAATGTGTGGCGCATTTTGAAGCGCAAAATGCGACAACGAAGACCCCGTACTGTTGCCCACCTTAAAATTACACCTGAAACACTTCATCACTTGGTGTCTTCAGTCCCTAAACGTCTTTTAAGTGTTGTGAAAAGGAATGGCAACATTACAAAGTGGTAAATGCTTTACTGTCCCAACTTTTTTTGAAATGTGTTGCAGGTCTGAATGACAGGAAAGGATGCATATTTACAAATGACATGAAGTTGACCAGACAAAACATGAAATGTTTTGTGTTCATATTGTCTGCAATGAAATACAAGTCAAAGTAAATTTTGAAATCACTTCTTTTTTTCTTTTTTTTTGCGATTTCCATACTGTCCCAACTTTTTCTGATTTGGGGTTATAGAAACATAACCAAAATATTTCTAGAAAGCCAACACTTGAGAGTTAACAGCTGAATACTCAGAATTACTCAGACTGTTATTAATATGGAGATATATAGGCTCAAACATCAAAAACAAAAATAAAAAATATTAAGAATGTATTTTTAAATGTATACAAATATTATGTGAATGTAGAATAACAACTTATAACCACAACTTAAGTGAAGCCACAAGTGTGGCCATGCTTCATTTCAAATCTGAGGCTATTATGTCCAAAACTATGAATTTTATGATACATTTTCTAAGACCATGTGATGTGAGTTTTTAGAGAAGGTGCTATCAAATATGTTGTTTGCCTGCAAACCCCCATTTGCAGTCTTTTGTCTAATGTCTGGCGAGGAGAACAACTCAATGCTACAATGTCCTCACTCGATCGTTTTACACCTCTGAGAGTATGAGCGACTTAATCCTCATTATTCTTTTATCCTTATTCTTTTGTTTGTATTCAGCCATCATAGTCTTTATGCTGGAATGATGGCTTGCCCATTAGCAGCACTCTTTACAGTAATCCACATTGTTCCAATTAAGTCTTTCTAAAAAAAAAATTATAAATAAAAGCACATCCTCTGAACCTTATGTGAATTATTGTAACAAAATAGATATAGCTCCTTGTCCAACGGGTGCATTAGAGCTACAGTAACACAATTTAGCATAAAAAATGTCAATTTAGACCACCATCGAGTGTGTGTATTAGCCTCCAGTTGCGATAGAATAGGGGTTCTATTCATATGGTGATGTTAAAACATGTTATATTTAGCATTTTATATGGAGCTAATCGCTACACCTGCTAGCAGTTATAATATTAACATCCATTATTGATATAAATAGCCGAAATCACATAAAATCACACAAAAACCTTATGCCATAGTTATCGTGTGTTTATTAGCTTCATAGTTCACGCGTAGAGATGTAGAATTGGTTCGTTCTTCACAGAGACAGAATGAGGAAGTGTAAACACAGAAGAGCGTCACGCAGTTAGTTATTTTATGGCATTCATTTTATTTATTCAGTTGCAGACGTTGCATTTTTATTTATTTATTTATAGTTTATTTGGCATTATAATAAGATCTATGGCATTATATTCAGATCTATGGCATTATAATAAGATCTATGGCATTATAATAAGACCTATGGCATTATATATTAAGATCTATGGCATTATATTTAGATCTATGGCATTATATTTAGATCTATGGCATTATAATAAGACCTATGGCATTATATATTAAGATCTATGGCATTATATTTAGATCTATGGCATTATATTTAGATCTATGGCATTATATTTAGATCTATGGCATTATATTTAGATCTATGACATTATATTTAGATCTATGGCATTATATTTAGATCTATGGCATTATAATAAGATCTATGGCATTATATTTAGATCTATGACATTATATTTAGATCTATGGCATTATATTTAGATCTATGGCATTATATATTAAGATCTATGGCATTATATTTAGATCTATGGCATTATATTTAGATCTATGGCATTATATTTAGATCTATGGCATTATATTTAGATCTATGACATTATATTTAGATCTATGGCATTATATTTAGATCTATGGCATTATAATAAGATCTATGGCATTATATTTAGATCTATGGCATTATATTAAGATCTATGGCATTATTTAGATCTATTACATAATATTCAGGTCTATGGCGTTATATTTAGATCTACGGCATTATATTTAGATCTATGGCATTATATTAAGATCTACGGCATTATATTTAGATCTATGGCATTATATTAAGATCTATGGCATTATTTAGATCTATGGCATTATATTTAGATCTATGGCATTATATTTAGATCTATGGCTTTATATTTAGATCTATGGCATTATATTTAGATCTATGGCATTATATTTAGATCTACGGCATTATATTTAGATCTATGGCATTATATTAAGATCTATGGCATTATTTAGATCTATGGCATTATATTTAGATCTACGGCATTATATTTAGATCTATGGCATTATATTAAGATTTATGGCATTATTTAGATCTATGGCATTATATTAAGATCTACGGCATTATATTTAGATCTATGGCATTATATTAAGATCTACGGCATTATATTTAGATCTATGGCATTATATTAAGATCTATGGCATTATTTAGATCTATGGCATTATATTAAGATCTATGGCATTATTTAGATCTATGGCATTATATTTAGATCTATGGCATTATATTTAGATCTATGGCTTTATATTAAGATCTATGGCGTTATATTTAGATCTATGGCATTATATTTAGATCTACGGCATTATATTTAGATCTATGGCATTATATTAAGATCTATGGCATTATTTAGATCTATGGCATTATATTTAGATCTATGGCATTATATTTAGATCTATGGCTTTATATTTAGATCTATGGCATTATATTTAGATCTATGGCTTTATATTTAGATCTATGGCATTAGAATAGAAGTTGTTTTCTCAATTCATGACCCCTTTAAATGACAGGCCCTATACATTAAATAATTTTTATTAATAAGTGTCATGTTGTTTTATTTAGATCAATACTTGATCAAGCAATATTCAGAAACGGGTGATGTTCTTTATATAAGCTATAAGCTATTATTTTTATAATGAACTTTAATTAGATTGTAAAAAACAGACAAAATTACAAAAATAAGGATGAATGATGTTTGAGAGGTATTCTTACCAATAGTAATAAAATACAATTTAATAATATGAATATATTAGATTTTATGCATCTTTGAACTACAGGGAAACGACCACATCCAAGGCCACGAACGCAGACGCTATAGGCTAATTCTGTCTTGTGCGTTAAAGCCCTTTTTCTCCACAAAAAGAGTTTCTAAACTAATTTTTCGTGATATTTGAAGTATCAACATAAAATGATATTATATTATAGTAGGCCTATATTATTAAAAATATACGCTAAAGTTAAACGGAAAAGGATTGTGTCGACATTTGCAAAAAAAAAAGCATTTCCATCAGCTTTACCGGGAAACATTTTGATGTGCAAAACCTTTTTTCGCTTAAAAATGCTTGGATGGAAACCTGGCTTATCTCAGTAAAATGTTTCTTCCAGGATAGGAGGCTGAATTTCCAGAATTGTTGATTGTAATAAATACATTTCATTAAATTCTTGTAATATTATTGATAAGAAATGTTATATGTAATTACAATACAACAGTAGTGTTTTTGTTTAGAGTCGGCTGTGAGCATTCGCTGAGTCTCTGGTGCTGTTTGTGTGGCCTGTGAGTGACCGTTAATGGAGTCTGCCCTTGAAGAGCGTTTCATTTCATTCACTTGAGAGGTTCCATTCGGGTTAAAAGCTAGCCTGCTTTACAAGACACACTCCCATGGAATAGTCTCTTTATAGTTACTTACGTCGAGTGGCGTTCTGTAATGAAATCACTCTCACTCCTTACACATGACACATGAGCGGACGGTCATTCTGTGGAAAACCCTCCTCCCAGCGCTGACACACAACTGGCAACTGTGTGCGTTTCTCATCCATGAGTGTGTTATCTCATCCAGAGCCATGAGAAGACACTATCCCATCAGCCTTTGCGCAATATCATGGGTTGCTTGTGTTTATTTGTGTCGATTCTGTGTGCTCAGTGATAAAGACTCCCCTCGACTGCTTTTCGGACCCCCTAGCGAGTTTCACTGCCATGACTAATTTCAGTCGTTTGTCATGGAAACTCAAGTGTTGAATGTGTGTGTTGTTCTGTTTGGAGTGGTTTCCTCATTCCACACTTTACCCTCATGTCTTATCGCAGATCCACTGATGGGACGATCTGAGAGCATTTACTGTCATTTCTTTAGAATCAGGGTTTGCTAATGGGGAATTCACTGTTTCTCCTGCTTTTTTTGTTTTGGTCTCAGCCCTCAATGGTGAGATCTGACTGATACCTGCCGTTTCAATCTGATTGGCTGGAGATTTGAAGGTGTGGAGTTATCACACGGTACCATATTTTCAAGATTACTGGCATTAAATCTTTGAGAAATGCCCTGGAGTCTCAGTTCACTTATTTCCTTTTACCATAGCTGTAGATTCGAGTCTGTTTTCCTTGGAGAGGTTGTGTGTGTGTGTGTGTGTGTGTGTTAGTGGGAGGGTTGGGTCGAGTGGGGGAGGTGTGTGTGTGTGTGTCTGCGCAGAGGCGCATGTGCTCGGCAGGAAGTGATGAAGTCACCCACTCGGAGAGATAGAGCGAGAGCGAGAGACAGAGGGAGTAGCACAGAGCTTTCTGGGATGAGCTCAGCGCTGGGCGTATGTGTTGTGTTTATGTGCCGGGTTCGCTAGAATGATCCTCACGCTGTAGCAGCCGGACCGGTCATGGTCGGCGATGTGTTTTACTGGGGCTTCTGCTGTCTGAAACTCTGGAAGAGAGAAAAGAAGGTAAGCCAGATGCTCTTCAGATGATTTGACACACTTTACACACACATCGTTCATTCATTTTCAGCTTAGATGTGTTATTTGATTCATTATAATGTATAAAGGACATACAGTTTGACTCTGATGTTGATAGATTAAAGGAACATTTGAACATATTCAAGCAGACGTGTGTAGATGCAGCTCAGCAAATCTCTGCACGGTTCATTGAATCTGGATGCTCACAGACATGATGACCCTTCATCTCATCCACAACATTATGACTGTCCCGTTTCCAAATGCTCATTCACACATAAGGTCTGTTTTGAGTCTTCTGGCATCTATGAAATGGGAAATTCATGACCTAAAATATAGCCTTTTATTGTATTATTTACAGTAGATTGTCTTGGGATCACATCCTTGACTAGTTAACCAGGTCATGTCTCACAGTATTTGTGTGGCACTGATGTCTGAGCGTCTCTGCGTTTACAGCTGCTGAACAGCACTGGGACACTGGCATGGAAATGTCCACCGTTATTTACATTTATTCATGTAGCAGAGACTTTGACCCGTATCAAACCCATGACATTAGCATGGCTAGTGCTGTACAAGTCAATCTACGCTTTTTGGTACTTTCCAAATCTGTCAGGGAGAAGAGAATCTGTCAAATATATCGTGATATTGTGCATCCGTAGAACTGCTATGCAGGGTAGACGCCATATTTAAAACAAGGCTGTGAGGACAGGCTAAATGCTTCTTTATCATTTGTAAATATGAATGTGAATAAATGTACATGAGATACAGAAGTACAGTCTGTTTAAAGGATCAGTGGACTTTAAAAAGAAAATTATCCCATGATTTACTCACTCTCAAGCCGTCCTAGGTGTATATGACTTTCTGATGAACACAATCAGAGTTATATATTAATAGCTCATAATAAAAAGCTTTATAATGGCATTGAGTGCATCCATCCATTATAAACGTACTCCACACGGCTCTGGGCGTTAATGAAGGCCTTCTGAAGCAAAGCGATGCATTTGTGTAAGAACAATATCCATATTTAACACATTATAAAGTAAAATATCTAGCTTCCGCCAGACCGTCTTCCGTATTTAACTTATGAATAAAGTGTAACTGGCACGACAATGACATCGAGAGTAACGTAAAGCGCTTTGAACTACGCGTTCTGCGTAAGAAGTTCGATATTTAGTTTTAAATATGGATATTTTTCTTACACAAACCGCTTCAGAAGGCCTTTATTAACCCCGGGAGCCGTGTGGAGGACGTTTATGAGGGATGGATGTGCTTTTTTGAGCTTCAAACTCAATGGACCGTCACTGCCATTATAGAGCTTGGAAGAGCCAGGATGTTTATTAATATAACTCCGATGTTGTTCGGCAGAAAGAAGATATACACCTAGGACGGCTTGAGGGTGTTCATTTTAAAGTGGACCACTCCTTTAATAGCTTGTGCTGTGAAGGTCAAGAGCAGTTTCCACAGCCGTGTACAGCACATCGAGCAGACTGTACGTCTGTCCCTCAGTCCCTCAGGGCCCTGTTGGCTTTCACTCTGCTCTGTGTGCTTCGATTGAATGTTGTGTCACATCAGCAGGAAAAACTTCCCTGCCCAACGTTGGGGGGTTTGTGATAGTGTGAAATTTCCCCAGAAAGGTTTCCTAGCAGCAGCAGCAGCAGCAGCAGCAGCAGGTTCAGTGATGAGTGTTTGGTCTCTAGAGATGGTTTGTGTCTGTGGACTGATTTCATTAATGAAACTGGGTGTTGTTGAAAGGATGAACACCTGCCAGAAGGAAGTGTTTGTGTGACTGTAAGGTGGTGAATTCCAGTATTTCCATCTTTAAATATCACTTTTGAAATCACTCGTCAGCCCAGTTGTTTCCAAACACATAGTGACACAGACAACATGGGTGTTTTTTTGGTAAATCTTTAGTTTGGGGACAAATTCTCACTGATAACTAGTTGCTTTTTAGCTTGCATATTACTAGCATATTGGCTGTTTATTAGTTCAGCACATATTAATGCCTTATTACATCCCGTAATCCTACCCCATACCTAAACATAACCACTACAACAGCTACCTTACTAACTATTAATAAGCAGTAAATTGGGAGTTTTTTTAGGCAAAGGTCATAGGTAATAGTGAGTATGTGTTCCCTAAACTAAAGTGTAATATTTTGAGTTTTGTCTGGACAGGATAGGGCGTAAAAGCCTGTGTACAGTATGAGATTCTCCGTCATTGATCAACGTGAGATCATATCTAGAACAAGGTTGTCTTCCACAGGAGTTCATGTCGCTTCCTAAAGAGAATCATGTACAGGAGACCAAAAGCGATTAAACCATCAAAATACTGTAAATACTGAGTAAAATAAATGCTAATAAAAGAAATATAAATACGAAGAAGCTAAAACAAGCCAGAATTCATTCTGGCACTCTCACACGCATACATTCTCCTTTCACATACATATATTTTTGCTCTCATAGTCACATATTTTAATGCACACGTTCTTACATTTTACTCTTAGTCATATCTTATGAGGAAGAACCTGTATGTATGAATGTTTGAAGAAAATATGTGTATGTAAGAGAAGAATGTTAGTGTGTGTGTGAGAGAGTATAGTGGAAACTGAAGGGAGGACACGGAAAAGAAATGATTCTAAAACAACACAAATATTAAGTCCCCCATAGTCAATAATTGTATCCCTTAAAACTCATCTTTGATCACTAAAATGACATATTTAAAAGAAAAAATAATATCCATGCATTAAAATAGCTAGTTGTCAAAGTTCAGCACTTTTTTAGCTGGAAGAAAAATACTAATACTAATACTGGTATTTTTCATGTCTTTTTTATTTTTAAATAAGTGTTTTCCAACAAATGTTGGACTTCCTACACCTTGAAACTTTCATTTTCTACAAATGGGGACAATCTCTGAAGGATGAATAAATAATGTTTTTTTGTTGTTTTTGATAATCATATTCAAAATAACATTTGAAGAGCTGGAATGTCAATATAAACACAGCATTAACTCTGGTTTAGTGTCGATGAAGCCTTATTGATGGAGTTGTGAGGGAACTTGAGGCTAAAAAGGTTGGGAACCACTGGTTTAGATTATTTAGTCTGTAAATACTAAATTAGCTATACCATAGAGGGAAAAAAATAAATAAGTACAATCAACCCTTTATGCTGGGTTAAATAAACTACCCAATTTGCTGGGTAAAATGAGCTAAACCTGCAACTACAGCTACAGGTTTTATTTTACTATGCAAAAACACACACAAAAAGCTCACAGGAAAAAGCATAGACTAGAAAAGAATCCTTTTTGTGTTCATAATTTCTTTGTACGACGTTGGCACAATTAGTTAATTTTTCAATTGCGTTCAAATGACTCAATTATGCAACATGCTTACAAATAAAGAGTGAAGATGACACTTTTGACAATACTATATGTCTCAACTGTCCATCCAGCCCATCAGTGACACAACAGCGGAACAGGACAACTGTGGATTCTCATAGAAACTTTACCAATCTATTTTTACATTAAGGTTTTGCTGCTTCCCTACGTAATGACACGGGCGACGTGTTTTCCTACTGTAGTTTGCTGATGAATCTTATTGAATGTCAGGCAGCCGTTCACTGTTGTTCATTCATTATTAGCACATGTTAATGATGGACTCCACAGGCTCCTGTTTAGTAAAAGATGATTTTAGGATAGGAAAAAACAGGTTCCTTTTGCATAGCTATCTTCATTGGAAACAGTTGTTTGCAGTGGATTTTGAGATGTACAGTAGATGCAGCTTGTGTGGGCGCTGATGTGCTGTGTATTTTCAGACATGTCGGTGGTCTGTCAGCTCTGTTTTCCGTGTTGGTTGATGGTTTGTAAATGAAGCGACTGAAACGAGGAAGCAGTGGGCAATCCGTGACCTCACTGCGTGATGCCGTCACATTTCCCCCGTCTAAAGGTGTCATTCACACATGAATTATGGTTCTATTGTCAAATTCCAAGGAATGGAAAGACCTTGTCAAACTTTTATTTAGTATACATCTATGATCATGGGTCACATGTGTTTCCTATTTAAAAAAAAAACACCACAAAACTGTCGCCAGGGGCGTAAATTTTATCTAACAGTAGGGGGGGACGATAAACATGAAATTTCTCAAGAGCAATTTTTGAAGGGGACACAAATAATATAGCCAAAATCGTACTTGTAAGGATATGTGTACCACAAAAAAAAAAAAAATAATAATAATAATAATTGTGCTTATTTGGCGTTTTGGTGCACTGAAAAATTATCTAATGTCCGTTTTTCTTTTCTCTGTCATTTTATCTGACCAACAACACAGAGCAATAGTTGTTTAAATATGAGTAAGGTTCACCACACAGTCATATTATATAAAATTATCTTGCATCCTCCACATAGTATTTTATACTATGATATTCAGATCTTTAGATATTCAACTGCAGCAAGCCTGATCTGCCACTTATTATCATATTGAGCAAAACCCAACACAGATCTGACAGAGCGCCGCGCGCATATACTTTAGATTTAGAATTAGCGCCAATTCGAGGGCGGATTGCTTGAATTATGGGTTCATTAGCCTATTATTCTTAATGAAAAACACAGCAAGAAAACAGTACAATGACACACTCCCTTAAATAGGCACTTTTACATTTCGCTTTGAAACCAAATGTTCCGCGATCATCTTGTCTGTCAGCTGTTTGCTCTAGTGATGAATGAAATCTGACTCTCGTTCGGCTCGTGCTGTATTGAGCAGACACGTTCAGTTTTTAATTGTTGTGTCTGTTCTCTAACTAAACAAAATTATTTTATTACTATAAAAATGAAAACAACGGTGGCCCGGGGCGGTGCCGCGGTGGGCAAGTGGCGCTAACAGTGTTTTGCCTAATCTGTATTAAAGAGAAAAGAGTCACTTCATCTGATGTTTAAAGTTAATAAAATAGCATTAACAGCTTACTGGAGTTTCACAACTGCTGTCTGAAGAGCTTTGTTCTCTCCCCAAACTTGTGGTAGTTTTTTACGGTCTATGGGTAACGTTAAGTTAGTTGAGGTGCGCGGTGGATCAAACCACTGTGGGGCAAGGGGGAGGGGGGACTCAAAATGTTTCTAAACTTAAACGCATTTTTTGTCCCGTTTGCTTTTGTATTGTTTTACTACTTACACATTTATTTTAAGTATATATCATTATATTATTTACAATACTCAGCATGGTTTTTAGGGGGGGACAGCCCTCAGATTGGGGGGGTCCTGTCCCCCCCGTCCCCCCCGTGATTTACGCCCCTGACTGTCGCAGAGGAAGCTAAACAAAATGTGGCCTTAAAATATGACTGCAATCAACTGGTCACAATGTTTTGCAACATAACGTATAACTCTCGTATGATTAGTAGTATTAGTACCAAAGTTTGAGGAGAACTAACTTCATACGTCCAGCTGATTCAAACACATTCAGATTATGTTTGAACACACACACTTGATCTGATATTGATATATCATAAGTGTGTCATAAGTGTCAACACTTTTTGAGGCCATTGTAGGAAAACAAGTTCCTTATGAGCTGTCTGAAAGTCTGTCGTATGATCCCTAAAGTGTTTGTGTAGGTAAACTAGACTGTCATTCGATCAGCTTCAGCCAGTCTGAGGCTGGATTCACAGTCATGTGTTTCAAATGTCACTTTTTTAGTGTTGTCACAATACTGGAATTTCTAACTTCGATACGATACCTGGAAAATTATCGATATTTGATACCATTTTCAATACCACGGGGGAAACGCTGCATATACTGTCAAATTGATAAATATTTTTTTGTAATCTATTGAAAGTCTAGGCAATCAAACACTTCTTCTGAAGAAATCACTTTATTGATTTGATTGAACGTTCAAATATCGATATTTTGACAACACTAGTTCAAGCGTGTGGCGCTGAAACCCTATTGTAATTTGTTAAATTTCCCAAGGATCAGCATTCTCCCCTAAAACTGATCGGGCAGACCAAACCGTAAGTCATAGAGACTTGAAACTTTCAGGGCTGGTAGTACTCCCACCACACCAATGCTCGCCCCGATCGGCCTGACGGGGGCGCTACAGCGGTCAAAAGTACGAAATGGTTCATAACTCCTAAACCTCATGCGATATTTCGGGGTTTTTTTGTACAACCTACTTTTGCAAACTAGTCCTAGGCTTTTTGCCTGATCGGAACCAATCCAGTGCAGACATATTCTCTGGAGTGTGAATATCCATATTTATCAAAAAAAGTAGAAATTCCGGTTCACGGTCGCTAATGAGAGCCAAAACATCCGATGTGGCTGGGCCCACTTTTACTAAAATGGCTCGTGAATGGACACATGTGTATGAGCTCAATCTGACTGGCGACTGGCAACTTGGTGGCACAATAACAGGGAAAAAAACATGAAACTGGCTGTAACCACCGCTAGTCCGCTTGACTCGAAAATTGGCATGCACTGTCTTTGTCCAAGGTGCCATGATAATCTATGAGGACATTGGTGTATCTCAAAAAACATGGCCGCCATCGGCAAATGAAATTCAAGCACCTATTGGACAAGGTTAACAGAGGCAAATCGGAACGAAACTCAGTGGGCGTGTTCGACTCATGGCCCTAGAGGTCTGTAAGAATTTTGAAAGACATCGGTCATTAGTTGGCGCTAACAAGTTTTATGTCTTTGTAATCATGTGGTATTTCACACATACACACAATATTAATATCATTTGATAGATCTCCTAATACTGAACAATTTTGCCTTAAGAACCACTGCTGTCAATCAAATCGTTCATTAAATATTTGCAATTATGTAAAAAAAAACTACTTTTGCGAACTAGTCCTAGGTTTTTCACTCAATCTGAATAAAACCAATTCAGTATGATTCTCTGGACTCTCTAGATTAATAATTATTTTAAAAAAGTTGAACCTTTTGGGTAGCTATAACAGAGTCATTTAGAAAATGGTCGTGGCAAAATATACTCAAAAATCCTATAAATGATATACAAAAGCTCGGAATTTCACGAAAATAGGTGGTGGTCGGACCATAGGTGATGATTTAACTATAATAAAATGCTTTAATAATCATATATTTCCTATGGTAAATTGCCTGTATTGGCTGTATATGGTCTTTTCCATCTGTGATCTAAGTGGTTACAGGCTTACTAAATAAAACATTATCTTTTTACGCATATTTGCTTAAAGACCTTAAAACGCTTAAACTCTGATAATTGCTGCTCGCAGCTATATTTTATATGGAAATCACTGCAAATGAAAGCTCAATCTAGGATCATAAATATCATTTTTCATATTAGACATTTGGCTCAAAACAAACAACTGAAGCAGAGAGACTTTCAATTCTCTGGTTTGTTTCTCTGGCTGATGGCGTTGTCTTCAACATTTACACTGATGGGTCGGATTTGCACCTTTATCTAAAACGTTATGATCGTTATCATCCTTTTCTCACCAAAATAAGTCCACATCAGCGCGCATGGAGCTCCAGAGCGAGTGTTCAACATCTGAATGTGATTGTGTGTCACACAGACAGGCCATGATCATAGGAAACGTGTCTGATCTCAGTGTTTCTGTGTTCCAGGTGGCCGGAGAGCAGAAGTATCACCCAGAATGCTTCACCTGTCTGAACTGCCAAGCGTTCATCGGTGATGGAGACACGTATGCGCTGGTGGAGCGCTCCAAACTTTACTGGTGAGTGAAACCCAGGGCTTGACATTAGCTTTTTTGCTCACCGGTTACTGTGGCTTGTGGTTTTCCAAAGTTACTAGCCACTCAGCATTTTCACTGGCCACAATTTTGACATTGATGTCATGTGGAAAAACTGCCATATAGACATAATAATTTTAAAATGATCTCATAATTTGGTTTATTAGGTGTCTGTCACTTTAAGACCTGAGGCACGGATCCATTACACGGTTACACATGCGTTTTCTTTCTCAGCTGTTCACATTCACTTAAAACAGAACTGACTGTGTTTACGTGAATACTCACCAAGACCAGCATATTGACATGATGCTGTGTGTGTTTGACTGTTTAAGCGCATTTAGCAGTGAAAAAGAGCTCAGTTTAGTGCTGAGAGGCGGCTTCATGTGCGCACACTTTGGCTGTATTAATACCCACAATCCCACTCCGAAATTCAAGCCCTGTAACAGCGACAATATTCATTGGGAGCAAATGAAGCGAGTGAGTGGAGGCGGGTGTGTGTGTCAGAGAGAGAGAGAGAGACGCTGGTATCATGTGTGTGTGTTCTGAGTAGTGGAAGAGTTTCAGATATTTCAGTATCGATATGTAGCGAAAAATCTATATTTTTGACAACACAAAGTTTATTATTTCAGACGGCTTTTTAAAAGACTACAATTGACAAATGTATTCTATATAAGTTTCAACCCACCAAAGTGTCTAGTAGGAGCGATTGCGTTACACGCCACTGCTGAAACACACGCATTTGACGGGTGTTAATGTCAAGCCCTGGTGACAAAAAACAAAACCCACTGTTTGAGCCCACGGACACACACCAGTTACAGATCATTCATGTGAAATTCGGCCGACCGCTGGAAGATATTGCTCTTTATTTCTAAAGCAGGACATTAGCATGAGCTGTTGTTATGGGTTATTAATATATGTCCTGTTGTGTGGGTGTGATGTAGCTGTACTTTATCTTCACACCGCACCGTCTCAGATGAAAAGCAGGCCATGAGCTGTGAAAGTATGTGCGGTATTCATGTGAAAAACACTTTTTTTCTAACATCCAAACCCAGTAACTCTGAGAAAATGTTTACTTCATTCTACTTTTACTTCATTTCACACTGCAAAAAATGCTTTTCTTACTTAGTATTTTTGTCTTGTTTTCAGTCCAAATATCTAAAAAATCTTACATTAAGAAGCATTTACTAGACAAGCAAAAGTTTTTGTCTTGTTTTGGGGGAAAATAACAAAAAATTAAGAAGTTTTTGCTTAAAATAAGATAAAAAATCTGCCAATGGGGTAAGCAAAATAATCTTGTTTTCTGTTTAAATTAAGATTATTTTGCTTACCCCATTGGCAGATTTTTTTGCTTATTTTAAGCAAAAACTTCCTTAATTTTTAGTTATTTTCCCCCAAAACAAGACAAAAACATTTGCTTGTCTAGTAAATGCTTCTTAATGTAAGATTTTTTAGATATTTGGACTGAAAACAAGACAAAAATACTAAGTAAGAAAAGCATTTTTTGCAGTGCAGTTACTGTAAAAATATTTTAACAATAATCTACCATCAAACTGTCCTCAAATGTGACCGATGCCAGAGCAAAACATCGATACATCAATAATAGGCCCATGCAAATGTGAGATTTAACATAACATATGGGGAAATGTTGCTTTTATTTCACCTCTACTTTCCAAAACGTATATAACCTGCTGTATTTTAAATCGTGTGTTTGTGTCCCAGAATGATTGGTGACCCCTTAATAACTTTCTTTCATAATCATCACCACTAGTTTATAATGATTCAAGTGTTTCATGTACATTCAGAAATGAGTATAAGGAAAATATACAGTGTGAAACTTGGATATTTGAACTAGAATGATATTTAGAAGAACGTTTGTAACCAAGCAGATCTCACCCCCCATTGACTACCAGAGTATTTTTTTCCCTACTATGATAGTCAATGGGGGTGAGATCTGCTTGGTTACAAACATTCCTCCAAATATCTTCCTTTGTGTTCAGCAGAACAAAGAAATGGTGAGGAAATTATGAAAAGTTTTATTTTTTGGGGTGAACTATCCCTTTAAGGCTTAAGCAATACATGAAGATGTTTGCCAACATTATTAACAGAAGTAAAATCAAGTCACCAAATAATCTGAAATCCATGATTTCTTGTCATTTAAACTTCTAAAATCATGTTTCCGTATCATTTGATGATTTCTGACATGTAATGTTGCAGTGGAGAGTGTCTCTCTGTGTCTGTGCTGAGGATGTTAAATGATCTCTTCTTCTGCTCTGTCTCCCTCTAGTGGACACTGTTATTACCGGACTATCGTGACTCCGGTCACCCTGCCCGACTCGCCGTGCTCCAGGATACCTCACACGGTCACGCTAGTGTCTATTCCCGCCTCCACCGATGGGAAGCGAGGGCTTTCCGTGTCCATCGATCAGGGCTCCAGTCCCAACGGCTACAGCCCCGAGCACAAGCCCACCATCAGAGTCTCACAGTGAGTGTGTGTCCCGCAAACATGCTGCAGTCTAGACCTCAAAACCAGAGACACTGTGCTCATGTGGCTCCATCACAGCAGAAGAGAGACATTCTCAAAGTGCTGCGGATCATTCACTTTTAATCAAAACAACACAGTTTTCAGATTGAGAATTAGGAGTTCACCATTAGATGAGTTATCATATGTGTTTAAAGGGATAGTTTACACACAAAAAAAGAAAATTCTGTAATTTACTCTTCCTTATGTTGTTCCAAACCTGTATGAGTTTCTTCTGAACACAAAGCAGTGTTAATTTTGACAGCAAATTTTGATTTAGTTTTAGTCATAGTCTTTTGACTAAAATGCCATTTAGTTTTAGTCATATTTTAGTCACCTGAATTGTTTTTAGTTTTAGTCGACTAAATATTATAAGATTTTAGTCTAATCTACAGTAGTTTTACCTAAAATAGTCTCCTAAAATCTAATGAGTTTAGTTCAATTGTAATACATTAAGCATTTAAGCGTCACAGAACCGACTGCACTTGAACTGACATTTTGACATAATTTTGTTTTTGACATTAAAAATACACGAAAGAGCTCAATTCACTTTTGTGTTTGTTTTTTAAAAACATCTATATAGTTTTTATAACTTTGTATTTCTGTTTTAGTCAGTAGGCCATATCAGGTTAAGCTAAAGCTTCATATAAGTGTTTTTATTTTTTAAATTTCAGTTAACATTTATTTAATTTCAAGTAATGAAGATTTTTTTGTAATGGTTTTAGTGAACTAATATTATAACCCTGATACTTTACTGAATATGTGTCAAATACTGGTCTTTTCTCCTGACTATGAATTAAATGGGAATATAATTAAATACAGTTTATTGTGTAACCAAAAATGAATATATAATGCGTTACTTTTAATTATAAACAAGCTGGAAATACACCGGGACTCTTATTTTGAAATGTCTGCGCCTCTGTTGCAGTTGCAGGAGCTCATTCAAGTTCAGGAGATAAAATATGCATTGTTACAACCGTCTAAAACATATAACTATATAATCATCATAAAGTAAACATTGTCATTATTCATCAGCATTAGTTCATAAACACTGGTCTGGCATAAATGTGTGTTATTGATTGAGCCGCTCTGGAGCGCTGGATTGGGGATGAGCCTGGTTTTCCAGCTGTTAGATCAGCACGTTCAACTCAAATGTGCTCATCTGTGACACAGGACATCAGTTCTGACTGGATCTCTTCCCTAAACGTCGCTCCCTAACATTTTCGTCTCGTTTTTATTTGTTGACGAAAATGACAGTTGATTTTCGTCATAGTTTTTGTCATCCAACACTAGTTTTTATTTAGTTAAAGTCTCGTTTTCGTCTGTGAAAAAAGGTTGTTGTCGAAAATTATGACAAATTATTCGTCAACGAAATTAACACTGACACAAAGGAAGATATTTTGAAGAATGTTGGTTAATCAAACAGTTGATGGTAGCCATTGACTTCTGAAAAATAGTTTGATTTTCTGTTTGATTAACCAACATTCTTCAACATATCTTTACTCATACAGGTTTAGGGTGAGTAAATGATGACCAAATGTTTTTTTGTTGTTGTTGTTGAACTATCCCTTTAACCTCCTGGATGCCACTGTCCACGTACGAGGACATTATATTTTAGTACATTTCTCTGACACCATCATGCCACAGTCTGAATGGATGTCCTGTAAAGAGCACATTCAGGGCTTTTCACACACATGCCATATGCTTTGAGGTTTCCACAACTTCTCCTGTGTCTTTAAAAATGACTGAAGGATCAAATTTAACACCCTTATGGAAATATGATAATATTCTGTCATATTTTGTAGTTATCATTTAAATCGGACTCATTTTCAAATTGTTTGTTAAAAATCAACATCTCAGGAAGATGTTATGGGGTTTCTAATCAAAATATGACTTTCTGTTACAGAACAGGGCATTGATTTCACACACTCAATAGAGAACACCGGGACTTAAATCATCTTTATCAGGCATTTTGGGAGACATGAAATAGGGAAAGAAATTACATATCAATGTTCCTATATATTATTTAATATATAAGTTAGATAATGTTGCCAACTATTACTCCCATTATTGCACTTCTTTTTCCATCACATGTTGCTCCAAGAACACATTAATATGCAATTTAGAGACCGTGTATAGATGCATGCATTGAATGGGAAAACCCATGTACGGCAATCGTACCCACATCCTGTTAAATGGTATATCAATACATTCCATTATATGTTTCATAACATAGTTGAGAATTATCTTTAAACAAATCCTGAAACCTGAAAATTGACTGGTGAACGAAAAAAAAAATCCCATAGTTTTTGCCTATGCATGTCATTTCATGTCATTTTACGAGCACATAGCTTAACATATGAATAAAATATCATTTATACGTTTTTTTCCCATTTGTTTCTTATGCTCTAAACAATGTAGTGAAGGAAAAAATATGTCCTAAGACATTTTCCTGGGTCTTAATACTTCTAACTGGGTTAATACTTTGATTCAGAATGTATTGGTGTACCAAAATAGAAGTAAAATGCTAATGTATGAATGTACTTTGAGAAAGAAAAAGCTGGAAATATCAGCCTTTGTCTTTTTCTGTATAAAATCTTTCTTCAGGCCCTATCACGCTCAAATCTTTGCATGAATATCCATTAAAGGGATAGTTCACCCAAAAAACACACTAGGTGTGTATGACTTTCTTCTTTCAGACGAACACAATCAGAGTTATATTAAAAATGCTTCCAAGCTTTATAATCAGAGTGGTCATTTTTAAAGCCCATAAAAGTGCATCTATCCATCATAAAACTGCCTTCTGAAGTGAAGCGATGCGTTTGTGTAAGAAAAATATCCATATTTGGATATTTTTGGACTTGAGGGCGAGTAAATCATGGGCTAATTTTCATTTTTGGGTGAACTATCCCTTTAAAACATAATCACATAATGATCAGTAGGAATCCTCTCACTCGTGTACAAACTATGAAGTCCGAGCTGATTGGCGATCTCTGGTTTTGTCCTTGTGTTCAGGGTGGACCCAGAATGCATCAGTCCAGATGTCAAGAACTCCATTCATGTTGGTGACCGGATCCTAGAGATCAATGGGACGCCGATTCAGAACGTTCCCCTGGACGAGGTGAGTAACTCCTGCCTTTACAGAGCGTTTGATGTGAACTGAACACCAGGCGGATTTATGCTATTGGACAGTCAGAAATTAACTTTCCCATTAAGGGGCCAAATTTGCACCCTAGAATTGATTTCCAGCAGCATTTTTACCTTTTTAAGGGCAATTTTCATAATTACAGGATTGCATGTATCTCTGTGTTGTCTAACCTCAATTTAACCAATTATTATGGACTGCATTTATATAGTGAGTTGGATGCTTTGTTAACAACTTATTAACTGTTAAATGTTAAAAATGATTATAAAAATGATTCTGTTCTGGCTCTAATTTCTGATTGGATGAGCCACACGGCTAAGTTTCTCAAAGTCTGTGTTTGTATTCTTGCGCTCTGACTATAGCGGTCATCAGCCCAATGTGTGTTATATTTGCAGTTTTCTCTGTTAAGTTCAAGTTGGTGCAGCACAAGAGGGTAGAGTGTGTTTACACATACAGTAGAGTGTGTTTCTGGCCTTCACAGTGTCTTCTGTAAATGAGCTCTGTGTGTGTGTGTGTGTGTTTCAGATTGATTTGCTGATCCAGGAGACCAGTCGCCTGCTGCAGCTGACCATTGAACATGACCCTCATGATCACGGCTCTTCAGAGGATCAGGTGGACGGCCCCACACCCCTGTCCGAGGAGCCCAGTCCCATCATGCCTATCACACGGCCGCCCAGCCAGGACATCAACAACCTGCGCTCACGCATGATCACGTGAGTAAAGCACAGCGCTGCCTTGTTACAACCTAGGCAAGCCGTCTTTACTGATCACTTGAGTTAGTGTTGTGTTTTCACCGTAGTTAATGTGTGTGTTGTGTGCAGGCGCAGCTACAGTATCGATAAATCGCCGTGCTCCAGTAACACGCCGTCTCCACTGTCTCTGAGGAAGGACATCGGTCGCTCCGAGTCGCTGCGCGTCGTCACCAACCGCACACACAGAATATTCAGAGCCTCCGATCTGATCCATGGAGAGGTTCTGGGGAAGGGCTGCTTCGGGCAGGCCATAAAGGTCAGAACCCCACACACACACACACACGTCTGGTTCACTATCTTTGTGGGGGCGTAATGGTTTTTATACTGTACAAACTGTATATTCTCTCCCCTTACACTTACCCTACTCCTAAACCTGCCCATCACACACAACTTTCAGCAGTTTTACATTTTCAATAAAACTCATTCTGTATGATTTATAATCTCGTTTTCACATGGGGACTTCAATTTAGTCCCCACTGTGACATGAGTCTGTGTGCATTCATTGAAGTCCCCAGCGAGATAGAAAAACATGAACACACACACACACACGTTGGGTTTCCATGTTTTATGGGGACTATCCATAGCCATATTGGCCTGGTTTCACAGACAGGGCTTAGATTAAGCCAGGATTAGGCTTTAGCTCATTTTAAGAAGCTTTTATAAACGTGCCTTAGGAAAAAAAAAACATTACTGACGTGTATCTTGAGACCAAACAATGGCACTGATATATTTTAAGACAGTTGCTTTCAGTTAAAGCTACACTGTGTAACTTTTTTAGTTTATTCTTAGCTAAAAACACTTAGTTCTTTCAAATATATGTGCTCATTAATGTATATTTACTTCTTCAAGTAATAAAGTATTCTCGTAAGTTTATAATATGCCATTGAAAACACATACGGGTGAGGGTTTGAATGCGGGTCGCCATGTTGCCCCTCCATCTTGAAAGTACATTAGCCAAAGAGGGACATACCCGTAAATTCAAGCTTCGCCTTTGGCGTTTTAACACTCGATGGCACCGTGTCCAATGTGGACGAGGTCGAACTGGAAGCCATGTTAATCTTGGACTAAATCGGCCACTGTAGGAGTTAAAACCAAATCGGAATTGAGAGGAAGAGAAACTAATATTCACTGGATGGTCATATACAAGTTCACCGCTAGATGGGGGAAAATATCACACAGTGTAGCTTTAAATATTACTCAAACATGCATTTTAGTCTGTGAAACTGGGACAATGATTTGTGTAATCTCCTACCTCTAAACCTACCCATCACAGAAAACTTTCAGCATTTTTTTAAATTAAAAAAAAGCTGTTTTCCCACAAGATCAAACATTTCTTGTATGTTACTATCCTTGTGGGGACATTTTGTTCCCACAATGTAGGGAATACCAGCACACACACACACACACACACACACACACACACACACACGCACACACATGCTTGTTCATCTATTTCTTTTTTCTATAGTGTTTATGCAATACATATCGTTTCAAAGCATAATAACAGAATCAATGATGCAAACTTCATCAAATATGAGACACATTGAAATTCTCATTCAAAAAGACAATCCGTTTGTTAATCATGACGTCATGCGGCATTAATGTACACTCACGGTTTGCTGTAATGCACCTGAAAAATCATGATTTGAACCATTATCTCCATACTCAGTTGGCCATATAGTGATTAATCTGCTCTGAATCTGTAAAATATCGGTGTGAGCCCAGAAACTGTACACTGTGAGTTTATGAAAGCGTAGCTTAAATGTGTGCTGTGATTAAATAGTGCTCATAAGCGGACGTTGAGATGTTTTTTTCACTTGAAATGAGTGAAGGCTTGGACCTGGAAACGACTAAACAAGTGGATTGTGTCATTGTTCAGCTCAGTTCAGTTCAGTGTGTTAATATGCTGTTCTCCCATCCCTGTCAGGTGACTCACAGAGAGACGGGCGAGGTGATGGTGATGAAGGAACTCATTCGTTTCGATGAGGAGACGCAGATGACCTTCCTCAAAGAGGTGAGCAGCACTTATATGGCGGGATAGGACAGATCGAGTGTGTGCTAGAAGCACATCTGGAGGAGACTGTTGAACATTTGCGCTGCACGTGTTTTTCCATCGGCTCATAATTTACCCAGCAGGCTCAGGGGTTAAACGAGGAGAGCGAGCCTGTGGTGTTACCAGAGTCTCATGAGAGTGTCAACACCATAAAAACCCTGCAGCTTTACCAGCTGAAAGACTGCGCAAACACTTTGACGTCAACTAGCGCTCGTTTGTCTGCGATTCGTTTATGATATGCTCCCATAATTCGCTGTTCAAAGGACTTTGCTGTACACTTGAGCTTAAAAGGAAGGAAACGCCCGTGGTCTCAGTGCAGCTGGCGTTCCAGCCAGTTCATCTGAGGAGAAAACCAGCATACGCACAGTCAGCGATGAGCACCAGACCCCTCGGGCCCTTAAAAACTCTTCAGCTCTGTTGTATCAAATCGAAGACCATACTAGAGCTGCAAGCGGCAATTATCTGGGCCAAGCACAACAGAAGCAAACAAGGACGCTAGCAGCAGAACAACTGCAAAAACGAGTAAATTGGAGACCATTTGAAGCAAAAAGGTTGAAAACCCATAAATGCATTGAGCTGTATAGAGCCAATTTCATGTTAATTATAGCGCCAGCAAGTGGCCTAGTCCCACCACTTTTTGTGAGTGCCCCCATATGTGTCAAATTTGGTGAAAATATCTCATTTCGTTTAGGAGTTATAGACATTTGTATTTATGAGAAGAAACTTTGATTGCATTTTTTTTCACTTACTATAAAAATGTTGACATTTGGCCATTTTCTTTTAGTCAACCCGCTAGGATTCCGATTCTCCTACGGTGGTTTCGTCTCGGTCAGACCAGCGATTTCGAAGATATTCGCAAAAGCTGTTTAAACGCTAAATCACAACGTTGAACAAACCATAAGGGCGAAACCTAGCATGTTTGGTATCGTTGGACTCGGCAAGGATTAAGGAATCTAATGTGGCGTTCACACCGGACGCGAATGACGCGAATTCGTGCGAAGTTGGACGCTTGAACATTTTGAGTTTTATTCGCTTCATTCGCGCTTGACATTCACTTCACAACAGACGCGAATTCACGTCATGGGAGGGGCTTCTGCCAGCCGGCTCGCCTCGTTGAGAAATGGCTGACATGGGCTGTGTTTACACGTCTTTTTTGTTAAAATCTACTGTTAATGTGTGACAAAACATAGTTTTAAGACTTTTTCAGGCGATAATGTAGTTGTTTAAAGCTCAAATCTGTGGTTTATTTATAAAGAGAGCGCCTATTTAAAAAATATGATCTGGTGTGTGTGGAGTTTGTCTATGTCTATTCGTGTCTTTGCATTGACTTAACATGTAAATCACTCATGCGAATCGCATCATTCGCGTCTGGTGTGAACGCACCATAAGGATGTGACTCCAATGAAAATAAGTCAACCAAATCCAAAGTTATAAGCATGTGAATATTGGATTTTACCACCAGGTGGCACTGGCTCGAAACTCCTCTGGCTCTTTCAGGGCATCATGCCGATGACCCACACCAAGTTTCGTAACAATACACTAATACATGAGTGATACTAGGTCATGAAATACTCCAAAATTCAAAATGGCTGATATGGAAAAATTGGATATCATTCGTCTCAGCATGCCGCCCCGAATCTAACGAGACCACTTTTATTTTATTTTGGGCAAACCCTTCAGAAGTTATAAGCAAAAATAGCCATTTTGTGTATCTCCGGACCTGTAGATGGCGCTGTGTCATGAATCAGGGGGAAAAAATTGTGTCGAGCCCTTACGGTTCACAAGTTTTTAGCACGAACGTAAGTGCAACTTTGGACAGTTGGTGGCGCTTGAGGGATTGAGTTAGAGACTCCAAAACTGGGGTAGTTAATGTTGGGCCAGTCCTCTATCAGTGTGCCACATTTCATAACTTTCCCGCAAGTGGTTCTATGGGCTGCCAAGAAGAAGAAACAGAAGCAGAATAAAAAGACGCCAGGTGCCTACGCTTGGCCCCTAAAAAAGCTTTAAATATCCCAAATGGAATAAGAAAAGAACATTTCATGAAGTGTTACGCCAGAATAATGCTGCTATCCGACAGAAACAGCAGCGGGTCCACAGCGTCAGTGTCTATATACAGCTGCACATGTTCAGCCCAAGACTAACACATCCAGAACTTCTTTACGTGTCTTTAGTCATGCGTGATTTGAATGAGTTTAGCGTATACTCTTGTTGATTGTAGACATGTTTGTGGAAATGACGGATGCGTTCTGTGACGGTGTGTGTTCAGGTGAAGGTGATGAGGTGTTTGGACCATCCCAACGTGCTGAAGTTTATTGGCGTCCTCTACAAAGACAAACGGCTCAACTTCATCGCTGAGTACATCAAAGGAGGAACCCTGAGAGACATCATCAAGAACATGGTGTGTGTGTGTGTGTGTGTGTGTGTGGTTTATGAAGACACAAATGTGTGTAATGACATGGGTATTACAACGTAAACATGATTTATGAGGACACTTCCTGTGTCCTCGTAAAACCAAATGGCTTAAAAACATACAAAATTGTCTTTTTTTAATGTTAAAATGCACGTGTGTGTCACTAGCTGTGTTTGAGGAATACTGCACATTTATTCCAAGCGATTGCTTATGTTGATGAATTATGACAATGTTTACTGTATGGTGTTTATATCATACCTGCAAACGTGCCGCCTTTCTACCAGGCACAGCTGTGTTGTATAGAGGGCTTACAAGGGTAACCGCTATATTTCTGCTGAGCGTCAAAGAGTGAAATTGCATGAATATCAGCTCGTTCTCAATGTGAATGTGTCATCTGTGCAGGACGGTAATTATCCATGGAAACAGAGAGTGAGCTTTGCCAAGGATATTGCCTCTGGGATGGTGAGTGACACGCTCTCATGACTGCCCTCTTCTGGCTGCATTTCATTCAGGACTCTGTTAAACATTGTTCTTATGATTCTTAAAGAAGTATTTTACATTCATATTTCAGTTGAAAAAGCTAAAGAAGCGGTGAAACTGTTATTTTTGTTAAAGAAATGTACAGTAAAACATAAGCCTGTTTAGGAAAACAATCTAAAGTAATATTTTTTGGACTTTATAGTGGACTTTATAGTCAAATATAAATTATCACATATTCATATTTTAGTTTATAATAGACAGATATTATAATAAATACAAAAAAATCCTGAAAAAAAATAGGCATGGACTAAAAACAAAAATAATATAAAACAAAATAAATGGAAAGGAAGTCTGAAAATAATAAAAATGTAAATTAGTCACAGAAACTAACTTTAATTAAAAAAAATGAGTTTTTGCCTTGATTTGCTGTCAGCAGATTTAGAAAATCAGCAGAAAATCAGTGTATGAACGACACACTCTTCTTTTGTAGCTTCAGACTTTGATTCCTTCAGATGATATTGTCAGAAATGTTGAACCGATTCTAGAACACACATTGTTTTCATTTGTTGTGCGTCTCAGAGCACGAGGCTCATGTTTCTGCGCGAGTTTGTTTTGACAGTCTGCTAGTGTGTGACCGTCAGTTTTAATCTGTCACCATTTACAAAGTCAGCAAGTGTAGGACGCCCCGTGCCATGGGCGTCACTAGGCCCTTTTTAGGGCGGCTTAAAATTCTGTCAAGCCCCCCTAAAAAATGTGTGATTAACCTTTCAAACATATGAACCTGACGGGAGGTTCTTCAATCCGCTGTAGCGGCGAATAGGGGGCAGGTCAGAAGCAGAGGTGTGTGTGTTGATCTGAGCTCTCATTGGTCTGTCACCGCTCGTCAATGTCAAAATATTTGAGAAAACCAATCAAATCAGAGTGGGCAGGCTTTATGTTCACACAGATTTTGCTGAGGCTGAGCGCGAATTTTAGCAGCAGGACTTGACGATAAAAGTGTGAGATATGAAGCTAAACTAAACATTTCATATTTGACAACTGCTTCTTTAAGTCAGAAATGTTAAACAAATGACAAAAATATTCAGCCAAATTAATACACTTTTGTCTAATTTCACCATTTTGATTTGAAATAGGCCTATGTAATGTCATTTATAATATAGATAACAAACAAGAAATTTTAAAGGGTTAGTTCACCCAAAAAGGAAAATTCTGTCATTAATTACTTCCCCTCATGTCGTTCGACACCCGTCAGACCTCTGTTCATCTTCAGACACAAATGAAGATATTTTAGTTGAAATCTGATGGCTCTGAAAGGCCTCCATTGGCTCAATGCACGGTTCACTCTCAAGTTCACGGTTCACTCGCACTAAAGACGTCGTTACAAAGTCCATCTCACTACAGTGGTTCTACAATAACTTAATGAATCGGCGAGAATAGTTTTTGTGCGCAAAAAAAACCCTAAATAACGACTTATATAGTGATGACGATTTCAAAACACGGCATCATGAAGTTTTGAAGCGCTATGAATCAGTGAGTCGATTCAGCAGTTTGAAGCGTTATGAATCAGTGAGTCGATTCAGCAGTTTGAAGCGTTATGAATCAGTGAGTCGATTCAGCAGTTTGAAGCGTTATGAATCAGTGAGTCGATTCAGCAGTTTGGATCGCCAAATTTCAGCAGTTTGGTGGTTTGACACGCGATTCGACTCACTGATTCATAACGCTTCAAACTGCTGAATCGACTCACTGATTCATAACGCTTCAAACTGCTGAATCGACTCACTGTTTCATAACGCTTCAAACTGCTGAACCGACTCACTGATTCATAACGCTTCGAAGCTTCATGATGCCGTGTTTTGAAATCGTCATCACTATATAAGTCGTTATTTAGGGTTTTTTTGCGCACAAAAACTATTCTCGTCACTCCATAAAGTTATTGTAGAGCCGCTGTAGTGAGATGGACTTTGTATCGACGTCTTTAGTGTCTTTTAAGGGTCTTGAGAGTGTAAAGTGCATTGTGCCAATGGAGGCCTTTCAGAGCATCAGATTTACACTAAAATATCTTCATTTGTGTTCTGAAGATGAACGGAGGTCTGACGGATGTCCAACGACAAGAGGGGAAGTAATTAATGACAGAATTTACATTTTTGGGTGAACTAACCCTTTAACAAAGCCATTTTCTTCAGATTAGGCATAAGATTAATAGTAATGAATGTGTGCATATTGTAAATTAATATAATTCCATGTGTAGCTCTCAGTGAATCAAAAAGCTCAGCTTTTTTCAGCTTGTATTGGGCATAAGATTAGTAATGAATGTGTGCATATTGTGAATTAATTTGAATAAATTGAGTTACCTAGCTTTCCTGTTAGCCTTCGAAAATATAAAACATATAAATATCAGTTAAACATATGTTTACTTTCTTCACTGACAAAAAGCTTTATCAGTCATATCTGGCCACTGACATGGTTTTCAAGCTGTTGTTATTTAATTTTTTGGCGTTCAGAACATCTTAAAATGCACATATGTAGATCATAGAAATCAAAATGTTCTCGAGTGGCCATGCTCCCGAAACGAAATAATCAGCCAATATCCTAATATGCATACTAATAAGCTACTAGTTAATAGTGAGAATTGGACCCTAAACTAAAATCTTAGCAATTTTTTTTTTGTGTGAAAAATGAAAATCCTAGAATCGGTGCTTTCAGATCTGTTAGCCTGTGTTCAGTCCTGTGCATGACTGTAGAGGGCAGCATTTTAACAGCCGTTCCCTTCATTGATCCAGGCCTACCTGCACTCCATGAACATCATCCATCGAGATCTCAACTCACACAACTGTCTGGTCAGAGAGGTGAGCCACATCCACACACTTCTCCTTCCTCTTGCTCGGTGAACTTTTCTAAAGCTGCTGCGTCTGTTTCCAGCATCACATGATTTAGTTTGACGAATGAGGAGAAGAGGTTTTCTGCACTGCTTTGATGCAGATGGCTTTTGACTTGTTTAATGCAAGAGTTAAAGAGTGATGTCAGCTGTTATAACATGAGGAATGGGTCTGGGACCAACTGCATGCTGTCAATAATAATGTTTCCTTTTTTTGTGTGAAAAAAGGTTTAGCGCTTCAAAATGCTTACCGATATATCTGATGCCATTTATCGGAAAAAAAAAATCAATATATAAATTCTAGTGGTGGGCCGTTACCGGCGTTAGCGTGAGACTCTTATCAGGCGATAAATAAAAAATATCGCTGTTAATCTATTCTCAAAGTTGGGTTGGGAGCTGGGTCTATCCTTCGCAAGCTATGATGACTTTCACCTTGATATTTTAGCACAGATGTATACCTAGCCCAATTGCACTGTAGGGGTGAGAGAACGACTCTTCGAACCTGTGTGTATGCCTACTACTGTTGTCAAAAATATCCATATTTCAATATGTATCGATACTGAAATATCTGAAACGATACGATACTCATTTTCTACAGTATCGATATGACAGTGTGTTAGTATTGGTGTGACCGGTCTGAATTTCGCGCTGGGTTGCACATAGCGTTAATTCTACTATTTCCCGCAGATTTCGTGCTCGCATCTGAAGCACACACACACACACCGTAATAAAGCCGCCTCTGACATACAAGTGCAAAAATTAGCTCCTTTTTCCAGCTTCTTAATGGTCAAATACACTCAAAAATGTCTCAATGCCCATCTTGGTGAGTTTTAACGTAAACACAGTCGTAACTAGCTCACAGGAACAGTGTTTGGGATCCATGCGTGCGTCAGGTCTTAAAAGGACAGAAGTTATTTATTATTCAAACTACAAAAAGACAAACGATCACTTACGAGCACACATATTCTGAATGCCTTCGGCAGAATTCAAATGAGCCATTTTAATCTAGATTAAATCTAAGATTACAGTGAGATTAATCTAGATTAAAAAATGTTATCTATGCCCACCACTAATAAATTCTATATTGATGCTTCAAATGTCACAAAAATGAGGTTGGAAACACTTTTTGTCGAGAAAAGGGGCTTTAACGCAAATAAATGTGGTGTCACGTGACAGAATTAGCCTATAGCCTACACCGCGGTTTCTCTGTAGTTCAAAGGTGCATTAAATCTATTATATTCATATTATTAAATTGTATTACACTTATTGGTAAGAATAAGACACGTTACCTCTCAAACATCATTCGTCTTTATTTTTGTAATATCTCTAATATTTGATTTTCCTTTTATTTTTTAACATTGCAAGTCAAAATGTATGCATAAAATGGTTTTGTTTCAACTTAAAGTTAGTGTTTTCACACTGCTTTAAAATGTTACGTTTAGTCAACTTAAAATGCGAAACACTTGAATATTTGAGTTAGCCTATTTCACGTCAAATCTGGGAATGTTAATCTAAAGAAAATATTTGACGTTGTGAATTGTGATAGCTAACTGCAACAGTCATTTATAAACTCAGAAAATAAGCATATCAAAAGTATTATAGGCCTAGACCCGGGAATTCGCACCTGGCGACTAATTTTGCCAGCCGTTTTATATTTATTTTTTATAACTATTCTTTTATATTATTGCCTTTACCAAAGTGATACTTTTTTCGAATTCAGCATTCAATACAATTATTATTATTATAATAATAAAAAATCATGAATCTGTTAGTCTTGACTGTCAACTTTAGGCCTCAGACAAACAGTTCAGCACTCGATGATGGAGAGAAAGTGGCCATCTTCATGAGATGGTTCTGTTTGTAACATGAGTCAGAAAAGGTTACGAATAAGAGACTGGTATGAGAAAAATCCAGCCCTGGCCTGTAGTATTAGATTGTTGCTATAGCCTATGCAAAGACTGAATATTTCATTGTACCAATCTTTTTATAGAAGCTGTGTCCTGTCAGATGGGCTGCTCCACTTCGCCCTCATCTTCTGAGATATGCCTAATTTAATATTATTAAAATAGCTTATTTGTGAAAATAGTACATTCTCTCTACATTTTACAAATATCTGGGATGCGACAGCTACGATGTAAATTATGTGTGGGAACGGCTCGAAGGCAGATTTTGTAGTGACACAACAAAACTTATGCGACCGCTTTTTTTATTTTTTTAAGGGATGACACACAATTGGATGGAGACAGCAAATTTCGCTAACTTTTTTTAATGCATCTTTGTCGATAACAAAACAGCACACAAATCGGATGGAAACTTCCCTAATGTGTCAAGCTGCTCTGTCAAAGCGGAGTTATATCAAAATCACGATTGATCTAAAGTCCCGGTTTGGCTCAACTATCCTCCGATTCAGAGAGAATGGAGAATAGAGTACGAGTATAAAGTTAGCTGAAGGCAGTTTTCTCGGGTGCTGTGTTTTGCCTGTGTAGACTTGAGTCCGTCTGTTCACTGTTGATGTGGAATGGCACTGGCAGATCTGTTAATGTTTCCCTGCTCTGGACAGAATAACAGTGTTGTTGTGGCGGACTTCGGCCTGTCCCGGCTCATGGTGGAGGACAAGAACCAGGACAAACTGTCTTCCGGACAGATCCCGGGCGTCAGGAAACCCGACAGGAGAAAGAGATACACTGTGGTGGGAAACCCGTACTGGATGGCCCCCGAGATGATTCACGGTCAGAGTCCAATGCTTTCATCATTTCCACATGTCAAGTCTTGATTCAACTGCATTGACTTTTAAAATCATATTTTCAACATTTGATCTTATAATTGTGACTTAGCATGTCGTATTTTTGACATTTTTTCAACTTTTTATATCACTATTATGACTTTTAAAATCATGTTTGACTTTTTATCTAATAATGAGGACATCCATCCATCCATCCATCTTCTTCCGCTTTATCCAGGGCCGGGTCGCGGGGGCAGCAGTCTAAGCAGAGATGCCCAGACTTCCCTCTCCCTAGACACTTCCTCTAGCTCTTCCGGGGGTACACCGAAGCGTTCCCAGGCCAGCCGGAAGACATAGTCCCTCCAGCGTGTCCTAGGTCTTCCCCGGGGCCTCCTCCTGGTTGGACATGCCTAAAACACCTTCCCGGGAAGGCGTTCAGGAGGCATCCGGAAGAGATGCCCGAGCCACCTCAGCTGTCCCCTCTCGATGTGGAGGAGCAGCGGCTCTACTCCGAGTTCCTCCCGAGTGACTGAGCTCCTCACCCTATCTCTAAGGGAGCGCCCAGCCACCCTGCGGAGAAAACTCATTTCGGCCGCCTGTATCCGGGATCTTGTCCTTTCGGTCATGACCCAAAGCTCATGACCATAGGTGAGAGTAGGAACGTAGATTGACCGGTAAATCGAGAGCTTTGCCTTACGGCTTAGCTCTTTCTTCACCACAACAGACCGGTACATCGACCGCATTACTGCAGAAGCTGCACCGATCCGTCTGTCAATCTCCCATTCCATCCTCCCCTCACTCGTGAAACAAGACCCCTAGATACTTGAACTCCTCCACTTGAGGCAGGAACTCTCCACCAACCTGAAGAGGGCAAACCACCCTTTTCCGACTGAGGACCATGGCCTCGGATTTGGAGGTGCTGATCCTCATCCCAGCCGCTTCACACTCGGCCGCAAACCGTCCCAGTGCATGCTGAAGGTCCTGGTTAGAAGGGGCCAACACGACAACGTCATCCGCAAAGAGCAGAGACGAAACCACGTGGTCCCCAAACCTGACACCCTCCGGCCCCTGGCTGCGCCTAGAAATTCTGTCCATAAAAATTATGAACAGAACCGGCGACAAAGGGCAGCCCTGCCGGAGTCCAACATGCACCGGGAACAAGTCTGACTTACTGCCGGCAATGCGGACCAAACTCCTGCTTTGGTCGTACAGGGACCGGACAGCCCTTAGCAAAGGACCCCGGACCCCATACTCCCCGAGCACCCTCCACAGGATGCCGCGAGGGACACAGTCGAATGCCTTCTCCAAATCCACAAAACACATGTGGACTGGTTGGGCAAACTCCCATGAACCCTCCAGCACCCTGTAGAGGGTATAGAGCTGGTCCAGTGTTCCGCGACCGGGACGAAAACCAGACTGTTCCTCCTGAATCCGAGGTTCTACTATCGGCCGTATTCGCCTCTCCAGTACCCTGGCATAGACTTTCCCGGGGAGGCTGAGAAGTGTGATCCCCCTGTAGTTGGAACACACCCTCCGGTCCCCCTTCTTAAAAAGAGGGACCACCACCCCGGTCTGCCATCCCAGAGGCACTGTCCCCGACCGCCACGCGATGTTGCAGAGGCGTGTCAGCCAAGACAGCCCCACAACATCCAGAGACTTGAGGTACTCAGGGCGGATCTCATCCACCCCCGGTGCCTTGCCACCGAGGAGTTTCTTGAACACCTCGGTGACTTCAGCTTGGGTGATGGACGAGTCCTCCTCTGAGCCCCCAGCCTCTGCTTCCTCAATGGAAGTCGTGATGGCGGGATTGAGGAGATCCTCGAAGTATTCCGTCCACCGTCCGACGACATCCCCATTTGAGGTCAACAGCCGCCCATCGCCACTGTAAACAGTGTTGGTAGGGCACTGCTTCCCCCTCCTGAGGCGCCGGACTGTTTGCCAGAATCTCTTCGAGGCCAGCCGATAGTCCTTTTCCATGGCCTCACCGAACTCCTCCCAGGCCCGAGTTTTTGCCTCCACAACCACCCGGGCTGCAGTCTGCTTAGCCTGCCGGTACATGTCAGCTGCCTCAGGAGTCCCACAAGCCAACCAGGCCCGATAGGACTCCTTCTTCAGCTTGATGGCATCCCTTACTTCCAGTGTCCACCACCGGGTTGGGGGATTGCCGCCTCAACATGCACCGGAAACCTTACGGCCACAGCTCCGAGCGGCCGCAGCGACAATGGAGGTGGAGAACATGGTCCATTCGGAATCAATATCTCCAGCCTCCCTCGGGATCCGGTCGAAGTTCTGCCGGAGGTAGGAGTTGAAGATCTCTCTGACAGGAGACTCGGCCAAACGTTCCCAGCAGACCCTCACAGTACGTTTGGGTCTGCCGGGTCTGTCCAGCTTCCTCCCCCGCCATCGGATCCAACTCACCACCAGGTGGTGATCAGTTGACAGCTCCGCCCCTCTCTTCACCCGAGTGTCCAAGACATACGGCCGCAGGTCAGATGAAACGACCACAAAGTCGATCATTGACCTACGACCTAGAGTGTCCTGGTGCCATGTGCACTGATGGACACTCTTATGCCTGAACATGGTGTTCGTTATGGACAAACCGTAACTAGCACAGAAGTGCAATAACTGAACACCACTCGGGTTCAGATCAGGGGTGCCGTTCCTCCCAATCACGCCCCTCCAGGTGTCACTGTCATTGCCCACGTGGGCGTTGAAGTCCCCCAGTAGAACGATGGAGTCCCCAGTCGGAGCACTTTCCAGCACCCCTCCCAGGGACACCAAGAAGGCCGGGTACTCTGCACTGCCGTTCGGCCCGTAGGCACAAACGACAGTGAGAGACCTATCCCTGAGCCGAAGCCGCAGGGAAACGACCCTCTCGTCCACCGGGGTGAACTCCAACACATGGCGGCAGAGCTGGGGGGCTATAAGCAAACCCACACCAGCCCGCCGCCTCTCACCATGGGCAACTCCGGAGTGGTGAAGAGTCCATCCTCTCTTGAGCAGTGTGGTTCCAGAGCCCAAGCCGTGCGTAGAGGTGATTCCGACTATCTCTAGTCGGAACCTCTCAACCTCACGCACAATCTCAGGCTCCTTCCCCGCCAGTGAGGTGACATTCCATGTCCCAAGAGCCAGTTTCCGTGTCCAGGGATCGGGTTGTCTAGGCTCCTGCCTTCGACTGTTGCCCGATCTTCTCTGCACCGGCCCCTTACGGTCCCTCCTGTGGGTGGTGGGCCCATGGGAAGGTGTCCCCACGTCGCTCCTTTGGGCTGAGCCCGGCCGGACCCCATGGGGGAAGGTCCGGCCACCAGGCGCTCGTATACGAGCCCTAACCCCAGGCCTGGCTCCAGGGTGGGGCCCCGGCTGCGCCGTACCGGGCGACGTCACGGTCCTCTTTTTTTTGGTCATCATAAGGGTTTTGAACTGCTCTTAGTCCTCATATTTTCAACATTTGATCTTATAATTATGACTTTATGATAATTGAAATGAGCTGATCAGTAATATATTTGAATATCTAGTGTCCCCAACTGAGCAAGCTGAGCAAACTCAGGGATTTTAAATAACTATAAAAGAGTTCACATGTTTCCTTGAACATATTTAGCTATTAGATCTATGTAATAACACACTCAGCAAAATATCGTCTAATTGTCGTTATCGAGAAAATCCCAGAAAATGTCGAGATATCATTTCGTGTCAATATCGCACACCCCTGGCAGACACAAGCGATGTTAAAATGTCAACTGGAAAGGGTTCTTTGACTGGGTTTAATGGTGGACGTGTGAGACTGATGTTGTGCCGTCTCTGTTCCTCAGGGAAGAGCTATGATGAGAAGGTGGACATCTTCTCCTTCGGCATCATGCTGTGCGAGGTGAGTGTTTCAGGACTGATCTGGGGGAATAATCACAGGCTGTAAACGTTCAAAATAACTGCTTCCTCCACATGAACTTCCAGGGATTTCTCTTTTAATGGGAAAAGCCAGATGAAAATAGGACAGCAGGCCGTCATTACTGAAGGACACCCAGAGGAAGCAGTTAGAGGGGAAGTCGCTGGTGGTTGGGTGTGTGTGTGGTGTAATGATTAGAGCTGAGAGGAAAGCTGATCTCACTTCCTCTGTCTTACATCAATCTCACTGCCCTGTCTCAGATTATAGGGCGAGTCAACGCCGATCCCGACTACCTGCCCCGGGCCATGGATTTCGGGCTGAATGTGAAAGGCTTTCTGGACGATTACTGCCCGTCGGACTGCCCGTCCTCTTTCTTCCCCATGGCGGCGCTCTGCTGTGATCTGGACGCAGAGAAACGGTTAGAAAATACACATGCTTATTATACATGCCACATTTGCACAGAACAGAAATACAGTGTGTTATTGCAGTGTATATACAGTTAATAACAATATTACTGTAATTATAGTCTATTATAGGGATGCACTGATATGAAAATTGGCCGATACTGATAACCGATATATTGGCCGATAAATCTGAATTCAAATTTGTATATCATTTTTGAGAGGCTGATTACCAAAACAAAAGTCTCAGCATTAAAATCCATGTCCCAAGCACACAATTATGATGTTCTCATTATAATTTTATGTGGCCTATCTGACAGACTTGCGCCGCACATGTTGCACTTTACTGTATTTTCCTTTTTTGAAGTGATTTCAATCATATTTCAAGCAATTCAAAACCACATCTGAAGGAAATAATCCATTATTTTATCGGCCAAATTTTCTTTATTCTGGGCCGATAATGATAACATTAAAAATAGGGCTGGGCAAATTAACGCGTTAATGCGGGCGATTAATTTTTTCAGCTTAACGCATTTAAAATATTTAACGCAAATTACGCAGCGTCCGTTTTTATATCCATTTTTGCTCAGCGTTACATGATCATCACGCTCTTATTCATGTAAATGCTTCAAAGCGACAAGACACAAGAGAACGCGCTGTATGCCAATGTCCTGTGTGTGTGTGTGTGTGTGTGTGTGCCAGTGTCCTGTCTGTGTGGACGCGTCTCATGTCAGCTAATCAACACTCTGAGACACACACACACACACACACTCGACGCATAGATAGACTCGCGTCAGTTTCCTGCTCACATCGAGTTCTCTTTTGCTCTTGAACAAACAATAACACAGAGGATTTTGAGTATTCTCATATTAGGAGTCTTAAACTAGTTAAATAACGTCTTAAATGAACTTAAAGAGTTGTGAGGAAATGAGATGCGCGGGACAGCGCGTGAGATCCGCGGCTGTTCTTAAAGTGACAGGAGCGCTGATGATCATCATTAATGTTCATCAAAGAACAACGGGAACAGAGAAAAATTTTGGCTTTAATGATGATTCATCTATATTTCATTTATTATTTATGCAGTTAAGAAAGATAACTATTACATTTCTGTATATATATAACAGGGAAGGCCATGGGTAAATATAACATTTATTATTTTGGGTTCATGTAAAGATTGTTTTAAGTTCACTTAAATTAAAAGTTGTTTTTTTAAAGCCTAATAAATGTTGAAATTGGGAGCTTTCAGTTATACTGTAATGTAACGTCATTCATGTTTCATAGACACTTTAGTATCAGTGATACTGGCCTTCATTCATAAAAATATGACAATACAACACATATTTAAAATATGCTGTCTTTAAATTGTTTATATATTAATTTGGAGAGTAACTGAAATTATTATAATATCAAAATATTAAAAACTTGCGATTAATCGCGATTAATAACAGGAAAAAATGCGATTAATTAGTTAATTTTTTTTAATCGATGTCCAGCACTAATTAAAAATGAACATATGAGTGATTCTATAATTGGAGATACATTTTGCATTTAAAAAAGTTAAAGCTACACTGTGTGATATTTTCCCCCATCTAGTGGTGAACTTGTATAAGACCATCCAGTGAATATTAGTTTCTGTTCCTCTCAATTCCGATTTCGTTTTAACTCCTACGGTGGCCGATTTAGTCCAAGATTAACATGGCTTCCAGTTCGACCTCGTCCACATTGGACACGGTGCCATCGAGTGTTAAAACGCCAAAGGCGAAGCTTGAATTTACGGGTATGTCCCTCTTTGGCTAATGTACTTTCAAGATGGAGGAGCAACATGGCGACCCGCATTCCAACCCTCACCCGTATGTGTTTTCAATGGCATATTATAAACTTACGAGAATACTTTATTACTTGAAAGAAGTAAATATACATTAATGAGGACATACATTTTTGAAAGAACTAAGTGTTTTTAGCCAAGAATGAACTAAAAAAGTTACACAGTGTAGCTTTAAGGAAAAAAACTGATCACTAACAGAAATTCTTTCCAGGATCTTATTGAAAACATATTCAATTGTAATAACTCAGTGCTTGCCAAACACAAGTTACTTCATTTCTTTTTTTTTTTTACTTTTAATGAAAAAGTAATTTCTTTATAGTATTGTTTGTCAACTCTGTTACAGACAAATCAGGCAGTGTGTAGAGATAACACTGGTAACAGAGTTTGACGATTTTAAACTTTTTAGCCAAAAACTCCACTTGTTAGCAGTTAACAAGATTTATGGACACACATTTTTATACGATTAAATATATGTTTAATGTTTGTAGAATTTATAAATAAAATAAATGAAATATTACCAAAATATATACATTTATTATAATGGGTTTATGTAAAGATTGTTTTAAGTTCACTTAAATTAAAAGTAGTTTTTTTAAAGCCTAATAAATGTTGAAATTGGTATCTTTCAGTTATACTGTAATGTCATTAATGTTTCATAGAGATATTAGTATCAGTGATGCTGGCCTTCATTCATAAAAAGATGCCATTACAACACATATTTAACATATGCTGTCTTTAAATTGTTTCTTCATTTATTTGGAGAGTAACTGAAATTATTACAATATGAAAATATTAAAAACTCCAATGTTTTTAATCGCGATTAATCATGATTAATTACAGAAACAAAATTGATTAATTAGTTAATTTTTTAATGGATTCCCAGCACTAATAATGATACATGATGGGAAAAAAATACACTGACTAATTCGGATAACAAGAAATCATGATTTTCAGCTATATAAGACACTTTTTACATAAAATATTTTATTTTTATGCGCTGTAACATCTTATGATCCATGACAATGAGTAACACAAGTTTTTTTTATTTTTTTATGTAACCATTTGAAAAAAGCAGGAAAAAAATAATGACTTCGGAAACCAAATGTTAGCCTGGCTCCGCCCTCCTACGCTCAATTTTCATTTTCCTTCAGTACTCCATCTGCGGTATATTCTCTGGTTTTCTCCGGTCAAATATGAACCGGTCCAATCAGGGAACAGAGGGAGTGGCTGAGAGCGATGACGTTGATGATGTGCGCTAGTTTGAGATGACATGCGTCACGACCAAACGTTAGCGATTGGTTATGGCAGATCCGGAGTGGCTCTGGGATCCAATAGTTTCAAACTTCAAGGAAGTGAACGCTGGTCAATGGAGAGCGGCCAGACTCTCTGTACAAGTGAAATGTATGAGAGTCTGGTAGGACCAGGCTAACCAAATGTACCTGCAATTGTAGAATCACCCGTATACCAGCCGATACTGATATATTATGCATCCCTAATTGTTTATAATACAGTCCCTCCAGAAAAATGCGATTATGCGATCGCATGATTTAATGCATACTCAGCCAAAGTCCACATATTTATGCGGGGGCCACATTTTTTTCAAATACGCTGCACTTTCGCCGCATAAATTGCCTATTTCCGCGTGCAAAATATGCGGGGCTAGTATGATATCATAATCCCTGCATTTTCGTTGCAAAAAAGTCATATATATTAGCAGAAAGTTGAAAATTTTCCGTTTACTTCACACAAGAGCCGCCATTTCCCCCTATTGCCATGGGAACGTTTTGAAGTGACGTAATTACCCGACATGAACGTCATCGAAAAGCTGCAAACCCCGTGGAGAAACCACAGATATCGGTGAAACCATGATGAAGCACGCAAACTCACATTTGCCAACAAAAATAACAGCAAAAGACCAAAGCAAAGCAGTTTCCCGGTGTGTTGACCGATTTCAAAACACAGCATCATGAAGCTTCGAAGCGTTATGAATCAGTGAGTCGATTCAGCTGTTTGGAGCGTTATGAATCAGTGAGTCGATTCAGCGGTTTGAAGCGTTATGAATCAGTGAGTCGATTCAGCGGTTTGGAGTGTTATGAACCAGTTAGTCGATTCAGCGATTTGAAGCGTTATGAATCAGTGAGTCGATTCAGCGGTTTGGAGCGTTATGAATCAGTGAGTCGATTCAGCGGTTTGAAGCATTATGAATCAGTGAGTCGATTCAGCGGTTCAGAGCGTTATGAATCAGTGAGTCGATTCAGCGGTTCAGAGCGTTATGAATCAGTGAGTCGATTCAGCTGTTTGAAGCGTTATGAATCAGTGAGTCAATTCAGCGGTTTGGATCGCCAAAGTCACTTATTTCTGTAGTTTGACACACGATCCTAATCATGAATCGACTCGCTGATTCATAACGCTTCGAAGCTTCATGATGCTGTTTTTTTAAATCGTCATCACTATATAAGTTGTTATTTAGGTTTTTTTTGCGCACAAAAACTATTCTCGCCGATTCATAAAGTTATTGTAGAGCCGCTGTAGTGAGATGGACTTTGTAACGACGTCTTTAGTACCTTTTAAGGGTCTTGAGAGTGTAAAGTGCATTGTGCCAATGGAGGCCTTTCAGAGCATCAGATTTACACTAAAATATCTTCATTTGTGTCTGAAGATGAACGGAGGTCTGACGGGTGTCCAACCACATGAGGGGAAGTAATTAATGACAGAATTTACATTTTTGGGTGAACTAACCCTTTAAGAGATCGCACTTTGTGCATTGGAAGCACTCAAATGTCTGTTTTGTAGCTACCTCTGTAAAATAACATGTTATTTATTCATTTTTTCAGAGGTTGTAGCATATTCCTTTTGTAAAGCTACAGAACTTGACTCAATTTTTGTAACTCAATTTGACTCAATGTTTTGTAAATTTGATGTGTTTATTAAGGTCTTCAATAAAACAAGATGAGAACTTAAATATTCCCAGCACTTTCTGTGATGTAGTGCTTTTTTTCTGTTTTTCTCAGTTTTTGCAAGTTCCCGCAATTTCATTGCATAAAATTGCATAAATATCCCGCATTTTCCATCGCATTTTTTAAGAAAACGTGCCGCATAATCAAGGATTTTTGCCGCATTTTTCAGGAAGGACTGATAATAAGAGTAATTTGATCTAGAAGTTCATCAAGACAAACACTGAGTGTTATAATGGTTGTGCTTGTCCTGAGATGCACGTGTGTTTGTTCCGCAGGCCGGCGTTTGTGAAGCTGGAGTCGTGGCTGGAGAACCTGAAGATGCATCTGGAGATGGGTCTGCATCTGGTCTCAGAGCTCGAGCTCATTCATCAAGACTTCCAGCAGAAACACTCGAGCGGCAAGAACGGGCTGCACACACACCCGGAGCAGCCCGAGTGACCCGCTGACCCAGGGCGAACCGCTGAGCAGATCTACAGGAGGACGTCTGCTGTCTGTGGGCTGAAGGCACCGTGTTTCTGGAAATCCAAGCATCGTATGACACCTGACACATAACATCCTCACCGGGACTGAAAGGCTTCGGCCTGGACGGATGATCCAGCTTAAAAACATCACCCTCCACAGTTTCATCAGTCATAACGCACGTCTGTCGTGGCTAACTGTGTGATGTTCTTCATGCGGTACTGATGATGACCGTATCCTGGAGGAAATGAAGTTGGCCGCTGAAGCTCTGACTCGCCCTGCTTCAGTTATAGGCCGTGTTTTGGTACAGCTGTTAGTGAGACCTGAACGCACGTGTGTTCTCTGCACATCATCCCTGTCTGTGATCGTCTTCACACGTCAAGCGCCGCTAATGTTCCTCATGTCAGGCATTTCCCACAGTGTAAATAGAGCTATATTGTAAATGTTTGACATTATTTTGTATAATGATTCCGCATTGGCGGAAGAGCACCAGGAAAAGAATCAACTCTTCCTCCTCTATAGACCTCATTCACAGCAGCGCCATCATTGATGTTTAACGGGAATGACAGCGAGGCTGTGAGGGATGGACATGCATCTGACAAAGAAGTTTCGCGAGCTGTGGAAAATGATAAGCGATTAGCAGCTTTATACAGCGGATATGCCATTGAAAAAACAGTAAATCACCAGCCTCGCTTTCATACCCGCCGCTCTGGATAAGGTCTATTGAGTGCCCCAGTTCAGCCCTATGGGTCAAATTAACTCATTTCCTGTCCTCTTTTACCCCAAAATCCAATATATACAGATATACAGTGTATAAATTTAAATCGTAAAGTAAGTGTACATCACGTTAGTATGTGTTGAAATGAATGTAATTGATGGTGATTGAAATAGAAAATCGGAAAAATCTCCGCCGGGTTTTTTTGCTAAATTGATTTCCTGATCTCTTTCTGTTGATTTTGGGGTGAAAGATGCGACACATTTCCTGTGCTCTGTGGTGAATCTCAGCCGAAGTGCTCGTCGCTCTAGGTCGTGATCTGGGTTGTGTTTGTTCCCAGGCTTGTGTTTTGGAAAGGCAGAGCCTGATTTTAGACCCACACGCGGGACGGTGGGTCTCGGGGTCCGTCCTCACTTCGGGACCTGTGTCTTTGAGTTTACACCTCACTGCTGGTGTCAAACGCTTCTCTCCATGTGTCCTCCTCCGTCCTCCGCTACCCGTCCAGCTATTCTCACACCGATGAACAAATGTCATCACAAAAACACAACGGAGGATCGCCAGGAAAGCACGTGTACAGACTGAAAGAAAAAAAAAGACTAAAAAAAGGTCAAAACACAGCCTCTTCCTCTCTCTTTTTGAATAGAACCACTATTTTCGCTTTTCTAAAAGGTTTAAATGATTTCATTTGCACTATGGAAGAAAGCGGCCGCCGCTCGAGCCGCTTGGTTTCTTTGGGTTGTTTGGTTGGTGATTGTATGAATGAGCATCACTGATGGAGCCTTTGGTGACGTTTGGCCCCTGACGCCGCGTCTCCTGAGCAGCACATGTGTAACAGAGCCATTCATTAACTTCTCAATCACAGGCTGCCGCTGAAGTCAACATGAAGCAGCATCTGCAGTCCACACCGTCCAGAATTAGATGACTGCGTTCACTATCGGTACGATTTTGACATTGTCCAAGTAGATCAAGTCTGTCCAGTCCTGCTCCTGGAGGGCCACTGTCCTGCAGAGTTCAGCTCTAGCCCTTATTAAACACACCTGAACCAGCTAATCAAGGCCTTCAGGATCACTAGAAGCAGAAATGGGCTGTGTCTGAAATCACCTTCTGTATCCTCACTGTTCCCTACATTACTCCACAGGAGTGGATGAAAATTAGTGAGTGAATTCAACACGGAAGGGCGGCTGCTTGCTGTTTAATAATCATTTGAAACTTCATAGTAATGAAAATTATTATGTCGACTATGATTTCAGACACCTCTACAAATGGCTGTCCCCTCAAATAGTGTTCAACAGGGGGCGATTTCAGACACATCCATGGTCTTATTACTGGGAGATATGAGGCTCTACTTAGAGGAAGTGTAACGGCCTACTTGGATCACGTGTGCCTTGAGGACCAATCACATTACAGCCTTGACATCAGTGAATTTCTTTCAGTTGTGCGACAGTCAATCACTAGCCTGGTTTCCATTACCGCTTTTTGGGATATTTCTAAATTGCGATAAAAAAGGTTTCCATTAACCAGTGTTATGCGACTAAAATGTCTTTTTTTTCGCCATTACTATAAATATATTCTAAAATGACATTATTTGTAATTGAAGGAGGTGTAGGCGTGTTATTCAAGCATTAATGGCTAGGAACGACCCTTATACTTGGGAGTGGCCACGCATGAGGTGTTTCTGCTTCGAGGTCTTTATAAATTGTAGTATTTCTTTATTGTTTGGAATCCAGTATTCCCGTAATTCTCTAGTCCTTTTGTTTTGTCTTCTGTCCAAATCATAGACTGTAAAAAACAAAAGATGTGGCGTCACCCTTAGGTTTCTGAAGAGCTTTATTGAAGCCCAAAGTGGGCGGAGCCGGCCGTCGCCATCTTGGCAGCGCGTCACTCCCAGATAACCAAAAATGGGCAAAGAGGCGGGACGTGGGTGGAGCTGAGGTGCCTGATTGCTGAAACCAGCAGCGGAAATCCACCTGTCACTCAAGTGGCCACACCCTTAATTATGCACAACTTTAAGGCTTAATGTAATTTAAACGGATGAATTATAACAAAAAATCACCCCCCCCCACAGTTGTCATGACGGGCAAAATTAGCCGTATAGACCAAAACCACTTTTTTGTACCAGGCTGTAAACATGTTTAACATGGGGGTCTATGGGATTGACCGTCTTTTGGAGCCTCTAGTGGCCAGTCGATGAATTGCAGTTTAAGTCACTTCCGTGTTGGATTCAAGAGAGAGACCGGAAGGTTGCCGTTTGGTCCAAACATACTGCGGCATCTTTAAATAATGATCATGTGACTTGATGTACGCCAGGTGACCTGTAAATTGCCATTTTGCAAAATATTACGTTTTTTTGAATTGCCTGGAAAATCACCTCAAAACTTTTTTGCGACTATATGGGAGTTTTTGTGAAATTGACATGTTATTGTTGGGCGTATTTTCAATTTGCGCAATTTGAAGGGTAATGGAAACGCAGCTACTGTTTGCAGATACAAAAGAAATGATGAGAAGTGCTGTAATCTGAATTGTACCTGCCGCAAAATTGTCCATGACTTCTCTTATAAAACAACATATTTCCGGTGTAAAAGTATGTTGAAGATTAGCCGACAGTCATCGATTCATTATATGATAAGCTGTTTACCCACAAAAGCAGTAGTGAAGCCTCTCCTCCACTTTTCATTCAAAAAAACCTACACTACTTTTCGCTAACCTCGGAGGCTGGCCTTAAAGTGACTTCGCTATAACTCTGGAGCTAAAATCCAGGATCAGGATTGGACAGTCCTGAAATAGATTTGGCCATTGGTTAATATGAACCCGTAGCCTGCACAACCTAGTAAAGGTTTTCGAGTTATTACATTATGACGAAGACGAACGCTGATTTCATGTTGACTCTAAGCCCTGATGATTTGACATCAATACTATCAGCATTGCCACTAATAAAAAGCCATATTGCTATGCAAGCCATGGTACAGAATTGATCACGAGTCCAATCCAAATACTGATTGAAAATGGATTTGAGGCAAAAGCTCCAGGTGATTTGCGCTCTGCTGCTCAGGCGTCCGGCTGCCTACTGAGAGTCCTGTAGCTTGACCACTGCACCACGTCCATCTTCAGAAAGGGCACTCAAATGATGTAGTCTGGCTTCTAGAAGTCCAGCTCAGGGTCACAGCACGTGCATCTGTGTCCGAGCATGCATGGCATCAAACGAGGAAGCACTTGACGGATCCGCAGAGGTGACGAATGCTGCAGAAACCATGGCTTTACCTCTCTCGACATTGCTGTGCCTTTGTTTTACGCTAGCCTTGCCAACGACTTGTAGTGTGTTTGAGCCGGATGAGTTCGTCATCGCTTACCCGTTTCCTTTCGGTTCTCCAGATATATATTTATATTTTCATGTTTTTCTTTGTCCAGATTGCTATTTTAGGTTTATGGTTTCTTGTAATTTAATGTTGTTACTGAAGCTGTGAAAATGACTCTGCACTTTAAACGCACTGGCCGTGAACGTTGAACTTTCAAGGAGACGGAATAAACTGACGCTCCTGATGTTACGCTCTGTCTCTCGACTCATCATTGCTGCTGTGTTCGGGTGTGGCACGCTCCATTCCTGGCATGCCAGCTGTAACCGCTTTCACACAATGCTTTTGTATTCATAATCAGGTATTCAGCTTATGGCTTTGTTATCATAGTGATTCACAGGGAACAGATGACTACAGTGACAGAGAGCCTGACAGACAACAGAGGTCATTTACAGTCAGCGGCTCTGCTTCCACCTGGTATTGAGATGCGTTTTGGTCGATCGGATCACAAGTGGACGACTCTAAATACAGGTGTAAACGGGCTCTAAAATGTTTTGAGCTTGTCCACTTTTGTCCAGAGGTAGTGGAAAACACATTGGACCGGATTGCTTTCCTAGTGTAAACACTCATGTGGTCGAATGCGTTCAAACAGCCACTAAAGACCTCCTCCTCTCCTCCTACTGACCTAATGTGTGAACATTATGGGATGCGCGCTAGCCAGACCGGATTTAAACTTTGTCTGCTGAAACCCAAGTTTGTTATAAAGATGAAGGGCCCTATTTTAACGTTCTGAGCGCATAGTCCGAATCCACTTTTGCTAGTTTAACTACGAAAAAATCCAGTCGATGCACCAGACTCAGGGACGTCACTAGGATTGGAAGACAGGAGGGGCTTAGCCCACAGGGTATTTGTAACTTGCGTTTGCAAAATCTTTGCACTCACATCTAGAGCTACACTAATGTCAACAACCAGTCAAGAAACCAAGATGTTAACAAGTAAAACGTGACAGACATATCCTCTTCTTCCATTTCTACTCTGGTAAAGAAAAGTTACTGTAATGTTAGCTTTTAGACACATCAAAGCTGCATGGGGGAATTTAGGCCAGACTTTGCTCCTGATGCGTTACTATAAGCAATAACTCATGTAAATGTATGATAAAGTAATAGCATACTATATCTAATTCCTCTCTATATAAGATAGGTAGTCTACAGAATGCTATTTAATTACACAGAACCGCATGTATTCAACCCATTTTTGAGCTAAAATACAAATCCTACAGCTAAACCTAAACCTAAATTGAGCTAAACCTATACAAATACCACAGCGGTACAATTTTCACACCCTATACTAAATTTACCCTATACAATAGCCTAATGACATATAACATTATTTAATATTTGAATCACAGCTTATATAGTGTTTTGACATCGACAACCCAAGTGCATTTTACCTCAAACTTGCGACTAGTTAACTTTCTAAAGTAGCAATCGCTTCTCGGGTCGACATTAACACACTGGCAAAATTATATTCTGAATTAAAAATATTTTTATACCACTTTTCAATGTGTGATTGTGTAAAGGTGTTCTCGAGATACCAACCGTTCGCGAAGTTGCTTTCAACGTCGAACACTCGTTCTCATGGAGACGGCGGTGTGCACGGAGGGTCTGTGTGTGTGTGGCGCGCGTGTGTATGTGAGAGAGAGTGAGAGACGCAGGGAAAGGAAATGCAGCTGAACGTTATTTGCTCTATGAAAGACATTGATAAAGACGAAAACTAAGGACATTTAATCTATCATTTTATTTTAGTTTTGCCAAACACACATTACAGATTTGGTTAGTTGTCGTTTTTTTGTAATGCCTCGTTTTTAGTTTTATTTCAGTTAACGACAACCCACCTAGTTTTCGTTTTTTCGTTCATTTTCATTAACGATTATAACCTTGGTAACGACGAGAGGAGATGAATCCTCCAGTTTCTTGCAGTCGCGCTCTGGGGTGCATCATCTTGATAGCAACACTCTTTGTACTTCTGTCCAACTTCCGACTTGTCGGCTATTTTTTTGTAACTGGATATATATAATTTGTTGCATCTAAATATGAATGAGGATACGGTTATTGATAAATCAAATTGTTATTGTTGTTCTTATTATCATTTAGGGGGCTTAGGAACATTTTGGGGTAGCTTCAGCCCCCCTAAAATAGGCCTAACGACGTCCCTGACCAGACTCACGGTCCAAAAGGGTTGTACCTTGTCTCTTAATGAGTCATGGGTGTGTTTTGGGCATAACGGGCAATAAACCAATCAGAGTCTCATCTCCCATTCCCTTTAAAAGCCAGTTGTGCTCGCACCATGGAGGATTCACTCTTTACATGGAGGAAAGACTGAACGCTTCTCCAGAGAGGAACCCTTTTATTTATTTCTAACACACACTCAGAACAAAACGAAGCGAAAAGCTGATTCTCCGTCGTCTCCGGTCGCATTCAAATATGTAAATTGCGTGAGCTTATTTTGTCCATTAGATGGAAAGATCTGAAAAAGCCATAGATTTACCCACCCATAGACCCTCCCCTAGAAGAAATCAGGACAGAAGAGACTGAAAGAGGACAAAAGAGACGGAGGTGTGAACGGGAATGTGTCTCTCGTCTACTTGTGATCCGATCCACCAAAACACATTGAGAAAAATTATCATGAAAGGCTAAACTATAGTTTTTGTTGCCAAAAAACTAGGGCTGTCAAAAGATTAATCACATCCAAAATAAAAGTTTGTGTTTCCATAATATATGTGTGTGTACTCTGTTCATTATTATTTATATATAAATACACACACAAGCATGTATATATTTAAGAAAAAAATATTATTTTTATATATAAAACATTTATATTTATATATATTATAGATTATATAAATGTATATACATGCAAATATATACATGAATGTGTGTGTATTTATATATAAATAATAATGAACAGAGTACACACACATATATTATGGAAACACAAACTTTTATTTTGGATGCGATTAATCGCGATTCATCTTTTGACAGCCCTACAAAAAACTTGATTGGATTGAATTATTGGTTCGGGTTTATTTTGCATTTATCTAATGAGAATATGTGGGGAAATGTACTTAATTGTCGTGACAATAATGTCACAATCAATAATAATAAGAACAACAGGGTTAGTTTTCTTCATATGTGCCCCTGGAGCACAACTCCAGTCCTGAGTCTCACGGGTTTATCAGTGGCAATAGCCAACAATACATTGTGTGGGTCAAAATCCATTTTTCTTTAATGCCAAACATCATTAGGACATTAAGATCATGTTCCATGAAGATATTTTGTCAATTTCCCATTGTAAATATATCAAAAATGTATTATTATTAGTGCTTTGCTTAGGACTTCATTTGGACAACTTTAAAGGAGATTTTCTCAATATTTAGAGTTTTTGCACCCTCAGATTCCAGATTGGCCAAATATTGTCCTATCTTAACAAACCACACATCAATGGAAAGATTATTTATTCAGCTTTCGTGTGATGTATAAATCTCCATTTTAAAAAAAATGACCTTATGACTGGTTTTGTGGTCCAGGGTCACATATATTATATTTGGCACAGACCTAAACAACACCAGAGTCACAGGAAGATGATATGAAAGCGCGGGACGTGTTTGGCTCGCCCATGTGCGATTGTTTTGATGGTGCGCGTGACGTCGGCGGGGCAGGCGGTGCCTGACGTCACGGCGCGTGGAGCCGCATTTAAAGCGCTCAGGGATGCGCCGGTGCCGTGAGTCGGTCCGCGTAACGCCAGCCGTCCGTCCGTCTGTTTGGGGCGGTGGATTTCTCACAGCGCTGAGGACTATCTAGAAAGACGAAAGGGACTTTCGGGTTCAGAGCGATGGAAAACTCGACCGTCAACAGCCGGCTCAGGACTGTGCTCTTCAGCCATGGTGAGTGACGCTCCGCGCGGAGACACAACGCGTTTCTGTCATATTAAACTCACTGTGCGCGTGCTACTGTATCGCATTCCTGCGTGGCGCTACTATTAAACACTGCGCATGTGTGTACAAACAAACAGACTGCGCTGAGCGTGCAAGATGCTCTAAAAGCGTTATAACGCTCATCTATACACCGAAATAAACACGACTGATGCCAAACGAATCTGACTCAAACTCAAGAACTGCATTTACTGGAGCGTTTCTCATAGCCTACATTACAAAAGTGTTTGCCTTGGGTCAGTCTGTCACCAAATGCTCAAGTGATGGGACAAATTACACAAGTGACACAGCAGTGACTGCATTCACAATACACACAGCAGGACCTCACGCAGGTTTCCTCAACAGTGCTAGAAATGTAATTTTATATATATATATATATATATATATATATATATATATATATTATTATTTTTTTTTTTTTTTTTTTTGGGGCAAAAATGATCATCCAAGAGCTGCTGTCAACACTGTACCAATCGTCTAGCAACCATGGTTGCTAGTGTATTGCTAGAACTGCAGTAAAAACAACGTCAATACTGCTTAGCAACACCCTAGCAACCAGTCAAAACAACGTCAATACTGCTCAGCAACACCCTAGCAACAGTACATCACCTTCAAAGTTCAAGGCAAAGCAAACTTTCATATTTAAGTTGGTTTGTTTCAAACAATTGCTAAAAGTAGGAAGGACACATTGATTTTATTAACCCTCAGATGCTCTTGGTTTAGGGGTTGCATTGGTCGTCTTCCCGGTCATAAGTGACCCGACACCTAAAAATTAAACTTCCTCCACCCCAGTAAAACCAATGCAATTTATTTTTCTTCAAAAATATATTTTTTCTTTTTAATTTTGTATTTTGAGATGATTTGATGGTATTTTTTTTTTATATTTATGCACAAATAATTTTTAAAAAATATATATTTTATTGCAGTATTTCAGGTTAAAATAGAGACTAGGCAGATTAGCCCCTCTTTTGGAATTATTTCAGAAATCATGCAGCCATGTGTGTAATCACTGGAGGTCTCTGGAGAGGCTTGAGGATTCACTAGTTCTGTTTTGAACACATTTAATGATTTTTAAATATATATATATATTAAAAAAATCTCAAAGACTATTTATTATAAAGTTTTAGATATTTTTTTGTTGTTGTTAGAAATACAGATTTTTTTTTCTGATAATTTGTGTTTTTGCAGATTACCCATTCATTTTCTATGCTGGTCATTTTTGACCGAAGAGAAAAAACTCCCACTTGTGCTCTAAGACCAATTAGCATGCTCCAATCATGCCCTCGATTTTTTTTATACCTAATGCTAGAAAAGTCACCAAGATTCATATCATTCTGATGAAGCTGTGATTTTTAAAAATTCAAAATGTGGTTCATAGGTTCAGTTTTTCATAGGTGTGTGTGTGTGTGTGTGTGTGTGTGTGTGTGTGTGTGTGTGTGTGTGTGTGTGTGTGTGTGTGTGTGTGTGTGTGTGTGTGTGTGTGTGTGTGTGTGTGTGTGTGTGTGTGTGTGTGTGTGTGTGTGTGTGTGTGTGTGTGTGTGTAACTGTGCGTGTGAGTGTGTGGATGTGTCAATATCACACTCTGGATGTTTTAGAGTGTCACTCCTTCACTGCTGTGTACTTTCTTTCAGCATTGTGGCCGATTTGTAGATTGTACACACAAATATTCGGAGAATTTGTGTTTTTGCTGATTTCCCATTCATTTCCAATGGTCATTTATGACAGAAGACAATAAACGCTACTTTTTTTTTTTTTTTTTTACGACCAATTAGCATACTCGAATCATGCCCCCGATTTTTTTGTGTGTTTACATACCTAATGCTAGAAAAGTCACCAAGTTTCATATCATTCCGATGAAGCTGTGATTTTGAAAATTTCAAAACAGAAATTTTTCTGACCGAAGAGCACCAGAGGGTTAAACAAAGGGAGTTTTGGAGTCACAGCATTTGTTTCCAGGCGGACCGTTAAAGAAAGCAACACACACATCTCGCGGAGATCCTGTAGAATTCAACCAATCAGATGACGACATTGAAAGTGTTTCCAGTTAAGTGTGTCTTATGCATCATCCGTGGGCTGAGACTACATAATGTATAGCTAGTAAATCAGTCTGACACATCAACTAAAGTTAATGACACACGCTTGCTTTTCACCAAACCAGTTCAGCGAAAACTCTGCCCCGCAGCCAATTCTAAAGATTTCATTGGTCATGTCAACCAGACTGCCGACTGCCTACACAACGCTACAGCATAGCTGAAACGCCCAGTCGCCATCCAGCACCACTACACCACCAGAGGGGCTTTGATGGTGGAGCGAAGGCGCTTACGTCATGACCCTGTGGAGAGAAGAGTGGATAAAGGAAGCACACTAACTGTTGACCATCTGCACTCATGCTGCTTTAAGCTGCTCCGTTCAGCAGGATCTGATCACGCGTGCCACTGCTCCTGGACAAACAACACACCGTCAGCCACGTCACTTCATCGATTACTGCCGTACTACTTGTCCTATTAATGTATAGTGCACTGTCTGATGACATAAATGACCAACTGCAGTACAGAGTGCAGCATCCCACAATGCAATGCATCTGTCTTGGCATTCTGCTGTGTGAATGTCTTTCACACGCAAACTTGACAGCATTGAGAGTGTATTGCCGAGGATGCAGTGTGTTTCTGCATTGTAAACTCGATTAAAAAGGCAAAACTCAACCAAAAATAATTGAGGCAATCAGTTACATCAGGTTTTATCAGTTTAATGTAAAGTTTAAGTAAGCAGAACTTGCAGATTTTTATTTTGTAATCATACATTTTAATTGCTCAACTATTTGAGTGAGCCAGGGTTGCCAACTTTTAAGTTCAGGTTGGAGTGAGATTTTTATTCGTATTTCGATCTTGATTTCATATGTATATAGCCTACTGTACATATAAGTAACACTACGTTTGCCTTAGCATTATTTTCAACGTTTCTTGGGTTAAATTATATGTGCATGAATTCATTAATTTTCACTTGTGTGTGCTTATAAGTATCATTAACTGGGGCGTAGCACAAAATCCCGGGCCCTATGCATAGGCAGTCCTGATCGGCCCCCATGTTCCATGTTAAAATAGATCTCAGACTTTTCAAGGGCCCTCTCTGCCCTTGGGGCCCTGGCAATCAGTACTGGTTTTACCCTCAGTCCGACGCCCCTGATCATTAAAAATATTAGGATGTAAAGCCATTAACGTTTTAAAATTTCACATTTAAAGAAATCTAGTGTTTGATCATATCTACATATTTATTAAAATGCAAAACTGCAATACTTCTAGATTAGATACAGGTATATTGTTTAAAGAGTCATAAAGGCACCTACTGGGTAATGGCATTACAAATGAAAATTATAATTTTTTCCAGCCACAAAATAACTCTAAATTGCCTCTTTGAATTTAAATTCTCTGTTAACCTTAATTACTACACCAATTGTAATATAAATAATACAAATATTTTAAGTGGTCATTAATTGACAATAATTATTGCACAAATAGTATTTAGCCTAAGTACCAAAAGATCTCCTCAAAATATTCAATAAATATTATTGAACTAAAATATAGAAAATGTATTTAATTGAAAAATAGTTAAGGGGTCACATTTGACCATCAGTGAGTATGAGTGTGAGCAATTAGTAAGGAGTACCTGAGGGCTAAATACAAGAAAAACGCTATTCATGTTAACAATGTTGCATCTCCATAATAAAACGATCCTGTAAATATGGTTGACTTATAATCAATGCACACTATGCTGGAAGTATTGAGCGTTCTGTGAACCACGTGAGCCGCCGGGAGATGAGAGCATGTCGCAGCTCCGTTTTTCAGCGCCTCTGGCTTTAACTGTTATGCCACATTAGCGCCAAAACGCTATTTATTGTTTGAATTTCACATTAAAACGTAAAAAAATTTTTTTTTCAAAAACTTAGACTTTGTTTAATATCAAAAGCAGGTTTGGCAATTTGGCGTGAGATTAAGTTGGGCAGAGTGAGAGCGTGAGACCGAGCCTGAAAGCAAATGCGTGAGAGTTGGCAGCCCTGGAGTAAGCTAATTCATACATTTAAATTAAAATGACCAACTTAAATATTTTAGTAGTGGAAACTTGGCTAGCTTTAACTAGCTAATTCAATAAATGCTACCTTGTTAATTGGTAACACAATGCTTTGATAGCATAGCATAGTACTTGCTGAATGAGTACACTCAAAAAATTGGTGCTATATGGCACTAAAAGTGGTTCTTTGGCTCATAATCATAGGGGAACCACTTTAAGTGCTGTATAGCACCAAATCTTGGTGCTTCAGTGGTTCTTCAGCGGTTCTTTGGGACGACTGAGGTGCTAGCACTGTTACCATACAGAACCTGTTAAGATATGGTGCTATATAGCACCAGAAGTGGTTCCCCTATGATTACGAGCCAAGAACCACTTTTAGTGCCATACACTTTGCATCCTTTTTTAATCAACCGCAAGAAAACCTCTACAGGATCGTTGTCATAAATGTTACCAGATTATTGGTTGCTTTCTCAAATATTACATGGTTGTATTTTTAGTGCTAGCAGTCAAAAATAAAACTGGGAGAAATACTGTTGATCTCATGTTTTTTTTGTGTGTTTTTTTTACTGAGAATCATCCATAAAAGAGTAAGCTACATTTTTAATTTGCAGGGTATAAGCTGGAATAACATTCATAGCATAATACTCACTACTCACTACTCTTGAGTACTTTTAAAAGGGCTTCTTTTAACTGCTACTTTGAGTAGTATTTAGGACAGGCACTTTTACTCTACTAGCACTACTTTTTTTGACAAGTACCAGTACTTTTACTTGAGTATGCTTTTCCAGTCCTCTTTCCACCACTGGCTATATAGCACCAAAAGTGTTTCCCCTATGATTATGAGCCAATAACCACTTTTAGTGCCATATAGCACCATTTTTTTAAGAGTGTACAGCAATATAGAACATTTAACATAAATCTGTTCTCAAACTAAGCTTATGCTCCGCTCGTCACCTGGATCGTAACCCTCCAAAAGCCCAACATAACAGAAACTCTTCTAAACTAGCATAACAAAACATTAAATGCTACTAAATCTCCATACAAAGTCCAATAGAAGAGAGTGCATCTCAGGGAAAAGAGTACAGCTAAGGTGCTCTATGGTTTAGAGTTTGTAATGGTCCATAAAAGAGAACTTTAAGATGACCATGGCACTCTTTTAGATTAAAAAGCCTTTATTTGTATATAGCCATCTGACAATAAAGGATTTTTCATCTAAAAGAGTGCCATCCTAAAGTTTGCTTTTATGGACTACTAAATCTCCAGCTTAACTTTAATCTTGAACAAAAAAAAAACATTTACTGTCCCTTTTGAGTGTCATGGCAAAGCATGCTGGGGAATAGAAATCCCAGCCCAGTTTCAGTTAAATTCAAATTAGTCTAAATTAAAAGAAACAAGTTCATAAAACTCAAAACAATGAAGCAATTCAGATTACTTAAAAAGTGTCTGTTTTGAGAACTCAAAAGAAAAGGAAAGTTCTAAATACTCATAAAAGTTATTTGATTTAACTAATTCGTTTAATTTGAGTTGGCTCTACTCAAACCAATGAATTATTTTGAGTGTTAGAGTTTACATTGTGAACATAGTCGTGCAGGTCCAGTGCTGCCTATACCAGTCAAACTCCATGTCCAAAACTAGTCCATGCACTAAACCGTACGATACACTTGTGATGCAACTAGTTCCTCCGCACCGGGCCTCCTTCAGGGACGGACAGGAAAACAAGTTGAAGTGCGGTTCCTCTCTGAAGTCCAGCTGAAACAACAGTCTGCGGTCAGATGCCAGATCGGTTAGAGGATCTCGCGGTGAGCATTCCTCGGCGAGTGTTTGGCGGGCGGCGCTTGGAAAACACGTCTCTGCTTGGATTTGAGTCAGTGAGCTGCAGAAATACAGAAATGCGTAAAACGGTTGAGCGAGAGACGGATATAGGCGCTCTGGTTGGATTTGGCAGGAGCAGGTGACGCTGGAATGCCATTAGTGAACTGCAGAACTGACGGAGAGGAATAAAGCACCACATCTGAAATACTCATCATCTGACAGTAAAGATATAGACATTCAGCTCACTGCCTACAAATACTGTCTGGGAAATATATTTAAAGCAATCTATGTTTCAAGAACTAACCAGCGTTGTGTTTACTGTGAAAAGTGTGGTGGATTTAAAAGAGAAGGGGTCCTTTTGTGCTTTTTTTCCCCCCCTTGCTCATCTTTTTTTAATGTGCAATGTAATTGATATCAGTACCCAGTTATTACACAGTTATTGTTCTCACCTATTGTTCATGAAGAGCTGGACTGTGGTACCAATTTTCTGTTCAAAAGTGTAATTTGAGCTGTATAGGGCCTGCAATCGCTTTTCTCTTTGTCTTGTCAGTGTTGCTTGATTAAACGTCCCCTAATCTGCCAATAGTCTCTGGTAAATAAGAGTCCATGTGCTCTGTTTTCAAACCGTGTAAAGGACAGTCTATCAGCTCCAGAGGAGCATGTGTTGTACATGTGCTCAACATACATCAAGGTTTAACCAATTAAAGACAGCTTGCATGGCCTGTCCTGGCCTGGCCGTCTGAACCTGTGAACATGTAGAAACGCCGCTGCTTCCATCACTGGAGCGGTTTTCCCAATATCACACAACAACAACTCAAGAGCTCAAATCTTTCATTTATTTCGTTATGGAGTTCAGTATGATTTCGGCTATTCTTTGCAATCATACTTGCATTTGTTTGTGTACAGGTTTATGCAGGAGGTGTCTTGTTGAAATATAGGATGTTTTATTAAAGGGTCATGAAAGGCTCAAGTCCACCTGACAATCTTTTTGAAAAATGCAACTTAAATGGGCGTGGATGTCCGTGAGAAGAGGGGAGGGGAGTGGGTGTGGCAGAGCAAGGCAGGGGAGAAAGAGGGGGGCGAGCTTCTGTCTTCTGTCAGTGGCCCATGCCAACTCTCACGAAAAATAATGCTGCGTTCACACCAACTGCGAATAGAGCATCAAAATTGCGTCTAGTTGGACACTTTAAAATTTTGAATCCATTCGCACGTCCACAGCGAATTGGACGCGTGTATAAATCGAGCGTTTGAAGCTAAATAGACGCGCGTTCAATCCTACAAAAAAAAGAAGTTATGAAACTTCTCTTTGCCCTCAGTCAAAACGATTTGGCAGACAACAAATTATAGATTCATGACACCAAAGATCGCCCGTTAGATCTACACAAGACGAATTCTCTCTCATGTTTAACCACTACAGGACATCAGAGCCAGGCAAACGTCAGAAGGACCGGCCAAGGAAAGGCTGCTCTCGCCGGGGTTAATGAGCGCCGCTGATCCACTAGAGCTCAACTCCAAAAACGCAATAATATATATATTTTTAAAATAGGCGCTCTCTTTATAAATAAACCTCAGATTTGAGCTTTAACCCCTAGGAGTCTGAGCTGTTTTGGGGCCCTTTAGAAGTTTTGACATGCTCTGACATTTGTGTTTTTTTGTTTTGTTTTTTATAAACACTTTAATGGCAAAAATGTAGTTACACTGTATTCAGCACAAACTGGGCTACCATAATATGTGAGCTACATGTATGTGCATGCTTGTGTTTTTGAGAGAAGAATGTTTATGCATGGTTTTTGAGAAAACAAAAAAAAAAATTTAAATGAAGGCCTCAAAACACCCAATAGATATGTGTTCACAAGACCTTTGACTCATGGGTGTGTTTGCCTAGAGTTTTTGCTTTAAACTGATGTGAGAATCATCAATACACAATACACTGATTTAAAATCTGTAAGATAGTTTCTCTTCACAAAGCCTGTATGATATCAAATGAATAATGATGGAGATCACCTAAGAAGACAAAAGAACACAATAGCCTGCATAATGACCTGCATAATGAATGAGCTTCAGGTGCCTATGTGACTGAGAGTAGCAGGACAAAGGACATTGGCAGGCTCCTTATTGGTTAACGTGGCACGAATTGACGGCAAAGTTAAAGAATTTCAACTCGGGCATCAAACGCACAATGCACAAAAAGCACCACTCGCACGTAATGCACGTATCGCGCAAGATGCTCAATTCGTGTCAAATTTGCCTCATTCGCTCAAACTGTACGTGCGAATGGGGTAGAAACACGTCCATCGCGACGCGCGTCAACGAGCCTTTCTATTGACTTAACATTGAAATTACTCGCTCCTGACGCTCTATTCGTGTTTGGTGTGAACACAGCATAAGGGGTAAAACGTAAAGAAATGCGGGATTTTAAAAGCTGGCAAAATTAAAGTCCAATAAAATACACTGACAACCGTCTGTTTGCCCTTTTAAAAGTAACTGAATGCCCCAGCTACATATATTAGATTAATTGTAATTGTTTAAATAATAGAAATGCACATACACAATTATTATTGTCATTATAAATATATAATTATGTTTATATTCACACTATACGTAGTATACATTCTGTACGCGCCCCCCAGAACACTCATAATAAAGATGGACAGTGACAGTGAAGTTTGCAGTGGTAGCAGTACTCCGGGCTCTGCTGAGGTGGAGGACTTCTCTTCCTGAATCTCCAGGGCTAAATGAAGACACATTGGATAGTGGTGCAGGTCCCCTGCCCAATCTATTTGAACCATTAGCCCCTGCCATGACTATAGAGGAAAACATGGTCGAACCGGAGGCAGCGCGGAATTAAGCATTCCTTACAATTGAGGTATTATCGAAATGTATAAATTATAATAACGAATGCATATTTAGCAAAAGGTTAGGGTTAAATTTGACACACATACCGCATTTGAAAGGATAGAAATGTCCTCCGGACTTGGTACAGCATCACCGTCAAGACGCAAAATGCATTGCTGAACAAGGCCTATGCAACACATCCAAACTTTTACACCAAGAAAACAAACACTTACGACCCATGACCATGAACGCCTCTCTCATCTACTACTGTCATTGGACAGGAAAGAACCACATGCTGTAATGAATAATTAAAAGATGTTGTCTTCTCATAGGATAAGAAGACTCAGTCTCATTAATAATAATGAGACCCCGACGCGTCATCGAAGGCACCAGTGCACTATAGTCCTATGATGTGGACACAATGTAGTTTTTAAACCCGGAAGATGAAATTACGGGGAAAAAAAACTTTAAATTAACCAGATGTACCCTTCAATTAAACCTAAGATGCTTACATCGTGTTCAGTGATGTTCAACACACATACCTCTGTTAAAATCTCAGAAAATTTGGTTTAGGGTTGCATAACCCTTTAACAAAGTTCGGGAGGATCACGTTCAGATAATGAACCTTATTAACACGGGAGGAGCTCATTCGGTTAATCAACTCAATTAGCAGACTTAGCTTTGCTCTATGACAGTTCTCCAGCACCCCATCTCCTCACTTCTAACAGTTCCTATCCCAGACTGGGATGGGGGAGTACTCTGCGATCAGGCCAAATCCAGAGCTTGGAGCCCTCCCGCATAACCTTTACTCTCTTTGATTTAAATGTAAGTGTGAACTCGTGAAAAAGTGTGTTGATCTGTGTTTTCTGCTCTCTTTCTCTCTGGGTTTGTTGTGCTGTCGAATCCGTCGTTCCTGTTGAATCCCCCTCTTCAGTGGATGATGAGGTAAGCCAGCGTTCACATGTGCACATGATGAGAGTTTAATGTAACACGTCTGTCCCGGTTTCATGAGATGGGCTGACGAGTGGCACACTGTACTGCTCATACCGTACTGTGGACTGCATATTGTTTATTTGTGTGTTTTTAAGGATAGCAATGATGTACAGTAACTAAGTTGGGAGCTTCAAATGCAAATGAATCGTTCTCTGAAACAGCCACACTACACTACCTCTATTCATATCAATTAATAAAGGTCGAGTGCATTATGGGATCCATTGTGTACCGCAACGTTTTTGGCAAATGTTGTAGGTCATCTGCGTGCGGTACTGCAGAAATAGTATGAGCAGTATGATAGTGTGCCCTTTTCTCATGCTATGAATCATGGGATGGTCATTCTTATGCTCTCGGATGAGAGATGACTTCTCATGCTGTCAATAAACCTCATTCCTGCTGTTACTCAAGAAAGGGTTTGGTCACCGGTTTCACCAAGCCCAGTTTTTCTTGTTCCAAAAAAATTCCTTTGGAATGCTGCTCGATGAACGGCACAGTGGGCCGGAGAGACGATCGGCTGACATATGAGCCGCTGGATGAGAGAGAGAGGCCGGGTCACTGTTTGCTCTGACATTTAACACGGGCATTCAATACCTGATCATGTAGAGAAGATACTGACTGGGTTAGCAGGTCTTCCGTCTGCTTTCCCAGCATGCTCTGCAGGATTGGGCGTCATGTGGCGCTGCAGCTGTGTTTGAATGCTGTCGCCAAACAGAGCAGGCAAACAGTGTGTTGGTGTCAAGAGCATCTTGTTTATTTTACCTGCATTCCATGCCAGCGTGTTATAATGTGTCCTGCCGCAGATGAGCTTTGGGAAGAAGATGCTGTGTCAGATGTTTCTCCTAAAACACACAGTACAATCAATCAATTGTGTATAGTATCTCGGATCATCTGCACCTGAGGAAGTTTATTGTTTGAGTTCATATCTGAGATCGCCCAATTTGGCTTTTCATGGACGTTTGACATTGGCAAATTATCAAGATGTCTTCTGAAACTTTAGAGGAGACGTGTGAGATTCTTGATGGATTTTCTCAGCTGGCTTCTCAAATATCTCTCCATTTTCATCTCATTGATGTTGGAGAGAAACAACACAGCTATTAAACTGTTTTGTGATTATTATTTTTTTTTCTTCTCTTTCCTATGCTGTTGTTATTATTGGTATCTCATTGGTATTTTTGCAATCTTCACACAAAAGTTTAATCATTTCCATCTACACCATGCAATAGGTAACACTTTACTTGAAGAGGTGTGCGTAAGACTGACATGACACCTTCATAATCAGGACATGACACATGTCATGAATATGAAGGAGTTTGTATGCATGTTTATGACAACTGTCATTAAGTGTCATTCACTCAATAATGCCATTTTTAATGCAAAGATGACATTATTTGAGATGTCTTTGTTATGACAACTTGGCATAAACCAATACATCATAACCTGTCATAAATCTTTTTTGTTGAAGTTGAATTTGTCATTTAAAATGTCATTAAGTGTTAATAATTATTTTATAACAGTGTCGTGAATATTTTTCAGTTCATAATATTTAAAAAAAAAAAGTTTCCTAAACAGTTAATTACAGCACCCACATATTTATATTTTCTTGAAATGCTTTTTTACATGATGGATAAGTCTAGCTAAGACACCATCATAATGGCGTACACCTAACCAGTGCTGCCACTCTATCATTCTGAGCTGAGTTTTCACTGTTTTAAAATAATTTGACAGAGTATTGACACTTAATGACATTTTAATGACAAATTCAACTTTAGTTTAATTTTAACTTTAGTACCACTTTAGTTTAGGTCAAGGAAAATATTCATGACACTGTTATAAAATAATTTGACAGAGTATTAACACTTAATTTGGAAAATATTTAATATTTGAATACTTAAGTTTGATAATTAATCTGCTATGTCATGTTTATGACAGGTTATGTTGTCTTGGTAATGTCAAGTTGTCATGACAAAGACATCTCAAATAATGTCATCTTTGCAATAAAAACGACATAATTGAGCGAATGACAGTTGTCATGAACATGCATAAAAACTCCTTCATATTCATGACATGTGTCTTGTCATGATTATGAAGGTGTCATGTCAGTCTTATGCACACCCCTTTAAGTAAAGTGTAACCAAAAAGTCTAAAACATCCCCCTCCGACCAGTCTGTTGTCTTCATTTGAAGATGAAACAACATGAAGATGAATAAATCATGACCGAGTGTTCATTTCTGTCAGAATTCTCTCTTTTAGAGACTACAAATGATGCTCCTATTCCTTCAGTGCATTTCCAATTGTGCTTCTAACAGATGACCCACAGAATATGAAAATGGATGTTATGAATGGATTGTGTTTTGTGGGTGGCTCAGTGGGCTCACAGCATGGGTTTCCTCTGTGTGCTCCGGGTTCCTAGCCTGGGAAAACCCAGACAACTTCCGTCAAATTTAGATTTGCTCTGCAAGTAGTCTGGCAAAGAGCCCATTCAAGCCCATTTCTAATCCGTCGAAATCACGGCACCAATCAGAAACGTTGGGGCGGGCTTTAAACGATGACGACACATTACAGATTCTGTACATTACAAAGATGGATGCCGCCGTGGAACATCACTCGTTTGAATCAGCTATCGCGTCTGTTTTAAGCGATTTAAACTTTTCCTTTTCGTTAAAACCCGAGCAAAGAACAACACTCGATATCTAAATAATAATAATAATAATAACAAAAGATGTTTACCGACTGGATTCGGCAAAAGTCTGATATACCAGCTTAAAAAAATACAAAATCAGCGATTCTTGCTCACATTAATATATCAAGAGATATTGAAAGGCTGCTGCGACACTAAGATAACGTTAATTTAATAGTGGAGGTCAAGTTCTACATGTACATTTTAAGAAGTTGATAAGTATTTTTAAGTAGTAATACACCACGTTACAAGCTTACCTCCATAATACTCCTCCGAGCAATATTCGGTCGACCAGGACTTGGAGTGTTTGGCCGAAACTTTTTTAAATCCCTCTGTGTTTGGAACAGAGTAGACTCACGTTGTCTTTTTTTGACGGCATTTGTCGATCCTGTCGCTTCCCCATCTTGCTCATCCTTTAACCATGACCTATACACTGGCAAATCGCAATACAAATGCCTTACAACGGGGGCAAATGCGATCAGAGCTTGATGTTTTCTGTTCAACCGTCAATCAGAGATATTTCAGTCGGTCTGAGATGCTATTAGGTTTTCCGAATTTTGCAAAAATGTTGATGGAGTGGCGGTGGACACCAGCTATTATCATATTTATTTTACAACAACGGCAAAAGGCGTCAGAAGCCATTGCAACATCTTCCTCGAAATCAAAAACAGAGAATTGCTGTCAGAGTCTCAGATGTTTCTCCATCGCTCTACATACGTCATCTCCTTCATCGCTCTGATTGGTTTTAGGTCTATCCAATTGCGCCCGGAGGCATTTGAGCGACGTCCGTTGGTGACACCCCTTTGGAAATGATTTGTCTATGAAAGCGGTGCCAGATCATAACTCAGTTACTACTGAGAATGGTCTGGTTTTAACCAGGCTACCAATTTGCCCCACAATCCATGCAGTTTGGGTGAATAGGACTTGCTAAATTGTCCATAGGTGTGAATGTGTGTGTGTGTGAGTCCCAAGCCATGTAATGGGGAGGGTCGGGGGAAAATAATTGCCAGGAAAATTCATGGGCAGTCTCTGGCAAATGGCAAGAGATGGCCCATAGAATCACCAAGAGTCGGAAACGACTGAAACATTTAATGAATGAATGAAAAGACTGACAGCAGTTTTTGTTTTAGATATACTGGCTAGAATCACGACCCACCATAAACCACCCGAACCCACTGATGACAAACCACTTTACAATAACATGCTATTTGTAGCATCAGCTGTTGGATGTTTGTGAAGTTTTCGCCTTTGCTGGTCTCTTCTGGGTGTGGTGGAGATCTCTGCTGCTTCTGGTGCAATAAACGCAGAAACGCAGGCCCAAATGCCACGACTGCGCCAAAGCCAACTCTGAGGTTGTGATGTCATCTCATCCAGTTTTAGATCTGCAGACGGCTCTTAACCACAGATATCTGTGAGTATGTGACGCCTGCAGTGTGCTAACTGGCTATATATGGACTTTACTAGGCCTTGAACTGGGCTGTTTGCTGGCATACATGTCTAGTTTGTGTCTTTCTCTGTCCTCAAGCGTTCAGCGTTCCAGCGGGTGTGTTGGAAACACCCACCGGTCCCTCCCAGAACCTCTCCAACCTGTGCACCCAGTAACGCGACAGCTTTAAATACCACTCCAACAAAAGCAGCTGTAGTGCAAGTGATGAGTGACGTCACGTCTGATGGCGTTCCTCCAGCTTCCTGAAGACTTTCACTTGACTCATCTCAGCATTTCTTTCGCTTCACTAGACGAGTCTGTCATCTACCTTTCCTGCAAATGCAGTGTCCAATTCCTCAATGCTGTTTCCGAACCAAGTAAACTGGCCCTGTGAGATGGAGGAAAATGACATATTTCATTATAAAAGCGGTTACTGGAGTTGACCATCTATAGGCCTGCAGATGCTTAGGATGATTAAATAACGATTTTGATTGTTATTGGATTATGACTGCAGAGAAATTTTTTTTATTTTTATTTATGTGTGTAAAAAAAGATTGACCACAGATGGATGCACGCATATTTGTTCGAGTTGTTATTGTAAAGGGAGTGTGTGTTTGTGTCAGACAGTAATTTTCATAATTCCCTCTCACTCACTCTCTCAGACTTTGTGTAGGGCGTAACACAGGGTCACTAAGTTTTTCAATTTATGCCACCAGTAGTCTGAGATTTGTGCTGGTTCTACTATTTTAGGACACATTTAAAGTCCCTCTGTGGTGAAAATCAAGTTTTTAATATTGTTTATATGTCTCTGTGGTGTTTTAATATGCTTTAAGACAAACCATGTGCAAATTCAGAAGTCCACACCATTGTTGAGTATTTTCTCTTTAAAACTGCAGTGAACCAAAGACAATCTCAAAAATCACTGGTGTTTCTGACGTCACAAACCACCTTGTAACCAATCACGTCTGTGTGCCGACTATTCTCTGAGTCTCAAGAGAAGCCGGGTTATTCTGCTATATCTTTCTGTTGATATGACAAATTGGGTAGATTTAGCAATAAAGGGAGCGGGTGAATTATGTATATGATGTACTTTATGATGCTATGATGAACTATATGTCTTTCTCCTCTGACGTTCTGAGTTGTTCACAGCGTTTCTAAGGATACTGACTGATACTGAGATGGCAAATGGGAACATGGTTTGTGTAAACGGGGCTCACTTGCATATTCATGAATCTGCGAATACTAAATGAAGAAAGGGCTTAGAGTTACATTCAAGCTATTTTGTCATTTTTCAGATCAAAGATAAGTTTTAAGGGATAAAATTATTGACTACAGTGGGACTTTAAATTATGAATTATGTTTTACTGATACTGGTTCTATACACAAAGACGCAGGTGCAGACAGTAAATAAATGAGACTCACTTTGACTGTAATATAATAATATTAAGCAGTATCCACCTCTTTCTTCACTTCTCCAGTAGGATGCTCCGCACTTAGGATCTGTTAGAGAGTTAAACTACTCCACTACCACAAGTCCAGTGCCAGTTACTGTACTAAATGAGATTTTTATTTTGCAGTGCAGTCATTTTGTACAGTTCTGTCTTCGTTTCTTCGCGTTCATGCTGCATAACGCCACAATAAATCCCCAAGATGTAATTTTGGAAGCTTCTGTGTAGTTGACAACAACCGTTTTCTTCATTGCGTCCATCGTCCTCCTGTCATCTTCACTGGCTCGGCCTCGGCCTCGTGGTCTGCAGTGACTCTGGAATGCCTGTGAACACCCAAAGACGCTTGCGTTACTGAGGCCTTTTCTATAAATACAACCCAGCCTGGTTCTCATGGCTCTGTGTGACCCGAGCGTTACATCAGAGGACCATCCAGCCTCGGCAGTAGTTTTGGGTTGCCGTTAGAGAGTGTCGGGCATGTGGTTTAAAAGCAGCCAATCAGCCTAAAAGGAGTTTCAAATGTCTCATTTCAGAAATGTCTGCGAAAGCGAGTCTTAGCTAGTCGGCTGAATGATGTCCTGATGGTTAATAGAGTTTATTGTGTGCAGATTGTCTGTATGCACATATTATCCAGTGTAATGGAGTGAACTGGGGTACATCCTCGCCTTTCTCTTAAGCACTATTTTCCATGGACACTCTCATATCTAGGGACCAGGCCCTGAAAGGGGTTTTCGGGGCCCTTAACATGCTCAAAAACTCTCAAAACTTTGCACACAGGTTGGAATCTGCAGCCATTAGGGCCGGGCCACAGCAGGTACACAAGCGTGGCAGCGGGGCTCTACGGCGCCCCCTAGAATGGAATCTGAAATCTTGGATACATACTAGCACATATAGCCTATGTATAAAACATGGTACACATATAGATCTCATCAGGCCAAACAACTTCCGGGCACTATGTCATTAGCTCTGCCCAACAGGAAGTCGGCTATTTAGGGTTGTTTGAAAAACACATGCTCTGGAGTTTGATATACTCATCCTATGCGATTCATTGGAATGCAACCAAACTCGGTCAGCATGAAGTCAAGACATTGAGGATGCTATATTGCGAGTGGATTTTTGATATGTTGAACAGTTTGGCCGTGGCGTTAAAAAGAACGTTTGTCGAGAAAAGGGAAACAGAAAGTGTTCGAAACATCTGCACGTTGATTTGATTTTGAAACTTCAGCTGTGAGTTTGGTGTAGTAGTCCGATCACATGGATGTGAAAGTCATAGCGCCACCAACTGGCAGCAGGAAGTGTGTCACTTTTAATCCTTGGGCATCAATTAAAAAAAGTTACACATAGGTCCATAGAGGACTAAAATGTCCATGTCGAAAAACGCTCATAAAAAAATTAATATTGGGAGCACAGACTGTTTGGTCTCATTTTTAAAGAAGACCCTTGGCAGATTATTGTTAAAGTCAAAACAGTTTAAAAAGTAAAACAAAAAAGTTATAGATGTTTATGAAAATGATTTATGAATAATATTTTATAAAATATATATATTTTATGAAACATGTTGAACTCTAAAACTACTAGAAAATCAAATCCATAAATCTAAAAAAGCTGTGTTCCAAATTTGAGGTTGATATCTCAAAAAATGAGCTTTCAGTTAGATTTTGTTTGGGCGCAGTGCCAACTTTTCCCCATTAGATGCCAGCAAAACCTCCACTGGATACACAGCGGTTTTTCTCTGTCAAATATTACAAGCACACACTATTTTTTTTTCTATTACATACATACACACCACACCATACTATCACACCCACACAGTTACAGCTGTGTAATTTATAAAATTGGCTTTATAATATGCATAAACAGAAAACAGGAATAAAGTGAGTATTTGCTTTGTACGCCAAACCTGAAAAAAAATGGCACCATCTGGTAATTTTTTCAAAATAAATACATTTTGAAGCCTTGCCAACAGAATGAAAGCCTATTAACAAAGATTGCATCATTTTATAGTTAAATGGCAATGGGATTAAAAATTGCCTTTTTAATGGGTTTCAATGGGGACATTTTTGTCCAAAAGGGGCTGAGAGGAAGTATTTTGTGAACCTAGTGCAAAATAGATAATTTTTAAAGGAAATGGGGGTGAAATAATAAAATTCCAATAAAAATACACACTTGTCCAAACAACATAAGGGTTAAAAATGCTTTGAAATCTCCCTCTTATTTTTACCTGATTTTCTTCAAACTTCAGTTTAATATCAACAAAAGTATGTGAAAGGATTCTTGATATCTTAAATACCAAACTTTAGTACTATTCTCGGGTGTTTTTGAGGCTCTTAGCATGCTTGAAATTGCATGAAACTCGACACATACATCATAGTTGTCGGTAGTTAGACACTGGCAAAGCCTTACAAACGGGCGTGGAGAGGGAGCTCAGTAGTGCCACCTTTTGACAAGTTCTTTAAATAAATTGATAACCGGAATAATACATCATCTTCCTTTGACATGAGTTGTCTGAATGTCTCAGCGGTGGTGTTTCAGATTGGATAGGGGGTTGCATTGGGTTGAGGTGACAGACATCATCCTAACCGTCTGCAGATGTGCCACAGACAGGAAGCAGTAAACACTGGACGCCCGATGGAAATCACTGCTGCTTCTGAACAGGATATTACACCTGAAACCCTGCAAGACACGGGGGGCATGAAAGCAGTGTCATACATTTCAGTCATTTACCACAGTTCATGGGTGTTGCTATAACCCGGTTACATGTGGTCAAATGACTGTAACGCAGATCCTCAACAGCAGTTGGATCATTTTATTATCAATACGAACCGCATGAATGTAGATGGGAATAATCTGACCAGTGCAGTGACTATAACAGGCCACTGGCATGTCAAAAGTAAGGAGTGAAGCTATAGGTTGTGTTCATACCATGTGACCGAGAGCCTCCGATTGACCTGTGTGTGGAATGTGGAGCCACGCCGAGACAGAACGAGCCCCTTGATGAACCTAATGAAGACATTCATGTACACTTTAGATCACGTTACTTCCACATCTGTCTGGATGTTGATGCACAAACACACTGTTGTGTATCTCGAGACGGTTCTCGATGCAGACAGCATGTGATTTTATGTTGTTTTGACCATTTGGCTCTTTGTTCGCAGGTACACGTTTGCACACTTTTAGATGTTACAGTTTTTAGGGTTTTTTTGGAGATTGACAGCATCTGTCACCATTGACTTTTATTGCATGGACATTCCTCTGAACATCTCCTTTTCACCCCACATGAGTTTGACTGAAGACATGGGAGAAACTGCTACAGGTCTGCTACAGAATGTGTGATTGAGATGAATAAAGACAAAGGCTTTTTGCAGTGGAGTAAAAGTGTACTGTCTACTGCCAGTATAAACTATACTTTTCAATAATGCTTTTATTGTTAATAGTATGCGACGCATATGCACCCTTCACATTTCAGATTGTAGTATTCCTATGTTTGTTGCTTTGTAAAAACAGCAATGGAAAGCAATTGGCAGCTCAATCAATCAATCAATATTACATTGTAAAATATGTATACGTTTTTTAATACATATTATAACACTGAACCTAGCAGGAGATAAACACTGCAGCTGATGAATGATGATATTCTGGTTCATTTGTCACATAAATCAACATTATCTCACGGCAGAATGTATTGTTGCATATTGCATATTTTTTAATATAGTAAGACTTATAGGCCTGGTTTCACAGACAGGGCTTAGATTATCATCATCATCCTGATGTGCCTAGAAGAAACATTACTGATGTGCATTTTGAGACAAAACAATGGCACTGATATATTTTAAGATATGTCAATGCAAGTTGCTATAAATCAGCTCAAACATGCATTTTAGTCTGGGACTAGCTTAAGCCTTGTCTGTGAAACCGGGGAATAAACTCTAGTTTGTACTGTATCATCATCTGCCAATGCATTTTTGTAAATAACTCTAAAAATCTAAGATAAATGTTTGCTTTTAATGAATGAAGTAAATATGTGACGAGTGTGTGAGAGGCCCAACATGTGCTTTCCATTCAGCGAACAAAGCGCTCCTGTCTGCCCTCTGTGTGTTTCCTTCACATCACAACACACACACACACACACACACACACACACACACACACACACACACACACACACACACACACACACACACACACACACACACACACACACACACACACACACACACACACACACACACACACAGGTTTGTTTTGCTATCTAAGTGAGAACATACCATAGGCATAATGGTTTTTATACTGTACAAACTGTACATTATATCCCCCTAACCCTAAACCTACCCAACTCAGGAAACATTCTGCATTTTTACATTTTTTATAAAAACATTGTTTGGTATGTTTTTAAAGCTCTTTTATATATGAGGACATATGAAATGTCCTCATATTTCATGTTTACGTCGTAATACCCGTGTCATTATACAAATTGGTGTCCTCATAAATCACAAAAAACAAACACACACACACAGAGAGAGAGAGAGAGAGTTGTCTGCTGGAAGTCAACCTCCCTGTCAATCATCACAGCTTGTGCTATACATACAGAACCTTTATAATTCATCCCTGCAGTCACTGAAAAACAAATCTTCACCGCCCCAAGTGCAGTTCTCTGCTAAACCGAGGCAAGTTCCTCATAGATTTGCCTGCAATCTGCCATCTCAAAGCATGATGCTGGCTCCACTGTATTTCATGTTGTGTTGTATGCAGCTTGCGGCAAACAGAAGGCTTTGTTTGTAGGCTAATCAACTTTATCAGGCTTAATCACATTTGAGGTTTAGTGTCAGGGCTTCCAGCAGATTAGTTGCATGCACTTTATTCCAACATTTTTTCTCCCATGCAAAGCATGCTAGTAATGTGAACAGCAAAAATCTTTTTTTCAATACTTGATTAGTTCACATTCGCCCTAATTGATTCTAGTAGAGTGCACAAATGTAAAGTGTCACATTAATCAAAAGCAAAGAAATCACAAAGCACATAGTTTTGTATAGATCACAAATAATATAAAGTCAATAAATAGACCTGGAAGAACCAAGCCATAAAGATCCCAGTGCACTTCCCGTCAGGATATAAGGCTCCCAACCTTCTGATTCATACTTTACAGCCGTGAAAAAATTATCCAGTGAGCTAACAGACTTCCAGATATATGAGCCAACAGTGTGTGGTGCAGTACTTCAGCCTGTCAGCAGACCAGGCAACACTCAGTGCATTACACCTGCAGACCACAGATGCACTTGACTCAGTCTGACCTGCTAATTCATTTCTATTGACATTCTTATCTCGGTAACTCAAAGCAAAAATGCCTGTTTATAATTGCCACAGATATTACCCTTTATATACTCTTCAGAGATATGATCTCATGCGACATAAATGGTTTTCTCCATTAATGGAATCAAAAAAAGTTGTTTTGGCTGAAGAAATGAGGGCTGTAAATCCTATAGGCCTGAGACATAGACATGTGAACAATTTGGGATCCAAACTCACTGATATTAAAGGTAACAAGCAATTGCTGATGAGATGTTTGACAAGACTTATATCCAACAAATATTTTATCTGAGCATATTAGCCAGACCTTGACCGTGGACATGACATAAGCACGCAACAATGAATGACGGAGGCCTAAAATTAGAACGGGCTTCCCTTGCCCTTGAGAAAATGTACCAACGTTCATATCCGTAAATGAACTGTGGACTGTGAAACAACTTCATGGCAACCAGGCATGGTTCCTCATGGTTCAGTGTAACTTAGTGTTGCTATAAAATTAAAAAAATACTACAAAATATTTAGTGTTACTATAAAACACATGCACAATACAATATAAAACATATGGAATTATTAATATCAACAGAAAAAAATGGTCTTATTCCAGAGCACAACCACCAGAACACCCCAGCAACCACATAGTAGCGCTCTAAAAAACATCCATAACACTCTAGCAAGTGCCTAGCAACAGCCTAGAAACCACCCAGAACACTTCAGTGAGAACCTAGCAACGCCCTAGAAACCACCCAGAACACCACAGTGAGAACCTAGCAACGCCCTAGAAACCACCTAGATCACTACAATGACCATCTAGCAACTCTCTAGAAATCAACCTGAACGCCATAATGAGATTGTAGTGATGGCCTAGAACCCACCCAGAACATCCCAGCAACCCCATAGTAACACCCTAGAAACCACCCAGAACACACTAGCAAGCACCTAGCAACAGCCTAGAAACCACCCAGAACAACGTCACGTAACGTCACATTTACCTCAGAAAATACCTCCAGTGTCCAGGAACTGTATCTGATATACATCCACAATAATCAATATTGAATTAAATCAAATCGAAATTGTTATTGAAATAAAAGCTTGTGAATGGAAATTGAATCAAATAGAGAAATTTGTGTCAATACCCAGCCCTATTAGCAGGTACCTAGCAACACCCTAGAAACCACCCAGAACACTTTAGTGAGAACCTAGCAACACCCTAGAAACCACCCAGAACACTACAGTGAGAACCTAGCAATGCCCTAGAAACCACCCAGAACATTTTAGTGAGAACCTAGCAATGCCCTAGAAACCACCCAGAACACTTTAGTGAGAACCTAGCAACGCCCTAGAAACCACCCAGAACACTTTAGTGAGAACCTAGCAACGCCCTAGAAACCACCCTGAACACTTTAGTGAGAACCTAGCAATGCCCTAGAAACCACCCAGAACACTTTAGTGAGAACCTAGCAACACCCTAGAAACCACCCAGAACACTTTAGTGAGAACCTAGCAATGCCCTAGAAACCACCCAGAACACTTCAGTGAGAACCTAGCAATGCCCTAGAAACCACCAAGAACACTTTAGTGAGAACCTAGCAACGCCCTAGAAACCACCCAGGACACTTTAGTGAGAACCTAGCAATGCCCTAGAAACCACCCAGAACACTTTAGTGAGAACCTAGCAATGCCCTAGAAACCACCCAGGACACTTTAGTGAGAACCTAGCAACGCCTTAGAAACCACCCAGAACACTTCAGTGAGAACCTAGCAACGCCCTAGAAACCACCCAGAACACTACAGTGAGAACCTAGCAATGCCCTAGAAACCACCCAGAACACTTTAGTGAGAACCTAGCAATGCCCTAGAAACCACCCAGAACACTACAGTGAGAACCTAGCAACACCCTAGAAACCACCCAGAACACTTCAGTGAGAACCTAGCAACGCCCTAGAAACCACCCAGAACAATACAGTGAGAACCTAGCAATGCCCTAGAAACCACCCAGAACACTACAGTGAGAACCTAGCAATGCCCTAGAAACCACCCAGAACACTTCAGTGAGAACCTAGCAACACCCTAGAAACCACCCAGAACACTTTAGTGAGAACCTAGCAACGCCCTAGAAACCACCCAGGACACTTTAGTGAGAACCTAGCAATGCCCTAGAAACCACCCAGAACACTTTAGTGAGAACCTAGCAATGCCCTAGAAACCACCCAGAACACTTTAGTGAGAACCTAGCAATGCCCTAGAAACCACCCAGAACACTACAGTGAGAACCTAGCAACGCCCTAGAAACCACCCAGAACACTTCAGTGAGAACCTAGCAACGCCCTAGAAACCACCCAGAACACTACAGTGAGAACCTAGCAATGCCCTAGAAACCACCCAGAACACTTCAGTGAGAACCTAGCAACGCCCTAGAAACCACCCAGAACACTACAGTGAGAACCTAGCAATGCCCTAGAAACCACCCAGAACACTACATTGAGAACCTAGCAATGCCCTAGAAACCACCCAGAACACTACAGTGAGAACCTAGCAATGCCCTAGAAACCACCCAGAACACTTTAGTGAGAACCTAGCAATGCCCTAGAAACCACCCAGAACACTTTAGTGAGAACCTAGCAATGCCCTAGAAACCACCCAGAACACTACAGTGAGAACCTAGCAACGCCCTAGAAACCACCCAGAACACTTCAGTGAGAACCTAGCAACGCCCTAGAAACCACCCAGAACACTACAGTGAGAACCTAGCAACGCCCTAGAAACCACCCAGAACACTTTAGTGAGAACCTAGCAATGCCCTAGAAACCACCCAGAACACTTTAGTGAGAACCTAGCAATGCCCTAGAAACCACCCAGAACACTTTAGTGAGAACCTAGCAATGCCCTAGAAACCACCCAGAACACTACAGTGAGAACCTAGCAACGCCCTAGAAACCACCCAGAACACTTCAGTGAGAACCTAGCAACGCCCTAGAAACCACCCAGAACACTACAGTGAGAACCTAGCAATGCCCTAGAAACCACCCAGAACACTACAGTGAGAACCTAGCAATGCCCTAGAAACCACCCAGAACACTACAGTGAGAACCTAGCAATGCCTTAGAAACCACCCAGAACACTACAGTGAGAACCTAGCAATGCCCTAGAAACCACCCAGAACACTACAGTGAGAACCTAGCAATGCCCTAGAAACCACCCAGAACACTACAGTGAGAACCTAGCAATGCCCTAGAAACCACCCAGAACACTTCAGTGAGAACCTAGCAACGCCCTAGAAACCACCCAGAACACTTCAGTGAGAACCTAGCAATGCCCTAGAAACCACCCAGAACACTACAGTGAGAACCTAGCAATGCCCTAGAAACCACCCAGAACACTTTAGTGAGAACCTAGCAATGCCCTAGAAACCACCCAGAACACTACATTGAGAACCTAGCAATGCCCTAGAAACCACCCATAACACTACAGTGAGAACCTAGCAATGCCCTAGAAACCACCCAGAACACTTCAGTGAGAACCTAGCAACGCCCTAGAAACCACCCAGGACACTTTAGTGAGAACCTAGCAATGCCCTAGAAACCACCCAGAACACTTTAGTGAGAACCTAGCAATGCCCTAGAAACCACCCAGAACACTTTAGTGAGAACCTAGCAATGCCCTAGAAACCACCCAGAACACTACATTGAGAACCTAGCAATGCCCTAGAAACCACCCAGAACACTTCAGTGAGAACCTAGCAACGCCCTAGAAACCAACCAGGACACTTTAGTGAGAACCTAGCAATGCCCTAGAAACCACCCAGAACACTTTAGTGAGAACCTAGCAATGCCCTAGAAACCACCCAGAACACTACAGTGAGAACCTAGCAACGCCCTAGAAACCACCCAGAACACTTCAGTGAGAACCTAGCAACGCCCTAGAAACCACCCAGAACACTACAGTGAGAACCTAGCAACGCCCTAGAAACCACCCAGAACACTTCAGTGAGAACCTAGCAACGCCCTAGAAACCACCCAGAACACTACAGTGAGAACCTAGCAACGCCCTAGAAACCACCCAGAACACTACATTGAGAACCTAGCAATGCCTTAGAAACCACCCAGAACACTACATTGAGAACCTAGCAATGCCCTAGAAACCACCCAGAACACTACAGTGAGAACCTAGCAATGCCCTAGAAACCACCCAGAACACTACAGTGAGAACCTAGCAATGCCCTAGAAACCACCCAGAACACTTCAGTGAGAACCTAGCAACACCCTAGAAACCACCCAGAACACTTTAGTGAGAACCTAGCAACGCCCTAGAAACCACCCAGGACACTTTAGTGAGAACCTAGCAATGCCCTAGAAACCACCCAGAACACTTTAGTGAGAACCTAGCAATGCCCTAGAAACCACCCAGAACACTTTAGTGAGAACCTAGCAATGCCCTAGAAACCACCCAGAACACTACATTGAGAACCTAGCAATGCCCTAGAAACCACCCATAACACTACAGTGAGAACCTAGCAACGCCCTAGAAACCACCCAGAACACTACATTGAGAACCTAGCAATGCCCTAGAAACCACCCAGAACACTACAGTGAGAACCTAGCAATGCCCTAGAAACCACCCAGAACACTTCAGTGAGAACCTAGCAACGCCCTAGAAACCACCCAGGACACTTTAGTGAGAACCTAGCAATGCCCTAGAAACCACCCAGAACACTTTAGTGAGAACCTAGCAATGCCCTAGAAACCACCCAGAGCACTTTAGTGAGAACCTAGCAATGCCCTAGAAACCACCCAGAACACTACATTGAGAACCTAGCAATGCCCTAGAAACCACCCAGAACACTTCAGTGAGAACCTAGCAACGCCCTAGAAACCACCCAGGACACTTTAGTGAGAACCTAGCAATGCCCTAGAAACCACCCAGAACACTTTAGTGAGAACCTAGCAATGCCCTAGAAACCACCCAGAACACTACAGTGAGAACCTAGCAATGCCCTAGAAACCACCCAGAACACTACATTGAGAACCTAGCAATGCCCTAGAAACCACCCAGAACACTACAGTGAGAACCTAGCAACGCCCTAGAAACCAACCAGGACACTTTAGTGAGAACCTAGCAATGCCCTAGAAACCACCCAGAACACTTTAGTGAGAACCTAGCAACACCCTAGAAACCACCCAGAACACTTCAGTGAGAACCTAGCAATGCCCTAGAAACCACCCAGAACACTACAGTGAGAACCTAGCAATGCCCTAGAAACCACCCAGAACACTACAGTGAGAACCTAGCAATGCCCTAGAAACCACCCAGAACACTACAGTGAGAACCTAGCAACACCCTAGAAACCACCCAGAACACTTCAGTGAGAACCTAGCAATGCCCTAGAAACCACCCAGAACACTACAGTGAGAACCTAGCAATGCCCTAGAAACCACCCAGAACACTTTAGTGAGAACCTAGCAATGCCCTAGAAACCACCCAGAACACTACATTGAGAACCTAGCAATGCCCTAGAAACCACCCATAACACTACAGTGAGAACCTAGCAATGCCCTAGAAACCACCCAGAACACTTCAGTGAGAACCTAGCAACGCCCTAGAAACCACCCAGGACACTTTAGTGAGAACCTAGCAATGCCCTAGAAACCACCCAGAACACTTTAGTGAGAACCTAGCAATGCCCTAGAAACCACCCAGAACACTTTAGTGAGAACCTAGCAATGCCCTAGAAACCACCCAGAACACTACATTGAGAACCTAGCAATGCCCTAGAAACCACCCAGAACACTTCAGTGAGAACCTAGCAACGCCCTAGAAACCAACCAGGACACTTTAGTGAGAACCTAGCAATGCCCTAGAAACCACCCAGAACACTACAGTGAGAACCTAGCAATGCCCTAGAAACCACCCAGAACACTACAGTGAGAACCTAGCAATGCCTTAGAAACCACCCAGAACACTACATTGAGAACCTAGCAATGCCCTAGAAACCACCCAGAACACTACAGTGAGAACCTAGCAATGCCCTAGAAACCACCCAGAACACTACAGTGAGAACCTAGCAATGCCCTAGAAACCACCCAGAACACTACAGTGAGAACCTAGCAATGCCCTAGAAACCACCCAGAACACTTCAGTGAGAACCTAGCAACACCCTAGAAACCACCCAGAACACTTCAGTGAGAACCTAGCAATGCCCTAGAAACCACCCAGAACACTACAGTGAGAACCTAGCAATGCCCTAGAAACCACCCAGAACACTACAGTGAGAACCTAGCAATGCCCTAGAAACCACCCAGAACACTTTAGTGAGAACCTAGCAATGCCCTAGAAACCACCCAGAACACTACATTGAGAACCTAGCAATGCCCTAGAAACCACCCATAACACTACAGTGAGAACCTAGCAATGCCCTAGAAACCACCCAGAACACTTCAGTGAGAACCTAGCAACGCCCTAGAAACCACCCAGGACACTTTAGTGAGAACCTAGCAATGCCCTAGAAACCACCCAGAACACTTTAGTGAGAACCTAGCAATGCCCTAGAAACCACCCAGAACACTTTAGTGAGAACCTAGCAATGCCCTAGAAACCACCCAGAACACTACATTGAGAACCTAGCAATGCCCTAGAAACCACCCAGAACACTTCAGTGAGAACCTAGCAACGCCCTAGAAACCAACCAGGACACTTTAGTGAGAACCTAGCAATGCCCTAGAAACCACCCAGAACACTTTAGTGAGAACCTAGCAATGCCCTAGAAACCACCCAGAACACTACAGTGAGAACCTAGCAACGCCCTAGAAACCACCCAGAACACTTCAGTGAGAACCTAGCAACGCCCTAGAAACCACCCAGAACACTACAGTGAGAACCTAGCAACGCCCTAGAAACCACCCAGAACACTTCAGTGAGAACCTAGCAACGCCCTAGAAACCACCCAGAACACTACAGTGAGAACCTAGCAACGCCCTAGAAACCACCCAGAACACTACATTGAGAACCTAGCAATGCCTTAGAAACCACCCAGAACACTACATTGAGAACCTAGCAATGCCCTAGAAACCACCCAGAACACTACAGTGAGAACCTAGCAATGCCCTAGAAACCACCCAGAACACTACAGTGAGAACCTAGCAATGCCCTAGAAACCACCCAGAACACTTCAGTGAGAACCTAGCAACACCCTAGAAACCACCCAGAACACTTTAGTGAGAACCTAGCAACGCCCTAGAAACCACCCAGGACACTTTAGTGAGAACCTAGCAATGCCCTAGAAACCACCCAGAACACTTTAGTGAGAACCTAGCAATGCCCTAGAAACCACCCAGAACACTTTAGTGAGAACCTAGCAATGCCCTAGAAACCACCCAGAACACTACATTGAGAACCTAGCAATGCCCTAGAAACCACCCATAACACTACAGTGAGAACCTAGCAACGCCCTAGAAACCACCCAGAACACTACATTGAGAACCTAGCAATGCCCTAGAAACCACCCAGAACACTACAGTGAGAACCTAGCAATGCCCTAGAAACCACCCAGAACACTTCAGTGAGAACCTAGCAACGCCCTAGAAACCACCCAGGACACTTTAGTGAGAACCTAGCAATGCCCTAGAAACCACCCAGAACACTTTAGTGAGAACCTAGCAATGCCCTAGAAACCACCCAGAGCACTTTAGTGAGAACCTAGCAATGCCCTAGAAACCACCCAGAACACTACATTGAGAACCTAGCAATGCCCTAGAAACCACCCAGAACACTTCAGTGAGAACCTAGCAACGCCCTAGAAACCACCCAGGACACTTTAGTGAGAACCTAGCAATGCCCTAGAAACCACCCAGAACACTTTAGTGAGAACCTAGCAATGCCCTAGAAACCACCCAGAACACTACAGTGAGAACCTAGCAATGCCCTAGAAACCACCCAGAACACTACATTGAGAACCTAGCAATGCCCTAGAAACCACCCAGAACACTACAGTGAGAACCTAGCAACGCCCTAGAAACCAACCAGGACACTTTAGTGAGAACCTAGCAATGCCCTAGAAACCACCCAGAACACTTTAGTGAGAACCTAGCAACACCCTAGAAACCACCCAGAACACTTCAGTGAGAACCTAGCAATGCCCTAGAAACCACCCAGAACACTACAGTGAGAACCTAGCAATGCCCTAGAAACCACCCAGAACACTACAGTGAGAACCTAGCAATGCCCTAGAAACCACCCAGAACACTTCAGTGAGAACCTAGCAACACCCTAGAAACCACCCAGAACACTACAGTGAGAACCTAGCAATGCCCTAGAAACCACCCAGAACACTACAGTGAGAACCTAGCAATGCCCTAGAAACCACCCAGAACACTTTAGTGAGAACCTAGCAATGCCCTAGAAACCACCCAGAACACTACAGTGAGAACCTAGCAACGCCCTAGAAACCACCCAGAACACTACAGTGAGAACCTAGCAATGCCCTAGAAACCACCCAGAACACTACAGTGAGAACCTAGCAATGCCCTAGAAACCACCCAGAACACTACAGTGAGAACCTAGCAATGCCTTAGAAACCACCCAGAACACTACATTGAGAACCTAGCAACGCCCTAGAAACCACCCAGAACACTACAGTGAGAACCTAGCAATGCCCTAGAAACCACCCAGAACACTACAGTGAGAACCTAGCAATGCCCTAGAAACCACCCAGAACACTACAGTGAGAACCTAGCAATGCCCTAGAAACCACCCAGAACACTTCAGTGAGAACCTAGCAACACCCTAGAAACCACCCAGAACACTTCAGTGAGAACCTAGCAATGCCCTAGAAACCACCCAGAACACTACAGTGAGAACCTAGCAATGCCCTAGAAACCACCCAGAACACTTTAGTGAGAACCTAGCAATGCCCTAGAAACCACCCAGAACACTTCAGTGAGAACCTAGCAATGCCCTAGAAACCACCCAGAACACTACAGTGAGAACCTAGCAATGCCCTAGAAACCACCCAGAACACTACAGTGAGAACCTAGCAATGCCTTAGAAACCACCCAGAACACTACATTGAGAACCTAGCAATGCCCTAGAAACCACCCAGAACACTACAGTGAGAACCTAGCAATGCCCTAGAAACCACCCAGAACACTACAGTGAGAACCTAGCAATGCCCTAGAAACCACCCAGAACACTACAGTGAGAACCTAGCAATGCCCTAGAAACCACCCAGAACACTTCAGTGAGAACCTAGCAACACCCTAGAAACCACCCAGAACACTTCAGTGAGAACCTAGCAATGCCCTAGAAACCACCCAGAACACTACAGTGAGAACCTAGCAATGCCCTAGAAACCACCCAGAACACTTTAGTGAGAACCTAGCAATGCCCTAGAAACCACCCAGAACACTACATTGAGAACCTAGCAATGCCCTAGAAACCACCCATAACACTACAGTGAGAACCTAGCAATGCCCTAGAAACCACCCAGAACACTTCAGTGAGAACCTAGCAACGCCCTAGAAACCACCCAGGACACTTTAGTGAGAACCTAGCAATGCCCTAGAAACCACCCAGAACACTTTAGTGAGAACCTAGCAATGCCCTAGAAACCACCCAGAACACTACATTGAGAACCTAGCAATGCCCTAGAAACCACCCAGAACACTTCAGTGAGAACCTAGCAACGCCCTAGAAACCAACCAGGACACTTTAGTGAGAACCTAGCAATGCCCTAGAAACCACCCAGAACACTTTAGTGAGAACCTAGCAATGCCCTAGAAACCACCCAGAACACTACAGTGAGAACCTAGCAACGCCCTAGAAACCACCCAGAACACTTCAGTGAGAACCTAGCAACGCCCTAGAAACCACCCAGAACACTACAGTGAGAACCTAGCAACGCCCTAGAAACCACCCAGAACACTTCAGTGAGAACCTAGCAACGCCCTAGAAACCACCCAGAACACTACAGTGAGAACCTAGCAACGCCCTAGAAACCACCCAGAACACTACATTGAGAACCTAGCAATGCCTTAGAAACCACCCAGAACACTACAGTGAGAACCTAGCAATGCCCTAGAAACCACCCAGAACACTTCAGTGAGAACCTAGCAACGCCCTAGAAACCACCCAGGACACTTTAGTGAGAACCTAGCAATGCCCTAGAAACCACCCAGAACACTTTAGTGAGAACCTAGCAATGCCCTAGAAACCACCCAGAACACTTTAGTGAGAACCTAGCAATGCCCTAGAAACCACCCAGAACACTACATTGAGAACCTAGCAATGCCCTAGAAACCACCCAGAACACTTCAGTGAGAACCTAGCAACGCCCTAGAAACCACCCAGGACACTTTAGTGAGAACCTAGCAATGCCCTAGAAACCACCCAGAACACTTTAGTGAGAACCTAGCAATGCCCTAGAAACCACCCAGAACACTTTAGTGAGAACCTAACAATGCCCTAGAAACCACCCAGAACACTTTAGTGAGAACCTAGCAATGCCCTAGAAACCACCCAGAACACTACAGTGAGAACCTAGCAACGCCCTAGAAACCACCCAGAACACTTCAGTGAGAACCTAGCAACGCCCTAGAAACCACCCAGAACACTACAGTGAGAACCTAGCAATGCCCTAGAAACCACCCAGAACACTACAGTGAGAACCTAGCAATGCCCTAGAAACCACCCAGAACACTTTAGTGAGAACCTAGCAATGCCCTAGAAACCACCCAGAACACTACAGTGAGAACCTAGCAACGCCCTAGAAACCACCCAGAACACTACAGTGAGAACCTAGCAATGCCCTAGAAACCACCCAGAACACTACAGTGAGAACCTAGCAATGCCCTAGAAACCACCCAGAACACTACAGTGAGAACCTAGCAATGCCTTAGAAACCACCCAGAACACTACATTGAGAACCTAGCAATGCCCTAGAAACCACCCAGAACACTACAGTGAGAACCTAGCAATGCCCTAGAAACCACCCAGAACACTACAGTGAGAACCTAGCAATGCCCTAGAAACCACCCAGAACACTACAGTGAGAACCTAGCAATGCCCTAGAAACCACCCAGAACACTTCAGTGAGAACCTAGCAACACCCTAGAAACCACCCAGAACACTTCAGTGAGAACCTAGCAATGCCCTAGAAACCACCCAGAACACTACAGTGAGAACCTAGCAATGCCCTAGAAACCACCCAGAACACTTTAGTGAGAACCTAGCAATGCCCTAGAAACCACCCAGAACACTTCAGTGAGAACCTAGCAATGCCCTAGAAACCACCCAGAACACTACAGTGAGAACCTATCAATGCCCTAGAAACCACCCAGAACACTTCAGTGAGAACCTAGCAATGCCCTAGAAACCACCCAGAACACTACAGTGAGAACCTAGCAATGCCCTAGAAACCACCCAGAACACTTCAGTGAGAACCTAGCAACACCCTAGAAACCACCCAGAACACTTCAGTGAGAACCTAGCAATGCCCTAGAAACCACCCAGAACACTACAGTGAGAACGTAGCAATGCCCTAGAAACCACCCAGAACACTTTAGTGAGAACCTAGCAATGCCCTAGAAACCACCCAGAACACTTCAGTGAGAACCTAACAATGCCCTAGAAACCACCCAGAACACTACATTGAGAACCTAGCAATGCCCTAGAAACCACCCAGAACACTACAGTGAGAACCTAGCAATGCCCTAGAAACCACCCAGAACACTACAGTGAGAACCTAGCAATGCCCTAGAAACCACCCAGAACACTTCAGTGAGAACCTAGCAATGCCCTAGAAACCACCCAGAACACTACAGTGAGAACCTAGCAATGCCCTAGAAACCACCCAGAACACTACAGTGAGAACCTAGCAATGCCCTAGAAACCACCCAGAACACTTCAGTGAGAACCTAGCAATGCCCTAGAAACCACCCAGAACACTACAGTGAGAACCTAGCAATGCCCTAGAAACCACCCAGAACACTACAGTGAGAACCTAGCAATGCCCTAGAAACCACCCAGAACACTACAGTGAGAACCTAGCAATGCCCTAGAAACCACCCAGAACACTTCAGTGAGAACCTAGCAACTCCCTAGAAATCAACCTAAACACTACAGTGAGAACCTAGCAATGCCCTAGAAACCACCCAGAACACTTCAGTGAGAACCTAGCAACTCCCTAGAAATCAACCTAAACACCATAATGAGATTGTAGTGATGGCCTAGAACCCACCCAGAACATCCCAGCAACCACATAATAACACCCTAGAAACCACCCAGAACAACCCAGCAACCACATAGTGATGCTCTAGAACAAAAACCCAGAACACCCTAGCAAGCTCCTAGTAGCATCCTATAAAACAACCAGAACACTTTAGTGAGAACAGAAACAATTCAGAACTAAGACTGGGTATTATTTAAAGTTTAGCGATTGTTCTATTGTACACACTCTTTGCACTGCTAGGGTTTACTTGTCTTTCATTATTTACGTATTCATTTATTTAATTTTCCTGATATACATTTGACTGCTGGTTGTATGTGTATGTAACCGTGTATGTGACAAATACAATTTTGATCTGAACAAAGATACAAATGAATAATTTTAACAGAGATATGTGTGCTGCACATCATAGAAAGAAAGTGCTACCATTCATTAGTTTTGAGAAAATGTGTTAATTTTAAGCTTTTTTTAGCTATTCTTCTGGGTTTAAATTCGTGTTCGTGACGTTTTCTTACACCTACAGTACATCGATGACTCATCGCTGTCTCATAATTATTCATGAGAATGTGTGTCCTTATCCTATGAGATTTCTCGCTTATTTAATAGTATAGTGCCTGGTTTCACAGAGAGGCTGAGATTAAGCCAGGATTAGGGTTGGTTCAAGGGTAGGACTGGACTTGGTTCAATTAGGGCATTAAAGGAGCTTTTATAAATGTGCCTTAGAAAAAAAACATTACCGATTTGCTTCTGGAGACAAAACAATGGCACTGATATATTTTAAAATGCAAGTTGCTTTCAGTTAAAACAGCTCCAACATTCATTTTAGTCTGAGACTAGTCTGGGTTTATTATGGACACTTAAACTGTGAGTTTGCAGTAAGTGAGAGATGCATTAATGGATTAAAAATGACACACTGTCACACTTTAAATTAGGTGTGTCCTTAACTACTATGCACTTGCATAAAAACCAGAACAAGTAGGCCTACAATAAACGTATTGTGTTGGTGTTATATTGTGAAACCCTTGCTGCTATTGAGGTGGATTACGGGTAAGGTTAGGGACAGGTTTGGTGGTATTTGTCATATATTCCCTTTGTGTTTGTGGACTTTTATGTTAGTTCCTGTCCTGTGTTTTGCTTTGTAGTTCTTTGTAGTTTTTCTTGTTGATTTAGTTCTCCAGGTGTTTACCGTTTAACCACGCCCCCTTGTTATCTTGTTTAGCTCGTTTGTCTGTGTATATATAGTGTTTCTTGTCCGTCGTTGTATGAGTTTGTTTCTTGTTTTTTTTTATTAAACTTCCTAGCATTAGATCCTCTCTCGCCTGCTCATTTTCAAGTTTAAGGGTGGGTTAAGGTGTAAGATAAGTGTCAGCAGTGTAATTATAGAAATCAATTACAGCAATATGTAATTACATGCAGGAATTGTTTTGTTTTGTTTACACTTTATTTTAAGGTGTCGTGGTTACAGTGTAATTATATAATTAAGTACTGAGAAATATTAAATGTACTTATTATATGATTAGGGTTTGGCTGAGGGTTAGTTGCGTGTAATTATGTATAATTGACTGTTATTACTATGGGAAGTACATTTAACATATGTAACAAGAACATGTAAGTACAAAGTATAATCATGTATGTACGCAATAAGTGCATTGTATCAAAGGATTCGTTCAAATGTGAGTACACAGTACTTAAAGACGCCTAATATAAAACAGATCTTAAATATATTCTGAGTCTTCGAGACAAGAGATTCACCAACACGTTGAGTGTAAATGGTCTTTTTGGCTCTTCTGATCAAACCGCTTATAAAAACACGCCTCAAAAGTTATTAAAGATGCAACAGAGTGTACATATATGTACGGCTGTGCATTTATTTGTGCATTTAATTATATAATTTACAGTGAGCTTAAAAACCATGTATATCTGTATATTTTGTTGCGTGTAATGGTGAATTGCAGCGTGTATTTGAAGGAATCTTTGATTATTTGAACTCAATAGCCGTGTTTAGTAGCACGCTAGTGCCAGGGTCAGTCGCGTTTCCATTGTCACTTCCTGGGCTTGATCGGGGCTAACAGCCAGGGGTTTTTGACTCACCAAATACCTTGGTCCAAAGAGGGCCAACTGGGGCTTGAGGAGTGGTCATGAACAGAGGTGGAGTTTACCTGAGTCAGGAGACGGCCAACACCGCTGCTCATTTCCCATGTTATTACCAGCTGACTTCAACATTTAAGACATTTTAGACTATTTTTAGCTCGAAACTCTCTTTCAGACACCAGCGGGTGTTTGAAAAAAGTGTGCCACATGAGTCCTGAAAAGTGAAGTCAAAGCGTCTCGATCGCCCCCAGGTGGCTGGATACAGTATAGCTCATAAACCCGCCCCCTCCATGAAATCTAATGACACATAGACAAACTAAACAATCAAATTACACTTGGTTTACAGATGGTTTCTGTCATTTTAGGCAGTTTTTCTCACGCTGATGTAAGTTCGAGTGTTCGTTTTATTAAATAAGTTTGGTTTTAGTTGGTTTAAACGGGGGTGTGACGTTATGATGGACGGCTTCTCTGAGTGAAGTAGTCACTGAGGCACCAACGGACATTTTCGGGAACTTCAGGAGGAGATTGGAGCTTTAACTATAACTGTTTATTTCACAAAAAAAGTTGTTGATTAGGCGGGAGTGTGGGCGGGACCTTGATATCACGGCTCCACTTCGCGCTCACTACTGCGCAGACTCAAGACCAAAGATGGCAGCGCCATAGACACTGGGTGGCTTCACTTACTTTAATAATAATAATAATACAAATTTGTTACATTTATATAGTGCTTTTCTGGCTACTCAAATCGCTTTACATATAGAAGGGTGGAATCTCCTCTACCACCACCAATGTGCAGCACCACCTGGATGATGTGACGGCAGCCATATTGTGCCAGAACGCCCCCCATACACCAGCTGATGGTGGAGAGGAGACTGAGGGATGAAGCCAATCAGTATATATATATATATGCAGTGTCAGGGAAAGTTACTTTGAAAAGTAATGCATTACATTATTGCATTACTCCCTTAAAAAGTAACTAATTGAGTTAGTTACTTAGTTACTTTTTAAGAAAAGTAATGCGTTACGTTACTTTAGCATTACTTTTTCTCACCTGGACTGGGCTTGTTTTTTTGTTGTTGTTTTTTATAACCAAAAAGTTCTATTTTTGTGCAAATGTGAAGACCTCTTCATACCAAAATGGAAATAATAAGCCTCAGGCTGAGGTAAAATGTAAATTCACGCATGTACAGTAGAGGGTGCAGCTCAAACAAACCTTTCAGCCGTGCTGCCATTCTGGATAATGGAGAATAGGATGCAGGAGAAAAAAGTTTTACCAATAAAAACAAAAAATCTAGTAATTTTGGCTCATGGTTTAACTGAATCATTGAAGGCTAGCAGGAAGACATTGGTCAATAAAGGTAGATTAAAATGCATACAAGTATTTGTTTCATTTAACATTTAATTATTGGAGGTTTGCATAGTATTCAGATTTTGCATTTGACTGATTTTATTCATATCGAGGAGTATCTCTTTTGTACAAGTGAGATTAATAAATGCTCACATTTAGTCTAGAACTACAATAATATGTTTACACACAACCCCTCTGCACTTACTCTCAATTTCTCTCAACATGGGGACAGGAGAGCTGTCAGTCAAATAAATGTGAAAAAGTAACTTGCTTTGCTTTATTGAAAAATTAACTCAGATATTTTGTTGTACATTTGAAAAGTAATGCGTTACTTTATTAGTTACTTGAAAAAGTAATCTGATTAAGTAACTCAAGTTACTTGTAATGCGTTACCCCCAACACTATATATATGGGGATGATTTGGAGGCCATGATGGACTGAGGCCAATGGGCAAATTTGGTCAGGATGCCGGGGTTACACCCCTACTCTTTTTCCAAAGGACATCCTGGGATTTTTTATGACCACAGAGAGTTCTCGGTTTAACGTCTCATCTGAAGGATGGTGCTTGTTACAGGACAGTGTCCCCATCACTATACTGGGGTGTTAGGACCCACACATACCACAGGGTGAGCGCCCCCTGCTGGCCTCACTTACACCTCTACCAGCAGCAAACTAGTTTACCCAGCAGGTCTCCCATCCAGGTACTGACCAGGCTCAGCCCTGCTTAGGCCACAGGGTGATATGGCTGTTGGTTAAACTTCCTTCAACGGAAGAGAGTGAAGACCAACTTTTTTTACAGTCTATGGTTTAAAATAACTTCCGATTCATATGTGATCCATTGGGGATTCTGATCACCATATGAGGCAGAAATATATGTATATGCAATGCTAAATGTTTCTTATATTAACCACTGCAAAAATAAATACACATATGATTATGGAAAAATACTAGACCGCTTGAAAATCATACCGAGCACCTTCGAAACCTTTCAGAACACCCAAAACACACACGTAGTAACACAGAATTGTGCTTAACACTCAACAAGAACATTAGCAACCACATATTAGCGCCCTGGCAATGGCCAGAACAACAAGAGCTCATTTTCTGCTGAAAAAGGTAAAGATCCAATGGATTGTTGGGTATGTGCCCATGTTATCAAGCATGATTATGTAATCATTTGGCTGGTTTCCAGTTTGGTAATGTTCAGCTACTATGCCCGAGCCTGAGGGTGGCACTGCACGCTAGCAGGCTACTTGGAGAAAAAAGGGGAAAAAATCAGCTATTGCTCAGCTAGAGTAGAGTGAGTAGTAATCAGCAAGAAAGCCCTTCAATCCGCTGTGGTTAGCAAAGCCTCTGCAAATCTGAGCCGGCGACGTGGAAACTAATTGAAGGGGATTGTGTGAAGAGTCATTCAGCTCTCTGCAGCAGTGCATCGGGACAGAGCGGAGGATGCTGGAGCCGCTAGATCAGGCTTCATCTGCTGAAGTAAGGCTGATGCTCAATTGATTTAGTACTCATTCCCTCTGGGTTTCTGTATTTGTTCATCTCTAGCTGATTATGAGCTACTTGCAGCCAAAACATTTTGATTGATTCTTTTTGACTTCATCTCGGTCGTCGTTTTCCTTTCACTTCAGTTGGTAAAGTGTTTAGTTGTAATTATAGCCCTCTGTTAATGTGTAGATGGTTGTCATTGAATTGTTAGATGTAGCTAACAGTGCTGCATCTTCGAAAGTTTCCCAGTGTCACTTGGTGATTATTTTCCACAAATACTGTATGGAATAACATGTTGAGACCAAGTGTGCACCCATCCTAACAACACAGAATGTGCTCATATTTTGTATCAATGATTTGTGTGTGTGTGTGCATTGATAGCATGTGTCATCCTGAATGAAATGTTGTGTGTGCTCAAGTGACGCTCAGATGCACAGTTCTGTGGGTAGGTAGAAATTGCTTGTTTAGACTTTTTTATTGGTTTATTTTCTATGATTTTTTTTTCAGAATGAAAACAGAATTGATCTTCTTAACTCTTTCCCCGCCATTGACAAGTTTTTCTGTCCTTTATGACACAACGCTTCCCCGGCATTGACACATTTTTTCAGGCAATTTACGTTTTCACTGTTATACAGAAAGGGTATATTCTGTTCTACTCTGAAAGAGTACAGAATCTCAGGATCCAAAAACAAGTGAATAAGAAGATCTGCATAAACCAGGGCTACTGTACCCAAAAACTTCAAATTTCCAAGGTAGGAAGGTATCAAGGCACGTCGGAATCTAGTATTAGCTTCACTTCCTGTCTCCTGAGATACCTTCATCTGATCGAGTTTTGAAGGCGGCATAGATGTGTCCTTCACTGCCTTTGATATCCCACAATCCTGTGCAATTGGGCGGCAGGGGCTCAGTGGTTCATGACGGTTGTCTACTATGAATGAGCGAATGTGATGCAATATGTAAAGCGCTTTAGTGGCCATGGGTCTGTTGAAAGCGCTATATAAATTGAGCTAAAAAAAAAAGATGCCGTCCGAAAGTTGCGGTTGCTGGTCAGTTTGTGTGTTAATGTACATTTTTGACCGATGTTTTCCACTTGTAATGTAATTTCTTGTAGTAATTAAATATTTGTTTAGTTCTCACCAAAGCTCGTTCTATTTTTCTGTAGATCATGAAACTGTTACGCTGCCTCAGAAGTCTGTCTGAAATCAGTTTCGTGAGGTGCCTTCATGCACAAACGCTGCAGAGGCATTGCCTATAAGGCAGCGAGGCAACAAGTCACTGACAGAAGTTGCTTACGCAGAACTAAGCTAACACGATCAGTTTTGATATATTGACTGTTTAGATATTCATACAACAAATATTCTGGGGGCCATGAAAGTTTAATGAATATGATCAAAAATGCTGGCGCTGACTGGCGGGGAAAGATATACATTCATGGGGCCCTATCATACACCCGACGCAATGCAACGGCAGGCGCGACGCAAGTGTTTTGTGCTAGTTTCAGCCTGACGCAGTTCATCATATTCACGTCCTGAGTCACATTGTTTAAACGGCAAATGCACTCGCGCCATGCTGGTCTGAAAACCAGGTGTGTTCAAGAGCATTGTTGGTGTGTTGCTATTTTGAGGAACTGAAAACGACTGGCCATTGACCAACACAAACCTGCTCTAAAGTCAATAGCGCAGTATTTTTGTGTTATTTAGAGGGTGTGTTAGTAATATGACACCCACAACATGCGTACACTCTGCTTATTACACACACAGGGACGAGCAGCAGCACACACGCATGCCAAATATTAAAAATAAAAGGATTACAATGTAAAAGATTATTGTGTACATAAATATAAAATTGCCCATTGCATGTATCAGAATTTGCAGTAATGACGAATGGAATTGGCTAATTATTTAACCAATCGTGGCAATACACACATGTATTTAAACTGACTTGTCAGGTTGAGGATGTCTATATATATGGCGCAAGCGTAACTGGCTTTTAAAGGGAATGGGAGATGAGACTCTGATTGGTTTATTGCACGTTACGCCCAAAACACACCCATGACTCATTAATACCCCTTTTCCACCAAGGCAGTGCTAGAGCTAGTTCAGAGCCAGAGCTAGTCCCAGTTCATAGTTGGTTTGACTGAGGAGCCTTCTAAGAACCGTTTGCTTTTCCACATGCTGAGAGCCACAACAGAGCCATGTCTTACGTCACTGTATACGTCTCATCTTTCTCAGCAACGCTAGCGAGGAAGCGGCAGTGTTGCCAAGTCTGCGGTTTTGCCGCGGGCTGTTTTTCATTTATTTACTTTTTTCAATTATGTGATATTTAGCCCCGGTAATGCGAATTTTAGTAAGCAACCATGCCAATAAAACACATATTTTACCCCCAAATGTGATTTTTACACATTTTTAGGAAGCCCCCCTGAAACGCGATTGGGCTTGTTTTGAGTAGCAATTGGGTGGGTTTTGTTGTGAAAACCTGGCAACCCTGGGCAGCGGGAAACACACACACACACACACACCAGGCTTGTTCGAGATGCATCTGCGCTGCGCAGACCGATCCACGTATGATATAAAAAAACGCATGAGTGAATCAAAAGCATAAGGAGTCATATGCTCTCGCTGGACTCGTTGTCATATGGCGATCGGTCTCTGCACAGCACCGCTGCGAACAAGCCTTCCATCAACAAAGCAAACGTTGCGTTACTATTGATTCACATGGCTTTACGATCCTACATCGGCATCAAAACACAACGCAAACACAGCGAATCCAACGCATTCATGCAGTTCGCCGTAATTTGTATAGACGGAGATTACAAACGAGCAGCAGCTGTTAGCTCCATTAGCTGCTATTTCAACGATGGCGGATCTCAAGTTTGTGTTGGTCTTGTTGACTCCGCCCCCAGCGCCTGACGTAATCGGTTCTTACTTCTAGCCCTGTTCTAGCCCAGCAATGTTTTGGTGCTACTTAAGAACCACTTCTCCTGGCTTGGAGCTGGGGCTTTGGGTGTGGAAACACAAAGAACCGATTTGAAACTCCGATCTAGCTCCGATCTAGCTCTAGCACTGCCTTAGTAGAAAAGGGGTATAAGTGACTCACAACCCTTTTAACCCATGAGCCTGGCGCGCTTTTCCTGTTGTTAAACTAGCAAAAGTGGATTCGGCCCTAAGTGCACCTGTGCCATGAGCTTCAGACCATTAAAATAGGGCCCAATGTCTTATTGTGCACAGTTTAAAAGGGTTGTTTTGGAAACTTTTAGCAATATGTTATATCTTTAAAATTACCTAGAAATTGTGTTTGTCACTTAGGACTAAAATATTACAAATAGTTAGTCATTTCATGCTGGTTAATGTAACAATAGCAACCAGTATCACCATTGGGATAAGTGGAGATGCTCTGGAGGATGAACTTGACCTTTAGCCTTGATGTCCTGCTCAAAAAGTAAATCTCCCACAATCCACTGCAAAACAGCCACTTTATACCATCTGATTAATACCCCTAGATAAAATCAAGCCCTACATTTATTTTCTCATATTCCATCGTTCACTCAGGATGTCACATTGCAGAAGTGAGACGGGTTGAGTTTGCTGTGGGCTTTGGATTGCTGCTCATGCACCACAGTGCCCCTCAATTAAAAGAAATATGAAGAGTTTTAATTCATTTACATATTTATTTAAAGTTCTCCTCGGGGAGAACTGCTTCATGTGTCACTGGATGCGTTTGGAAGAAATCAAGTGCTTGAAAGTGGTCAGATGCGATTGATCATACAGTAGCATACACTGTACTGTACATTTATGATTTACACCCTTGGCCTCCTGGAAGTCCGTTTAAGGCTACTCGCAGAAGTGTTGGGACGGATTGAGAGGAAGCAGTATTGTTTTTCTTTTGAACTAGGCTGGTCAGAGCGAGGCAGTGCATCTTGGGAGATTTCTGGGTTATTTTTAGAGTTAGCCTGAGAATTCAGGCGGAGGTCACCTCGAAAAATTCAGCTCTTGCAAGTGGCCATGAAATATATTCTCCTGTGATTGTGGTGAATTCCGAACATTTTATTTTCTACTACTGATGCATTTATCAGGGTGCTGTTAAAAACCGCCTCTCGTGGAGCATTCGCTGTGCTGTTGGTGTGACCCCTCCGGTTCTACTCGCACAACTCCAAACAGGATTTTTTCCTTTATTGAATTCATGATATTTAGGTGTGCCAATTGAGCATTGGGATAATCACTCAAAGTATTTATTTTGAATGAATTGATTGAAAAGGCATTATAATGCAAGGAATGGATCTGCTGATTTGGAAAGATATATGACCCATGATATTCAGACAGAGATTCTCTCTTCTCAAGGCTGCGTTTGTTTTCACTCAAATTAAGATCTGATCCGCTGCTGTGCTGTGTTGATGGAACGGTCCTACATCCTCGTCTAGGTGTCCGATATTGTGATCTGTCGTGAAGAAGTGTTCACTTCCTCGTGGGTGAACACTTCCCACATCGCACATGTGTTTTTATCTCATGCGCTCTCACTTCCACTCATCACCTCATCTTCACACTTTACCATGTTCAGAAGAAACCTGTCTTCTGGCATCACTTCCTCTCTAAAGCTCTTAGGAAGTCCAGCTGATTATAGTGAATTGCCTCCAAAAAATCCAAATTTGCTGGATTTTATACTTTACACTACTTTTATAAGTAAGTATATATTGCCCCAAGTGAGATCCTCATTGTCTTATGAGAGATAAATTGACTTTGGTGGTCTTAATGTGAGCACAGCTCTTGCTTGTTGCTTGTAGACACTTTTGAGCTTCCCAAGATTCAAGCAACTCATGATTTTAATTCGACTCTCTAGACCATCATCACATAAATTATTGCCTCAGTACTCATTCTCATGTAACCCTACACAACTATTCTCACACATCCCCCCTGTCAACAATGCATTGCAATCCCATCAGCCGACATAACCGGCATATTCAAAAAGGAATATTCTTTTTACTACTTTTTCTTTTAGTAGAGTGATGCATGTAGTTCTGCACTATTAATATGATCACAAATAGCCTATTATACATTTCATTGCTGAAAGAATAACAATTCTCAACACTTAAAGTGCTTATAAATGATCAGCGTTCATCTAACGTTCATCTAATGTTTCATTTCTCAAATGTTGTTATTTTAATGGTAAGCTCGTCTCAATCAAATGTATGATTCATCGGGCGCAATGTGACACCAGGTGCGACGCAAGTGTGTTTTGCTAGTTTCAGCCCGACGCAGTTCTCATTTACACGTCCAGCTCCACGTTGTTTAAATATCAAATGCACTGGCGCATCTGTTCACCCATGGGTGTCCTGGTCTGAAAACCAGGTGTGTTCAGGAGCATTGCTGGCGTGTTGCTATTTTGAGGAACTGAAAACGACTGGCCATTGACCAACACAAACCTGCTCTAAAGTCAATAGCGCAGTATTTTTGTAAAGTGTGTGTTAGTAATATGAGCCTATAGGCAAGTCGCACACTTATTACACACACAGGGACGCGCAGCAGCACACACACATTTAAATATAAAAAATAAAGGATTCCTCTCTGGAGAAGCGTTCAGTCTTTCTGCTCGCAAATTCCTCCATGTAAAGAGTGAATCCTCCATGGCTCAAGCGCAAGTGGCTTTTAAAGGGAATGGGAGATGAGACTCTGATTGGTTTATTGCACGTTACGTTTTTTTTCCATCGTTAAACTAGCAAAAGTAGATTCGGACATGCCCTAAGTTCACCTGAGCCATGCGCTCCGATTGTAAAAATAGGGCCCTCTGTACTTCAAAACCTTTCAAGGTGGACAGACAGGTAGACCACAGCAATGAGTCTAAACACTGAAGGCAACTAAGGCAAGCATAACGCTTTCTATTGCTCTTTCTTAGAATAATTTTGGATGTTTCAAAGACCCAAACCCCAAGTACAGATCACGAATGTCACTGACCCAAGTAGTGTTGCTTTCGTCAACGAAAAGTATGACTAAATATCGTCGTCAACGAACCTTTATCACGTGACAAAAACGAGACGAGACTCAATGTAAATGCTGGTCATGTGACGATGACGAATAAAAACGAGACTAAATGTGGTTCACAAAATAAAATCTATGTTAAAATGTCTCTTCATTTTCGTTGACGAAAATGAGACGAGATGAAAAGTCGCTTTCTGTGCGTCTCATTCAGGGGCTGCTTCAGGTCTCACTGCGCAGACGCAGGCGACGTCACTCTCGTCTCTTCAAGCCCCACTCGCGCGGCATTATAGAAGATGCAGCTGCGGTGCGTGAACGGGACCGATGGGCGGCCAGTCGGCGTTTGTAAGCTCTATTCGGACGGTAATTGTTTGTCCTGCGGTCGTACGGTGTTTTAATCACTTACAGGGGCTAGTCAGTGATTTTATTGTCGTCTTAATCCAGAATATCAGTTTTTCTCCCACCACCCGTGTAAAAATCTCCGGCCGAATGACCTAACTTACTGTTTGACAAACACCAAGGTCGTGTGGTGCCGTCTGAATTCACATCACAGTTTTCAATAATATATCACTTCAGAATTCACGTTTTATATCCTTTTTGGCCACTGCAGAGCACCCTGCGGCTGTGCTTCGCTGTTATTTGGATGCATTTTAAAGATCTAGACTTGTATTACTGAAATATTGGCACGTAAACATTTGAAATGGGCCGTTATAACGGCAGCAATTTTATATGTTAAAATAATCGCAGCATTATGATTGCCTCATAAGCGAATAAGAGGCTGTATTCACTTATTTCCGCTCATTTCTATGTGGAATAAAATTACATCCTTTATTTTGAGATCAAATATAAGACAGAAAAACATTTGAACTATAATGTGGGTCTAATTTTAAACAGATTTAAATAATAATTTGGATATTATTTTCCTATTATTAAATTAAATATGCATTTATTCTTATTAAGACATTTGGAAAAACTTTTATTACATTGAAGTGGAAAATAAAACAGGTGTTGTGGAAAAAGATGGGAAGAAATGTGGCCACAAAAATCACAGGAAAAAACACCACAAACCTTAAGAGACATCTCAACGTTTTTATTTATTTAATTTAAATGTACGTGTGTGTACTTCTAACATGTTTATAGTTGGTAAAATAAATATGTTGTAACTTCAAATCAGAGCGTCTTCCGTGTCTGGAATGGATGTATTCTTGAGTCTATAAGGTAACAATAATATAATAAGATAACATTATTTGAAATGGGTTTGGCTAAAAGAAGATTTTGGTTTTGTCTATAATACGTACTTATACTATATTGACTGGGTTAAATAGAATTGCATTACTAAAAAGAGACTAAAATACAATTTTCATTGACTAAATCTTGACTAAAATGTCATCAGTTTTCGAACTAAAACTAGACGAAAATAGTCATAAATAATTCTGACTAAAATAAGACTAAAATGCTCAGACTTTTAGTCGACTAAAACTTGACTAGACTAAAAAGAGTATGAACGTGACTAAAACTAATAAAAACTAAAATGACAGCTTGACACAAAGACTAGACTAAAACTAAAATTAAAACAGGCCGCCAAAAACAACATTAGACCCAAGCCATCTAGAGTCCAGAGCATTACAGAATGTGAACTTGAGCCAGTGAGACAGTGAGCTTTTATTTGCAAATGTCTGCTCAGATGCTATAAATATAGTACGTATTTTGCTTCATATTGATGTTTAAATATTATAGCCTAATGTTATTTTTTTAATTTAATATCAAAGTTTGTCAGAAATGATTCTGGAGTTTTGTTTTGTAGAAAGTGATTTTTGTTTTGTTTTGTAGAAAGTGAATTGCTTTCTTTAAAGTGAATTTCGTTTTGTATAAAATGTATCTTAATTTGATTTATTTAGTATTACATTTTAGCATGAGACTACTTTTAAAAACATAAAAATAGTACAAAAATGTAGAAAAAATGCTCTTCTTATTCTTTTTTGTCTTGTTTCTAGTCTAAATATTTAAACATTCTTAAATCAAGATACATTTACTAGATAAGTACAATATAATGTCCTTAGTCCTGCTGCTCTCAGTCACATAGGCACCTGAAGCTCATTCATTATGCAGCTCATTATGCAGCTCATTATGCGGGCTATTATGTTCTTTTGTCCTCTCAGGTGATATCCATCATTATTCATTAGATATAACGCCTCCTTGCATACAGGCTTTGTGAAGATAAACTGTCTTACAAATTTTAAATCAGTGTATTGTTTTATGTGAATGAGCAGGCTCAATGATTCTCACATCAGTTTAAAGCAAAACTCTAGGCAAATACACCCTGGAGTCAAAAGTCTTGTGGACACATATCTATTATGTGTTTTGAGGCCTTAATTTTAAATGTTTTTTTTATTTTTATTTTATCATGCATAAACATTTTCTCTCAAAAATACAAGCATGTACATACATGTTGCTCAGATATTATGGTAGCCCAGTTTGTGCTGAATACAGTGTAATTATACACAAATGTCAGCGCATGTCAAAACTTCTAAAGGGCCCCAAAACAGCTCAGACTCCTAGGGGTTAACATGGAACCACCAACATTTTCTTCAAAAAAATCAATCAAGTTTATAAATGCTTGTTTGTAATGGTGACATACAGTAGATGTATTCTCTAGGCTAATGAACGAGGATCAAGCCTCTTAACCTGTAATTATCCAGCAGTGTGATGCCGCTGCTTGTGAAATGTCACTCGGTGGTTGGCCCTACAGAAGGTTAATGCTCTGTTGGTTGCTCAAATGTCCTTTTAAATGCTCTTTCCATATCCCGACTGTGATCTCTGGTTGGCGTCATATTCATTACATTTGGCAACGATGAACAGCATTTAATCAATGCTGTTCCCAAGAAAAGAGCTTCCAGTAGTTGCTGAAATATGGAAGTGTGTCCTTTTTACACAAGTTCAGTAAAGAGCTTGGGAGCGGAGCTTGAGTATTAGGCTGCGTATGCACTGGCACAAAGAAATCTGATTTTATACTCACATCTTACACAGATTGGAATTTGTTGCACATGTGTAAACACAAAAATCCGCAAGATATCCACCAACGCAAGATATATATTGGATTGCATCCAATTGGAGCCACTTCCAAATGTGGTTAGGGTTAGGTTAGGTGAAGTTAAATCAGATATATCCGATTCCCCTTTGAATTCCAAGCCACCACAAGGCGAGGGCGACACATTTGCCCACAAATATAGTTTTTTAATGTTTTATTATGAAGCAGATGTGCCTGTATGTGCCTGCTCTCAGCTTTTTTATTGAGGTGGAAACTTTATAAAGGAAAGCAATTACACAGAAACATTCAGGAGCTGGTTTTCAACCTCTGCCCCGTGAGTTTTAAAAATAAAACAGCTTCACTACTGAAAGATACATTATATTTTTCAGCAATGAGGTGATAACTTCACTGTAATTAAACCAACAAACTTCACTATATGTCTCTCTCTCTCTCTCTCTCTCTCTCTCTCTCTCTCTCTCTCTCAATTCAATTGTGCTTTATTTGCATGACAATTGTTGCAATGTATTGCCAAAGCATTTCTTATTTTACAGAGCATCAACATACATGTACATATACACTCACCTAAAGGATTATTAGGAACACCTGTTCAATTTCTCATTAATGCAATTATCTAATCAACCAATCACATGGCAGTTGCTTCAATGCATTTAGGGGTGTGGTCCTGGTCAAGACAATCTCCTGAACTCCAAACTGAATGTCAGAATGGGAAAGAACGGAGATTTAAGACATTTTGAGCGTGGCATGGTTGTTGGTGCCAGACGGGCCGGTCTGAGTATTTCTCAATCTGCTCAGTTACTGGGATTTTCACGCAAAACCATTTCTAGAGTTTACAAAGAATGGTGTGAAAAGGGAAAAACATCCAGTATGCGGCAGTCCTGTGGGCGAAAATGCCTTGTTGATGCTCGAGGTCAGAGGAGAATGGGCCGACTGATTCAAGCTGATAGAAGAGCAACTTTGACTGAAATAACCACTCGTTACAACCGAGGTATGCAGCAAAGCATTTGTGAAGCCACAACACGCACAACCTTGAGGCGGATGGGCTACAACAGCAGAAGACCCCACCGGGTACCACTCATCTCCACTACAAATAGGAAAAAGAGGCTACAATTTGCACGAGCTCACCAAAATTGGACAGTTGAAGACTGGAAAAATGTTGCCTGGTCTGATGAGTCTCGATTTCTGTTGAGACATTCAGATGGTAGAGTCAGAATTTGGCGTAAACAGAATGAGAACATGGATCCATCATGCCTTGTTACCACTGTGCAGGCTGGTGGTGGTGGTGTAATGGTGTGGGGGATGTTTTCTTGGCACACTTTAGGACCCTTAGTGCCAATTGGGCATCGTTTAAATGCTACGGCCTACCTGAGCATTGTTTCTGACCATGTCCATCCCTTTATGACCACCATGTCTCCATCCTCTGATGGCTGCTTCCAGCAGGATAATGCACCGTCACAAAGCTCCAATCATTTCAAATTGGTTTCTTGAACATGAGAATGAGTTCACTGAACTAAAATGGCCCCCACAGTCACCAGATCTCAACCCAATAGAGCATCTTTGAGATGTGGTGGAACGGGAGCTTCGTGCCCTGGATGTGCTTCCCACAAATCTCCATCAACTGCAAGATGCTCTCCTATCAATATGGGCCAACATTTCTAAAGAATGCTTGCAGCACCTTGTTGAATCAATGCCACGTAGAATTAAGGCAGTTCTGAAGGCGAAAGGGGGTCAAACACAGTATTAGTTGTTGTTCCTAATAATCCTTTAGGTGAGTGTACATACATTAAATAAAATAATAATAATAGTAATACTAAAGTTGAAAAATCAATAAACATTTATAATTCTATGAACTGCGTTTGTGTGTGTGAGCGCATCACTGATTGGTCGACTCCTCCTTTTTTTGTGATAGGCATTAGTGTATCTTGCTGCTAGTGGGATACAATCTCTTTTTTCACCTAATAAATGTTGAAGTTGTGTTTTATTGTTTCATTTTATGAAGTCAGGGCAAAGTATTTCGAATTTAAGATAAAAAGTGTTTCTGATTTGCTCATAGTTAGGGCAGCTGGTGAGGAAGTGTGTCTCTCACTTCTCCAGGGGTGCAGTACGGGCAGATGTGGCTCTCTCTGGGCAGCTAGTTCTGTCTTCATCTGCCCATCTCTACGGCCAGTGTGTGAGTGCTCTCTCTCTCTCTCTCTCTCTCTCTCTCTCTCTCTCTCTCTCTCTCTCTCTCTCTCTCTCTCGTGCGCATGTGCGGAGTGTCTGTGGGGAGCGTGTGAACGGAAGAGTGTGTGGCGTTGAATGAGTGAGTTTTTCTAACTTTCTCTTTTATTGCGGCTTGGTTGTATAACTCGTTTGTTTGGCAAGTGTAATATTGAGCAAGTAGAGACGCTGGCCGACATGGCGGCGTCTCAAAGTTTGGATGATTTAACGCGGAAGCATGGAATTAAAATCATCACTGCAGAGCGTTGTTCTGTGGAGGATTGCACAATTGCAGTCGCTGAAGTTGTTGGATATTCTAGTATTTTGTCTGCAGCTAGGATGAATAGTGCTGTAGTGATCTTTTTGAATAGTGTAGAGAAAGTTAATGATGTTGTAGTGAAAGGGATTGTCGTCAACAGTGCGTTTACTCCGGTAATGCCGTTAGTCCAGCCGGCTAAAAGGATTACGCTTTCAAATGTACCGCCGTTCATCAGAGATGAGATGATTGAAAGGGAATTGATGAGACATGGTAAAGTTGTGTCTAAAATCAGGAAGATTGCTTTAGGGAGTAAGTTACCTCAGTTGAAACATGTGGTTTCATTTAGAAGACAGACATATATGATTCTAAAAAATGAGAATGAAGAGCTAAGCTTAGCCATGAAATTTAAGGTGGACAATTACGATTATGTGATTTATGCAACGTCAGAAAGTATGAAGTGCTTTGGCTGTGGGCAGGAGGGACATATAATTCGTGCTTGTCCTGAGAAGGTTGATTCAGTAATGCCTCTAAATGAGAATCAAACAAATTTGGGTAGAAATGAAGAACAGAGACAGTCAGAAACTGGTGAAAGATCGAGTGCTGACACAGAAAATGGAGATGGAAATATTAATGAAGTTGAAAAGGAAAACTTGGAAGAGGTTGTGAATGAGGCTATAAAAGCAAACATGAAAGAGTTTGAGGCAACTGATTCTTTGGTTGTAATTGGAGGTGAGGAAGATCTGGAAATGGTAGAAGATGAAAGTGTGTTTAAAACACCTGCAATTAAACGGAAATTGCAGAAAAAAGGCTGTGGGAAGAGAAGTAGGAAAGAAATAGGCGGTGAAGTATCAGGAAAAGATGTTGAAAATTCTGAGATTCAGATGGAATCAGATAATGTTGATGAGTCTCAATCTGCCCCAGAAAGTGGGAGTGATTCTTCAGGATCTGTGAGTTCAGCCTCACAAAAAAGATCCGCTAGAAGTGATTATACGATTGACAGAATAAGAAAATTCTTACAAACAACTAAGGGAATGAAAGGAGTGAGAGTGGAAGATTATTTCCCGGATCGAGAATTGTTTGTCAATTCAGCCAAAATGTCAATGAAAAAGAAGGGTGCAAGCAGTTTGACTGATCAAGAGATTTACAGATTGAAAAAATTTGTGCAAAAGATTAAAATGAATATACTTAATGATGAATTTGAAACAGATTGATTTCTTTATTTTTCTTGTGTTGTATTTTTGGTTGTTTTGCCCAATTCTGGTCTCCATTCATACATTTATGAGCACGCTAAGATTGGGCACACTCAATGTAAATGGAGTACGAGAAAGTGGGAAGAGAACAAAGCTTTTTGAATTAATAAAACAAAAGAAATATGATGTGATGTTGGTTCAAGAGACCCATAGTGATGTAAAAAATGAGACTGATTGGAAAATGGGATGGGATGGAGAAGTTATTTTAAGTCATAAAAGCTCATCTAGTGGTGGTGTAGCTGTTCTTTTTCAAAAACACATGAAACCTTTATCATATGAAGTTGAACACATTGTTGAAGGGCAACTATTGAAAGTTAGAGCAAAATTTGAAAAATTTGTTTTAGTTTTTTTAAATATTTATGCTCCTGTTTGTGGTCCTGAGAGGGTTTATTTTTTGAAAAAATTGAATGAAGCTCTCTCTAGTTTGGAACAAGAAGAGTATATGTTTATGGGAGGAGACTTTAACTGCACAACAGATGCTAAAGTTGATAGGAACCATAAAGAGCCTCATATTGCATCTCAGCATGAAATGTTGAAAATCATTGCTGAACATGATCTCTATGATATCTGGAGAATATTGCATAAGAATGAAAGACAATATACATGGGCACAGGCAAGAGAGAATTTAATTACTTTGGCCAGACTTGACAGATTTTATTGTTGTAAGCATCATTTTAATGTTATAAAGAAATGTGTGATTTTACCTGTAAGTTTTTCTGACCACTGTTTAGTTGAATGTAATATTTATATAGCAAATATAAAACCCAAAAGTGCTTATTGGCACTTTAATGTCTTATTGTTGCAAGATAAGTCTTTTATTGAGACATTTACATATTTTTGGAAGCAGTTTGGGTTGAAAAAGCATGAATATAGATCTTTACGACAGTGGTGGGATTGTGGTAAAGTGGAAATACAGCAACTGTGCCGGCAGTACACACTCAATGTTTCCAGGGACATTTCCAGGTCAATGAAAAACCTGGAGATTGAAATTGTGGAACTGCAGAATTCAACAGCATCCACGGGAAACCAAGGGCATAGTGAGCTCCTCAAATCCAAAAAGAGTAAGTTAGATGAACTGTTAGGTGTTAAAGCACAGGGAGCACTGGTCCGCTCTCGATTTCAGAGCATTGAGCAGATGGATGGCCCGACTAAGTTCTTCTTTGGTCTAGAAAAAAAGAATGGTCAAAGTCGCTATATTCACTCGCTATACTCAATAACTGGAACAGACATAACAGAGCCTAATGAGATTAGAAAAAGGGCTGTGTCTTTTTATTCAGAATTGTATAGGAGTGAGAGCTCAGAAGTGGATGAGTCAGTCAATGAGTTTCATACAGGGTTGCCAAAAGTGCCGAATGAAGTGAATGCTGAACTTCAGAAGCCCATTTCCATAGCAGAATTGCAGATTGCACTGCAGAGCATGGAATGTGGCAGGGCACCTGGGATGGATGGTCTCCCCATTGACTTTTACAAGGCTTTTTGGGCAGTAATAGGGGATGACTTGCTTGCAGTACTGAGTGAGAGTCTGGCTGATGGCTTGCTACCACTGAGCTGCAGAAGGGCAGTCATAACCCTGCTGCCAAAGAAGGGAGATTTGAAGGATATGAAGAATTGGCGACCCGTTTCACTTCTGTGCACTGATTTGAAAATTTTATCCAAAGTTTTGGCAATAAGACTGAGGGAGGTAATTGGTCGGGTCATTCATCACGATCAGACGTACTGTGTGCCTAAGAGGTCTATCTTTGATAATATATTTTTGATTCGAGATAGTTTGGAAGTCTCTAGGTTATTGGGTTTAAATACTGGTCTTATTTCCATAGATCAGGAAAAGGCGTTTGATCGGGTTGAGCACGGCTATCTCTGGCGTACACTGGAGGAGTTTGGGTTCAACTCAGGTTTTATTGCTATGATCAAGGTTTTGTATCAGGACATTGAGAGTGTGCTGAAGATAAATGGAGGTTTGTGTGCACCTTTTAAAGTCAAAAGAGGGATCAGACAGGGATGTGCATTGTCAGGTATGTTGTATGCCTTGGCGATTGAACCTTTGTTGGTAAAAATAAGAAATAATGTTGAAGGCTGGTCGATACCACATTCAGGTGAAAAAGTCAAATTATCAGCTTATGCTGATGATATTATTGTTATGATTAAAGATCAAAATGATATATTGATGTTAAAGAAAATTATTGATGATTTTGGCATTATTTCTTCAGCCAAAGTAAATTGGCCTAAAAGTGAGGCATTGGTGTGTGGTAAATGGGATGGAGTTCCTCCTAGTTTACCAGGAGGCCTGTCCTGGAGAAATGATGGAATTAAGTATCTGGGAGTTTATCTTGGGAATGAGTCTATGATACAAAAAAATTGGGAAGGTATTTTAGAAAAAGTAAAAGGGAAATTAGACAAATGGAAGTGGCTTTTGCCAAAGATGTCATTTAGAGGGAGAGTTATAGTTATTAACAATTTGGTTGCATCAATGTTATGGCACCGTTTGACTTGTATTGATCCTCCTATTGGGCTTTTGGCAAAACTACAAGCCATTTTAGTAGACTTTTTCTGGAGTGGATTTCACTGGATTGCCCAGAGCGTACTGTTTCTCCCCATGGAGAAGGGTGGACAAGGACTCATACATCTGGCCAGCAGAAGAGCGACTTTTCGATTGTTGTTTATACAGAGATACTTGACTGGACCAGAGAATTTGGTATGGAGGAAAGTAGCTGACATAATCTTTAATCAAGTGAGTGGATTGAATTTGAACTCAGGACTCTTTCTAACAGACTTCGGCAAACTACAGTTGAATACGTCGATTCAATTCTACAAAGGACTTTTTAATGTCTGGCAACTTTTTAAAAAACAGAGGCAAGACACAACATCTCTGTACTGGCTGCTTGAGGAACCTCTTGTTCATGGAGCGAGGTTGGATGTGACTTGTGAAGCCACACCAGGACTATCTCAAATACTGTGTTCATCCAAATCATTAAAGTTACATCATTTAATGGACATTGGTGGTCCTGAGCTATGTAACGCTCAAGCAGTGGCATCTCATTTGGGAATTCAATCTGTACGACAAGTTGGAAAAGTGTTAGATTTGTTAATGCAAAGGTTGTCAGTAGAAGAAAAAATGTTGTTGAAAGAATATTATAACGGCAAAGTGGTTTATACTACTACAGATCCATTTCCAATAATGTTAATTACTCCTGATTTAAAGGGTTTAAGTGGCGTTTTTTTGGATTTGAAAAGTCTGGAGAATTTGCATTTTCAAGATGTTCAAAGTAAAGTGTTATATAAATGCTGTGTAAAGGTTTTAAACAAAACAATTCTTAAAGAACGAAAGGATACAGTGTGGAGAGAAAAACTGGGGTTGGAAGATGATGTTAAACCTGTATGGAGAATTCTTTATAAGTCACCATTAGAAAAGCACACTGGTGATCTTCAATGGAAAATATTGCACGGCACAGTTGCTGTTAATGCATTTGTGAGCGTTATTAATTCCAATGTGTCTGATGAATGTCCTTTCTGTAAGATAAGGGAAACGATTTTTCACTGCTTTTTAGAATGTTTAAGATTAATGAATTTGTTTAGTATACTCAAGTTAATGTTTCTTAATTTTGGTGACAACTTCTCCAGTCAGAATTTCATTCTCGGTCCATGTTATAGAGCGGCACAAAAAAGCAAAGGTCAACTGCTAAATTTCTTGGTTGGACAAGCTAAAAGAGCTATATATATATCAAGGAAAATAAAACTAGAAGGTATAGTGGGGCAAAAAGTTGAGACTGTTTTTAAAAATTTGGTGAAAAGTCGGGTTCTGATTGATTTTAAGTTTTATAAGTTGGTTAATGATTATGAAGGTTTTTTGCAAAGGTGGGGACATAATGAAGCTATTTGCACAGTTGTGGATGGAATGTTGGTTTTTGATTTGGCATTGCAATAAGTATGTGACGAGTGTGATAAGAATGTAACAGTTACAATGTGAAGCTCTGGAAAATAAAAGTTGTTGTGAAAAACTCAAAAACTCTCTCTCTCTCTCTCTCTCTCTCTCTCTCTCTCTCTCTCTCTCTCTCTCTTCTGTCTGTATCTGCCCATCTCTACGGCCAGTGTGTGAGTGCTCTCTCTCTCTCTCTCTCTCTCTCTCTCTCTCTCTCTCTCTCTCTCTCTCTCTCTCTCTCTCCCTCTCTCTCTCTCTCTCTCTCTCCCTCTCTCTTCTGTCTGTATCTGCCCATCTCTACGGTCAGTGTGTGATTGCTCAGTCTGTACTCTGTAGCTCATCATTCTTCTTCTGAACTCTCAGTCTTTCACTGCGCTCAGGTATTCTGCTGTTGTGTAGTTTCTGTTTAGGGTCAAATAACATTCCAGTTTACTGTTTTTGTGTTGTTTCAGTCCAATAAGCCAGGTCATTTTCTCTTTGTGCTTTAATCATTTGGTTGGGCCGAATTGTGTGTGTGAGTGTGTCAGTGTCCTGAGGCTGGCTGCTGTTAGTCGTGTTAGTTTGTTTGTGGAGCCTCAGGATCAGCTGAATCAGAGGACTCTTCTCAGTGCTCTTTTCATGGTTTTTAAGGGCTTTAAAATGATAAGAGTTGGGGTCACTCATTTTTAGATGTTTCCAAAATTTGATGGCTCCTTTCTCAGTGTGGATTAGTAGAGGGAATTGGCCTAATTCTGCCCTGCATGCGTTGTTCGGCATGTTCCTCTGTACTCTCAGGATACTCTTACAGAACTCAGCATTTAGGGTTTCTATCGGATTTTTGTTCCATTTCTCAAATTCATGGTTTAGGAGAGGACCCTACACTTCACTGCCATATAGTGCAATAGCTTCTATGACTGATTGGAATATTTTGAGCCAGATTCTGATTGGTATTTCAAATCGGATTGATTTTTTGATGGCATTGAAAGCCCTTCTTGCTTTCTCTTTCAGTTCATTCACAGCCAAGTTGAAGTTTCCGTTTGCACTGAATTTCAACCCGAGGTCTCTCACTCTCTCTCATGTAATTAATTCGAATTAATTAACAAAGTAATCTTATAGCGCTTCTTTATTTCACTTCAGAATTCTAGATCTAATGAGCTGCAGATAAAATAACAAATGAAAATGACCATTATTTTCGGTCAGATATTGCGCTGCAAAACATCCATGAGAGCTGTTATCTTGTCCATGCTGGCATATAGGCCTAATCATGGCCACCCGACATGAATGATATAAATCATTTTAATGTAAACTATAGGCAGGTGCACATGTAACCCCTCTTGTTCGAACCGCCCGCTCCAAGCGGGACACAAACTCGGGTCCACCGGCATGAGAGTCGGACGCTTTAACATGGAGGCTAAAGGCTGCAACCTCTAGCGTCAGTCACTGGAGCATCTCTTGAGATCAGAGGAGTGAGGTTTACTCGCACAGCGACTACTAGCTGACCTCCGTTACACACAACGCACATACACTCTGCTTATTACGCGCAGCAGCACACACACACATTTAAATATTAAAGGGGTGGTTGCATGCTATTTCACTTTTTTAACTTTAGTTAGTGTGTAATGTTGCTGCTTGAGCATAAACAGTATCTGCAAAGTTACAGTGCAGAAAGTTCAATGTAAAACGGAGATATTGTCTTTTAAAGTGATGGCAGTTTATTGCCTACAAAAACGGCCGGTTAGGACTACAACAAGCTTCTTCCCGGGTTGGTGACATCATAAACACCTGCTATTAACATAAACACTTCCCCCGCGAACACGCAACAAAGTGGGCGAGGCCACGCCACAGTCATTACGAAAGAGAGACAGCTGTTGCAGAACTACAAACTACATCTGGCCATCTAAACAATCTAAGACCATTGCATTTTTCGGAGGGATGGGCTTCACAGAAGCAGGAAGCAAACGAGCCGTTCAAAGGACAGTGGAGACAGCGGTGTGGAATAAAGGTAAAATATAAGAAAAATATGGCGTTTTAAAAAAAAAGAAGTATTAAAACATGTTATACTGCGCCCCATAAACACAACCAAGCCTAGAAAAAAAACACGGAACCACCCCTTTAAAATAAAAGGCTTCTCTTGAGAAGCGTTCAGTCTTTCCGCTCGCAAATTCCTCCATGTAAAGAGCGAATCCACCATGGCTCAAGCGCAAGTGGCTTTTAAAGGGAATGGGAGATGAGACTCTGATTGGTTTATTGCCCAAAACACACCCATGACTTATGAGACACACCCATGAGACGAGGTACAACCCTTTTGGACCATGTGTCTGGCACATTGACTGTTTTTTACCGTCGTTAAACTAGCAAAAGTGGATTCTGACACGCCCTAGAACTTAAAATAGGGCCCAATATGTATCAGATGCAGATGCTAACCTGACGTGTCCGCCACTGACTCTCCAGAGCACCGGTGGTTAAACGGTTAAACGGGTACAGCGCGTCCGTCTACCACAGAATCAAAGGTATCAAATGTAAAACTCTGCAAATGAAAATAGCCTGATGTCATATTTTCTGAGCACTTTCATTACAGCACATTAACTAGACATTTGCCTGCGTGTCAACACATGCTGACATAAATGATTCCTTTATGACGTGACTTGACAAGTGCAGTTTTCACGACTTCAGAGGAGCTGCTCGACAGAAATAAAATCAGATGAAATCTTCCTGGATTGAGAAAGAGCTGTTCAGTTGAGCATTTTCACTTCTTTTATTTATATTTACTCGGTTGACAAGGCTCTCATGGTAGATGCTTTTCCCCCTCACTATCTTCTTTTCACTCTGAAATATATCCTATCAGTGAATGAAAATGGATTTTGAGATGTGAGTTTCTTTCCCCACGGAGACGCCTCCCCTCACTCCGTCCGCTGCTTCCATATCCTCCGTTTATCTGCGTCTCCTGCTGGTATTTCCTGAACTCCATTGTGCCGGGCACATTTGGTCTCTCTCTCCGCTGCGGCCCCTCTGGCCTTCATGCGTTCACTCTCGTTCTCCTTCTGCAGCAGCTGCTGAGCCTCTGCATGCGTGTGTGTGTGTGTGAGAGGACTCATTCATCTTGTGCTGAGGCGGTTTTGCTGAGCTGAGCCTGTGTGTATCAGCATTCTGCGGGATGGTAAGTGGATCTGTGCGTCTGTCAGCTGCTGCAGGCAATACAGACGTCTGTCTCGCCACCTGTCTGTCTGTCTGTGTGAGATCTGAGTGTTACATTTATGTGTTGGCTATAATAATGCATCAATCTAGTGGCTATGATGGTGGTCCGGTGGTTTTGCATGCAGGAATGCTTGGTTTGAGACTGATAGCGGTGGGACGTCGCAGGTGGCATTAATGCCATGGTGTAGCCAGCGGGGTCATTCAGCTGGAGATGTTTGGAATACGTCATCAGGTTTGTGTGTGTTTAAACATGTTATAGACAGACCCAGAGGCTAAATGAAAGTCTTTATATATTTTCTGCACTGCTTCTGGGGGGAAACCTGCCGAATTAAATGTGTTTGAGTATAACACTCTCTGATAATGCGACATTTCCTAAATGAATGAGGGTGGTGATTAAATAGTGAAAAGTGTCTGTATATGTCGGCTGGTTTCAGAGACTGTCTATTTTGATTTCATTTTGAATTTAACTCTTTCCCGGCCTGCGTTTTCTAAAAAAGTTGCCCGTCAGCATATTTGATCATATTCATAAAACTTTCATGGCCCCTAGAATATTTTGTTGTATGAATATGTAAACATTCAACATTTTTGTATAGCTTAATTCATTCCCATTAATATGGAGTTGGCCCACCCTTTGCAGATATAACAGCTTCAACTCTTCTGGGAAGGCTTTCCACAAGGTTTAGGAGTGTGTTTATGGGGATTTTTGACCATTCGTCAATGTTGTAAACTATGGGAGTCAGTTCATTCTACATTATCCTACTAATATTGAAGGTAAAAATGGACTGATTTGTATACAAACACTTAAATGACACTAAATTGTTTTTTTTTTATAATAATAATAATAAAGTTATAATATTAATTTTACAATTACATAATCATAATTCCACTATATAAAAATTTAAATGGTGGCTGTAATAAAAACTTGCCAGATTTATTCATATATGCATGCATTAAATATTGAAGAACATTAAAAATGACAATGAATATCCTATTTAATGTGGTGCACATAATTAGCAAAATGCTCCTCTCTAGAGTGTATTTTTCTAGCTGACTAGCGAGTTTATGGACACTGGATATGGTTTTTCTGAGGAAAATGTGACGTTACATGACATTGTTTACAAGCCGCTTTACTGACATCTTTCTGCGGTTGAAACACGGATTGAGCTATTCTATGTGACATGATACTGATTTCGGTAAGTTGTCCTGTATCTTTTAACACACTTTCAGAAGCTCATTCATGTTTATTTCGCGCTTTTACTGGTATAAGGCGGAAGAGAAGATCCGTTCATGTGCATGTGCAAAAATAGACGTAATTTGAAATCTGAGACTTTGTTTCATATCAATAGTAATAAAGCACAATAAATTCTTGGGATTTAAGAATCGATACTATTTTGTAAAAGTGAGAATCGATTAAAATCGAGAAATCTATATTTTTTACCCAGCCCTAGAATTTAGTGATTATAAAGTCGCAGTTGCGTGTCAGAATTGTGAGAAAAATGTCAGTATTGCGAGATGTAAACTCGCAATTGTGAGATAAAAAGTCACAATTATCTATTAAAATACTTTTATTCTGTAGCGGAAACAAGCTTCCATACAATTTACAGTATATTTCACCCCCGCTTGTCTTTTTTTGTAGTCTACGTTTGAATCTGACAACAATATTAGAGCGAGTTAGGATGAGGAGACACCAGTGTCTTACTGAAGAGCTTATCTTTTTGGATTTACCAACAAAAAAGAAGAAAAACAAGTCTAATTAAAAAGTGCATCTTTGTGTTGCACGGTATAAATGTACCTGCTTTCATATTTTTGGAAGGGGATTATAATTTTTGGTGGCGCTTGGCATTCAAAAGTTAAAAAAACTCCCGTCCCGCTTGACTTCCATTGGCCATTACTTGTGTTCTGTTCATTTTTGATACTTTATGAGTCTTATTTATTGTCCTTGACAATCAACAGCATGCATAGATATGGTATATAGAGGCTGATCCAGAAATAATCCAGTATGTTCCTCTAAGATCAGCTGTTATACTGGTCAGAGACACTGCAAGGTCTATGAACTGCAGTAGGCTCATTTAATCTAATGGCTTTAACTTGGCACATACAAAAAGTTGAATAAACTTGAGGGATTTATGGAAATTGATCGGTTGACTGTGATTGGTTTAGAGCACAGAGTTGTCAGATTTAATTAAAGGGACACTTGAGACTCTGTTGTCTATATTCTCTAATGTTGAGTCTCTGTTTGAGTATTTACTCTGTAAAAGGTCTTGAGAAAGCAGTACATGTCTGCTAGTAGTGGACAGAGATCAGCGGTTCGTCCAGGGGCTCTTTGGCCTAAAACACTGTGGCCAAAGAGGATGATGGACAGCTGATGCATTAGAGAAGATGAATGTACATTATCTCTTATGTTGACGGACTGATTTGTGAGACAAATCCACCTTTAAAGGTGACTTTTGCCTCAATAAACTCCTCATTTAATTCTTATTAATATCTAGTAAGGTAGTTGTGTAACGTGTAAGTTTAAATATTAAAGCATGCATAGACAAGAAAGTGCCCAAGCCTCTCGCGCGGTGCAGCAACACCAACTTAAGCGCACACACATGCGTCTCACTGCACGAAAATTCATACAAAATTATGTCAAAATGCCTGTCTTGTCGAGTATCATCATAAACATAGTCAGTTATGTCTTTTAAATGAACGTAAACATGAAATATGCCAGTCACCACCAGCGTTTTTGCAGGTTTCATGGCCCACAGAATACCTTCTATGAAATGATCTGAACATGCAATTTATCAAAAGAAAGAACAAAGCCTCTGATTTATTCTAGCTTCATTCATTACTTTTTATCAACACCTGAATTTGGGGAAGTTTCATGAGAAAAGCAACATTTTGAGAACAAATCGCATTTTTGATCAAAGACAACATGATCCAGATCAAATTCAGAATGATGATCAAACACAGATGGAGTCCATCAACACCCCCAAAGCCTCACAGTCCTGTAGCTCATCCTGAGTCGACATTTCAGTCAGTAACATTAGGCAGTTTTGATTTAGATGCTGTTTATTGCTGATGATCGCATCATTTTTCATATGCGTCTTCTTATATGAGATCGCTCGTCTCGGTTTCTTCTTCGCCTGTGTTTTGATCTGGAGATTTTTTCTCTTGACTGATTAACTTTAATTAGGGTTAATCTATATTAATACAGTGAAGGCTACGCAGTGATATTTTATATTTGATTACTATTTCTGTACCTGAAAATCTCGTTTAGACCTACATGAAAAACCAGAAAATAACTGTTTTTCATTTTTATGTTTGTTCTGTTGTATTTATTTGTGCTGTTGCTTGTAATTCTATTATTTGTTTATTTCATTACAGACTGTCTTTATATTTAAAATGTATATGAGTTGGGCTTTTTGGAGTCAACCTTATTTATCAAGGTTACATAGGAATCAAAAACAATAACTGGGCCTATATTATTTTATGTATTACTTTTTTGTGGTGGGGCAAGTACAATTTGAACCAATGGGCCGACTAGGCCAGTAGAAAAAGCTCTAGCATTAGTTCACTTCAAAATGAACCCCCATGTCATCCAAGATCATATCTTTCTTTCTACAGTCTAAAAGAATTTCAGGATTTTTCTCCATGGATTTCAATGGCAACCAAATTGTTGAAGGTCCAAATCAATGCAGTTTCGAAGGGCTTCAGAAGGTCTGCACGATCCTAGACGAGGAATAGGGTCTTATCTCGCCCCCAAAAAATAGATAAATAAATTGTATATACTTTTTAACCACAATTGTTCGTCTTGTGCTGGTCTGTGATGTGCCAGGCATTACGTAATCACGTTGGAAAGGTCACGCTAGACGTAGGCGGAAGTACCGCCCCATAGTCTTTGCACCATAGATGTGTATATATATCTATGCTTTGCACGTTCGCTTTGTAAACAATGTCCAGCGTGACCTTTCCAACGTGATTACGGAAAGCCTGGCGCGCCGCAGACTTTTTATACTTAAAAAGTATATATATATGTATATGTTTTATTTTTTTTAAATAAAATGACCAATCGTTGAAGTGAACTAATCCTTTAATAGCAAGAATTGAACCCTAAAATTAATTGTTACCAAATAAAACATGAATTACAAAAAATTCAGCATATTTTGCAAAAGCCCTTTTCGCACAGCGCGGCTCCCTCAACTCAAATATCACAAATACAGCTCTTACTGGTGCTTGTGAAGACATTTCTCAACAGTTAAAAGCAGTGTTAATTTCGTTGACGAATAATTTTCGTCATCATTTTCGTCAACAACCTTTTTTCACTGACGAAAACGAGACGATAACTAAATAAAAACTAGTGTTGGATGACAAAAACTATGACGAAAATCAACTGTCATTTTCGTCAACAAATAAAAATGAGACAAATGTTAGGGAGGGTCGATTAAGGAAGAGATCCAGTCAGAACTGATGTCCTGTGTAACAGATGCACACATTTGATTTGAGCTGATCTAACCGCTGGAAAACACGGCGCTGTTGCGCTTCTACAGGCTCATCCCCAATCCAGCGCTCCAGAGCGGCTCAATCAATCAATAACACACATTTATGCCATACCAGTGTTTATGAACTAATGCTGATGAATAATGACAATGTTTACTTTACGATGTTTATATAGTAATATGTTTTAGACGGTTGTAACAATGCATATTTTATCTCCCTCATCTGAACTTGGAGCATCCTACAACTGCAATAGTAAGGCGCATTTCAAAATAAGAGTCCAGGTGTATTTCGAGCTGTTTTATAATTAAAAGTCACGCATTATATATTTGTTTTTGGTTACACAATAAACTGTGTTTAATTGAATTCCCATTTAATTCATATTCAGGAGGAAAGACCAGTATTTTACACATATTCAGTAAAGTATCAGGGCTATAATAAAACCATTTAAAAAAATCTTCATTACTTGAAATTAAATAAATGTTAACTGAAATTAAAAAAATAAATAAACAAACTAATTTGAAGCTTTAGCTTAACCTGATATGGCCTACTGACTAAAACAGAAATAGAAAGTTACAAAAACTATATAGATGTTTTTAAAAAATAAACAAAAAAGTGAATTGAGCTTTTGTTTATTTTTAATGTGAAAAACAAAATGATGTCAAAATGTCAGTTCAAGTGACAGTCGGTTATGTGATGCTTAAATGCTTGATGTATTACAATTGAACTAAACTCATTAGATTTTAGTCGACTAAATCTACAGTAGATTTAGTCGACTAAAACTAGACTAAAACTAAAAACAATTCAGGTGACTAAAATATGACTAAAACTTTTTAGTCAAAAGACGATGACTAAAACTAAAATGTGTCAAAATTAACACTGGTTAAAAGTAGACTCCTTTCAATAAAAGGCCCAACATATCAGAAATACTTTTAGCTGTGTTGCTATGTATCACGAGTAAGTAAATGCGTAGCCAACACAATGTCTAGAGTGAACGTGAGCGTTTCGCTTATCCGATGTTCTGCACCAGGCGCAACTAGCCTACTTAAAGGGTTAGTTCACCCAAAAATGAAAATTCTGTCATTAATTACTTACCCTCATGTCGTTGGACACCCGTCAGACCTCCGTTCATCTTCAGACACAAATGAAGATATTTTAGTGTAAATCTGATGCTGAGAAAGGCCTCCATTGGCTCAATGCACGGTTCACTCTCAAGACCCTTAAAAGGTACTAAAGACGTCGATACAAAGTCCATCTCACTACAGTGGTTCTAAAATAACTTTATGAATCGGCGAGAATAGTTTTTGTGCGCAAAAAAACCCTAAATAACGACTTATATAGTGATGACGATTTCAAAACACGGCCTCATGAAGCTTCGAATCGTTATGAATCAGTGAGTCGATTCAGCGGTTTGAATCGGCAAATTTCAGCAGTTTGGCGGTTTGGCACGCGATCCGAATCATGATTCGACTCACTGATTCATAACGCTTCGAAGCTTCATGAGGCCGTGTTTTGAAATCGTCATCACTATATAAGTCGTTATTTAGGGGTTTTTTGCGCACAAAAACTATTCTCGTCACTCCATAAAGTTATTGTAGAACCACTGTAGTGAGATGGACTTTGTAACGTAATAACTTTGTTTTGTAATCTTTAGTGTCTTTTAAGGGTCTTAAGAGTGTAAAGTGCATTGAGCCAATGGAGGCCTTTCAGAGCCATCAGATTTCAACTAAAATATCTTCATTTGTGTCTGAAGATGAACGGAGGTCTGACGGGTGTCGAACGACATGAGGGTAAGTAATTAATGACAGAATTTTCATTTTTGGGTGAACTAACCCTTTAAGGTGGTCTACACTGGACACGTCAAAGTGAACATTACAAACTGGTACACTTGTCTTTCTGAAAGGGTGCATGATGATGCTGTATTGAAGCGCCCATTGTAGTGCGTTGTTTGCTTTGACATGTTCATGACCTGTTTAATCATTAAAGGTCTTGAAGGTTTGAACTTCTCTAACCGAAACTAAATGTCGTTCCCATGTAACGCTGCAGTCATGGTCCCACACTGGCTAAACTCAACTCTGGCTCCGCCTGCTACAGTAGCCACGCCCCAAACTCTGGCTATTGTTTGAGAGATTGACGAATCTGAGCTGAAGCGCTCAATGTTTAGATAGTGCCTGAGTGGATCAATGTTTACTCATCTGAGGGGGATAAACCCATGAATGGCATACTAATTGTAGTCAATGAACAATAAACTGAATTAATAGAATGTATTTTGACATAAAACATCATATACTCTTCCTTTAAAGCCCGTACATGAGCTAAAGCCACGGCCTGTCCGTGCCCAGGTCTCACGTGATATAATATGATGCTGAGATACGGAATAAGCACAATGTTTGGATTTGATCTCGGCATGTCATAATAGAGATTGTGCATGGCACATTTCCCAGAATTACATTTTTATGGATGTTATGTTTACAGTAAAGCAAAGTCAGTCCAAAACCTACATACTTTTGTCTGTTCAGAAGAACGTTGTGTGCTTATATAGTGGGTGGTTGAACATTTTGACTCCTAATAAAACATGAAAACCACATACAAAAATGCATATTTTAAAAGTGAACATACAACTGCTGTTTCCAGTCATTAGTCGTTTCGAATCTAGCTTTTTCATGTCTGATAACGATACGAGAATCATCAGCATCATCCCATTCTTCTATCATTTCAATTCATAATTAATCAGACTGATACTGACATAATTTCTTACTGTCCTTAATGAACAACTGTCAGTACAAACAAATGACTAGTTGCTGGATATTTTTCTTCTTTCTCTGGTCTGGACACGGTGTTACATGAGATAATAACCCTTTCAAAGTTAAAATCATAATAATAATAAATAGCCAAGCACACTTTGATGCCAATAAAAACTGCAGAACGTTTGAAGTTAAAAACACATATGTATTCATTTTTAGAGTTGCATTGCATATAAACAATTTAATGTATTTTCAAATGTCTTGGTATTATTCAAGTAATAACATAATATGTCCTAGACAGTCAGAAATCCCAGTACAGTCTATTAGTGCTCTGCTTGATGAATAATAAAAACATACATTGTAAGACATTTAATTATAGTCATATAAGGCAATGCATCCACCAAAGTTAGTGACACGAGTATTTCAACACTTAAGTCACACTTAAAAATTTTATGTTTTGTAATATGACAAGTGTCATCTGTTTTAAAGAGAGCTCGCACAAACATACTTTTTAAACAAACCATTACCCGAATGAAGTGAACAATACCGTTTTTGAGCACATACATATCCCCAAAATAGCTACTTTATTCTTCAGTGGCGTAGTCAGTAAAGCATGCGGCTTAAGGCTCTAGGTTTTGACGCTATCGACCCGGGTTCGAATCCGCCTTTTGCAGAGCTCACTCTTCTCTCTTTTCCCATCACATATCACATTGGAAAGGCATTTACTTTCAATAAAAGTGAAGAAAATGTTCTACAAATGGAAATAAAGTGCCTAAAGAAATGTTTAATAATAATAAAAACATTTATTGGGTAGGGTTAGGGGTAGGTGTAGGTGTAGGGGGGCTTTTATTGTCCCATTATTTTAATAAATATAAGCATTTACACTCTGTTATTATTGCATCCTGTTAATGTACAACAATACTGAGGTGCAAATAGTATGTATCTGTCAAAATAAAGTATAAATTACATGTAATTATTTACACATATTGCAAATAACTACTTTTAAATGGTGTAAATAGAATATATCAATATTTTCACTTCGTAAAAAGCATCTACAGCTATTTGCCCTTAGTGTGAATATCATCTATCGCTAAGAAAATATGCTATATTCACTGAGTGTAAATAGCCGCTGCCTATAATCAGATCCCTCCAGAGAAACAGATCTCAACATGTGCTATCAGTTTGATCTGAACGCTCAGAGCTCCAGCCGCACCCAGAAGCTGTTACCATATTGCTCATGTCTTCCCTCATGTTGAGCTGCTTTTTTAAATTATGTTGTATTTACATTCATACATTTGCACCATTTATATTATGTGATCAGATGTTGAGTTGTTAAATGAATAGTTAACAACACAAAAATAACAATTCTCCCACATAATTTACTGGCCTTGATGTTGTGTCACTCCTGTTGCACTTTCTTTCTTCCGTGGAACACAGAAGGAGATGTTTAGCAGAATGCCATTGCTGCTCTTTTCCATGCAATGAAAGCGTGCAGTGACCAGGGGCTGTTCAAAAGCACCATAAACCCATAACACATAAAATGATGATTTCATTTCTGCATAATCAAACCTAATCAGTAATCATGTGTTGATGTAAAACCTGATTCAACCATTCATATGACAGATGAGATTAGAGAGCTTCAGTAACATTTGAAAGTGAAGTTTAGATGTTTAAAAAAAGTCTGTTCTTCACACAAGAAGATGTGGAATGCAATGCACGCTTCATACAGTTCTCTCTTTTTGTTCTTTTGACAGCCAGTGCAACTTTTGTCTCCAAAAAGAAAATTGTCTCCAATGGAACAAGGAACATTTTTACTGACATGAGGGTGAATACATTTTCTCTCTTAGGCAAACTATTCTTTTAAGAACGGTGGTTTCTGTGATTGGATATGTCACATCAGAAGAGGACAGGCGGTTGTCTTGGTCTCTCTGTCTCTGCTTGTTAAATCACATCCTCAGGGACAGTCTAATGCTCTTATTAAAGCAGCCCATGTCTTCCTGCAACAGGAAATTACCATCATATCTTCTGTTGGCGGGCGTGGCCATCATGCTCATGTATATATATTTGTATACATACGTGTGTGTGTGTGTGTGTGTGTGTGTGTGTGTGTGTGTGTGTGTGTGTGTGTGTGTGTGTGTGTGTGTGTGTGTGTGTGTGTGTGTGTGTGTGTGTGTGTGTGTGTGTGTGTGTGTGTGTGTGTGTGTGTGTGTGTGTGTGTGTGTGCGCGTGTGTGCGTGTGTGTGTGTGTGTGTGTGTGTACCAACTTAACCATATTTTGGGAACAAATCTGTACCCAGAAGTGAGCAAAACCTAACAAAATCTCCAAAAGCCTCCCTTTGGGGACATCCTCACTTGTAAAACTTGTAATTACATTTTTTGTTTATTTATTATGTAAAAATGCAGAAAGTTTTCTATGATGGGTAGGTTTAGGGTTAGGTTATACAATATACCATTATCTGTATATAAAAACAATAGAAATCTATGCAATGTTCCCATTTAGATACAGTAGCTGAGTAAACTTGGGGACCAAATGTCCCCACAAAGATAGTAAAACCTGAAATCACATTATGGGGATCACACGAGGCACATATATATATATATTTTTAAATTAATAAAAAATTGCAGAAAGCTTTCTGTGATGAGTAGGGTAAGTGTAAGGGGAGAGAATATACAGTTTGTACAGTATAAAAACCATTACGTCTATGGAGAGTCCCCACACAAAGATAGCGTGTAGCGAGTATTTTTATAGAAAGAAGCATGTGAAGTATTATCTGGTAGATTCTGTTGTAATACCACTGTTTCCCCATCTGTTCTCCCAGTAGTCTTGTCCTGGTTTCATAGTAAAAATGGAAATAAGACGGAGAATGTTGGCATACTTTCACAGCAGCACATGCAGCACAACTGCCAGTGAAGAAAGAATCTCAAGTAACTGTTGTGTCTGGAGTTCACAGTCATCATGGCCTTCGTCTTCATTTCTACAGCCAATGCTAGAGGACACATCAGTCCGGTGAACAGGATTTCACCAAGTGCAACATGTTTATTGATCCTGGAACAACATTCCAATCAACCAATCAGATTTGAGGGACAAGTTTATGTCAAGTTTAGGCTTACAAGCCAGGGTTAGGTGCTTCTACATCAGTGTTATTCACCTATCATTTCCATCTGATTTTAGCGATAACTAATGGGTAGGGTTAGATTTAGGGGTAGGGAATATTGTTCCAGGATCAACAAAATATATTGAACCAGGAACATGTCTTACTTGGCAAAATCACGGTGACCGGCACCATCCCACTAAAGTAATCTGGGGTCTTGCTCAATGGCCACAACATACCGTCCAGTTATCAATGCTGAGCTTACAGATGATCTTCACTCTGTTTGAGCCGAGTGTGTGACGTGTCAACTGACTCAACCACTGGTGTGAGTTTGAGCTGGACTGTCTGTTTGTTGTGGTGGGAATGTTTGAGGAAAAAAAATATTAATTTTGCAATTCCATTTGGCACAACTAATGGTGCAACGATTGTACATCAGCCACTAAAACACGGGGCCCTATTTTAATGATCTGAACACATGGTCTGAAGCTCATGGCGCAGGTGCATTTAGGGCGTGTCAGAATCGACTTTTGCAAGTTTAACGACAGGAAAAACGGTCGGTGTGCCAGGCTTATGGTCCAAAAGGGTTGTACCTCATCTCTTAATGAGCCATGGGTGTGTTTTGGGCGTAACGGGCAATAAACCAATCAGAGTCTCATCTCCCATTCCCTTTAAAAGCCAGTTGTGCTCGCACCATGGAGGATTCGCTCTTTACATGGAGGAATTTGCGAGGGGAAAGACTGAATGCTTCTCCAGAGAGAAATTCTTTTATTTTTAATATTTAAAAATGTGTGTATGCTGCATGTGTGTGTAATAATCAGAGTGGATGTGCGTTGTACACCCGCTTATAGGCTCATATTACTTACACGCCCTATAAATAACACAAAAAAAACCTGCCTATTGATTTTAGAGCAGGTTTGTGTTGGTCAATGGCGCAGTCGTTTTCAGTTCCTCACAATAGCAACACACCAACAATGCTCCTAAACACACCTGGTTTTCAGACCAGCACACCCATGGGTGAACAGATGCGCCAGTGCATTTAACAACAGGGAGCTGATAACATGATGAACTGCATCAGGCTGAAACTAGCAAAAAACACTTGCGTCGTGCCTGGCGTCACATTGCACCGGGTGTATGATAGTGCCCGATATCGATATATAACTAATGGTAGTAATTCTTGAACAGTACACTCTCAAAAAATATCAGATTTTTTAAAGATACTTGTGTGAAGTCTCTTGAGATGCAAACCAATCCTGATTCAACAAACCTATCTGAAGTTTTGAGTCATCCTGAAAAGCGTGATCTCCTTCTTCAGGTATGTTTATTTGGGTTGAAGCTGAACACTGCTGGAAGGCAGTCCTCCAGGAGCGGGACTGGAGACCCCTGATTTTGCGTAGGTCATTTATGCTCCCGCTTGAGACGAGCTTAACTCCTGGCCTTTCTAGAGACACTGGTCTGTCACACACTGAGATGTTTTATGGGGAATATTTGACTTGCAAACTCAGTGACCTTGTTGGCTGACGCACAGTTTGTGTTGCCCAGTCTGCATGTCATTTGGCAGAGGGTTGCCAGCAGTCAGCGCGCTCTAATGGCATAATGGGATAATTGTTCAGAGGATACGCTGTAGGGAGGGGTGTTGCAATAGAGGGCACAATGTCAACTACTGGAAAAAAAAACAAAAGGCCCAGACTTCCTCTGGACATTCCAGTGCAACATATCCCCCCCCCCCCAAGATGATTTACCTGCTAAAGTGATATGCACATTGTAAGTGTTTTCTTTAGATATTTTTGTTAGGGAAGTGTATGTGATACATAATCCAGTGACTATGGCTATCCCAGGCCCTGTTTACACTTTCTCAGCGTGATTGGACCACGAGCGGACAGTTGAGGCATGTGCTCTAGAGGTCTGCTACATGAGCCAAGTCCAATGGGACCCCAGGCAAGTTTCAGGTGGGTTCGAATGCAAGTCTAGACAGAGATGCATCAGAGTTTACACTGCAACTAACTGTATCACAACTTCAATCTACCAAACCACTAAGAAGGTCTTTCTCAGAATAGACTCCAAAGGATGTAATAAACAAGACCGACATCAGATTTCCATTGTTTTGATCCATCATGGTTTGTCAATCCCTTCTGTTGCTAATAAACCTCATGCCCTGGAATTAGGCCACCTTGATAGCGACTAAAGCTCTTTCACAATGCATTAAGCAAATCCAAGACCGGGGCACGACCTTCCACATTCCTCTGTTGTTATGTCTACGTCTATTGTTTGCATCTCAGGTGAAGTCGCTCTCCACCCCTAGCCGTTTTGGCACAGAGAACTTTACATAAGAACCATTCAAGACTATGACTCTTTATTCTTTATGGGAGAAGTAATTGTGCCATTCACCATTTCTTTCACTCGAGGTCCACTGAAAATCTATAGACAGTGTAATCCTGCCTTTCCTCTGGAGAGTCATGGCTGTTGACAGTGAGAATGCAGCTGTATACACTGTGTATCGGTCTGAATATGGCTCATTAGCATGTCCAAAAATGCTTGATCGCTCACCGTACGAGTGATTTTGGTGCAGTATGTCTGAAGGTACACTGCTGGTTTATTGTGGTGGACCTTCCCAGCTGACTGTTCTTTTGCCAATTGTTGAAAGTTTTGTTAAATGGCTGGTTTCATAGCTTCAGCAGGCATAATTGTACAACTACCTGAAGTTTCTTTTGAGGAAATTAAAGCGGCAGAAGTCAGCGCTGCCTTTCTGAGCCATAAATCAGCAGCACTCCAGCGTGTGCTAGCACCTATAATTTTCCCGTCTTTTAGCCACTAGCAGAGGACCCGCCTGCACATGAATGGGAATGGTGGGGTCAAAGCTGCAGGTGCTTGAGACTCTGTGAGCGCGGCCCATGATAACAGCATCTCTCCGCACGTCTAATGGCCTCCGGCCGCCCTCGTCTGGCCCTTCTCCTGCTGTGGGAAGTGCTTCATCAGCAGAATACGATTGCTCGCACGACTCTGACCGAAGGGAGGGGATATCGCTCGAGACGCATCGAGTTTGAACAGGAACTTAGAAGACTTGTAGATAAAGACTCTAATTGAATGCGACAGGAAGTCTGGGAAAGGTACTTTGCCAGCGCCAGTCAGTCCTTGAGAGGCCGTAGTCTACAGTAAAGAACTAACCAGGTATGTGGGAAACAGCGAGACAATGATTTTCAGACCTAGAACCCATAACATCTACTCTCTCTGGGAACTATTGAACATGCTTTGATACGTTTGCTTTGCAAGAAAACAGATGATATAATATATTGCTGCTTATTCAGCTCTTGAGGAGATTCTGCTGTGTAAGACATTTGCTAAGTCAAGCAGTATTACTGGTGTGTTACCCATCCTTCACCATTTAAGTTTCAGGAATGACTCATTGAGGAGAGCTGAGCTCTTCTCTTACTTTAATTGAATCTGGGTTACAGTTTTCACTTAATGGACACTAAAAGGACACTAAAATGGTAAAATACCACAGAGTGGAGGATCCTTCCTATACAGAGACCAGGATATCCAAGAGAAATGGGCTGCTAGGCTACATCCACTAAGAGCTGTCTCTGCCGCTCTCAAAACATGTCACAATTATAGTGTAATTGTATGTTTGACCGGCACTTTGCAACAACACAACCTAGTTTCTGCAGTGACTTTCAACATGTTTCATGTTTACTTTTTACGTGGTGTGAGAAAGTGACATAAACCCAGCAAAGTGGGAGTGTGAAACTGGTTTCCGGAAATGTGATTTGAATAGGATTTCAAACCACTTATGAAAGAAGCTCAAATTGGAATTTTTTTTTTTTTCAGATTCAGATTTGCTAAATATGATTGGATTCCAATCAGATATGCACAATAATCACATTTGGACTGACATAATTAGACTTTATATACCATGTTAAAACAAATATCCATTTAATTTTATAGTTTCATTATGTTCTTTGTATTACGAGTCAAAATAATAACTGTAATTAATACTCTTTATAATAGGATGTACATATTTCCATCTAAGTCCAGCCTAGGTGAGCCACAAACTGCCTCAGCTGAAATATAAATAAATAAATATGTATTAGTTTGGTACTAAAAATGTCTAAAAATGCTAAATGTTTCGGTGAGGGTTAGGTTTAGGGGTAGAGGTAATGTATAGGAAATACAATACCTTGTTGTAAAAAAAGTGATAGATTAAAAGTGATAATTTTCCAGAGCCCTTAAAGTCGATGATATGACCAAATTTAGATGGTGTGTTTGAGATGGTAATCGGCAGCAGAGGGCGCTGCTCCGTCCGGCCATCAGCACTGCAGTGACGTCTTCAGCCAGTGAGGAAAACACTCTCATGTGAACAGAGCAAAGCCTGACACAAACAGTATATGATACTTCAAAGTTCATGTTTTTGACAGCAGCTGTCTAGACAGTTATAGTGTGTGTGTGTGTGTGTGTGTGTGTGTGTGTGTGTGTTATCTGAGACAGCTCTTAGGACCGCTTACGGATCACTTCACTATATAAACACTAATAAGAGCAGCTTTTGATATTTGGGGATATGATCCAGGAACACTGGATGAGGGGAAGCTTTCCTTCAGAATATTCAAGTTAAATGAATATTTAGTCTTTTTTTTCTACAAATAAGGTTACACTTTATTTTAAGGTGTCCATGTTACAGTGTAATTATACATTTAAGTACAACTATGTGTACTTACTATAGGGTTATGTTTAGGTTTGTTGTAGGGGTAGTTACATGTAATTATGCATAATTTATAGCTATTACTACAGAAACTATATGTAACATATAACAAGGACACTGTAAGATAAAGTGTTACCTACAGTAGATGGTAATGTCATTATACTTTGATACTTGCCATGGTACTAAATAGCTTTTCACACTGCGCTTAATCCCAGGCTATCTTTGTTCGAAACCCTGCTTTTAACCCTGGGTATAGAAATGTTTCACAGTTGTAATTTAGAAGCAGGTTTAGCACCGTCTCAAATCCACCAGAGCAGGATTAGAGACGCTTTTGCACCGTTAATCCCGCATTGCAGTGCCAAATGTATACAGTGTGAATTGATGCGGTGCTAGGATGTTATGACTAAATGCTTGACAACCGACAGCCTTTTATTCACAAGCTTTGGACAGTCATGGAAACACAGCGTGTGAAACAGTAGTTTCAGCGTTTAAGGGGAAAAATGTCAAATGTTGAAAGAAAACACAATGTTAGTGAAGAAGAGACCATTTTGGTCAGTTCAGTATAAACTTGATGGCACAGTTGGCGTTATAAAATATGAGAATGCGCAGTGCACTGCGAATAAGATAAAGTCCCAAAAAGTCGGCGTGTTCCTTTTAAAGGTGCTGGATGTAAGAATGACAGCTAATGGTTGAAATGGGTACTGCAGTCCAAACAATATGTGTGGTGTTTGTCCAATCAGTGACACTGCAAACATGCAAATAAGGATGTTAACCCGGGGTTTGGCAATGTACTGTGTGAAAAGTCATTTTATGAATACCTAGGATTAAATGTTAACCCCGGGTAAATTATGAGCTGTGTGAAATGTGACGCAAGATAACCCAGGATTCTGTTTTCAAGTAAGAACAGAAAACGCTTTATGCGTTTTGGACGTTAATTTGCACAACAAAAGGGGTCCTGAAAACGCAAGCTTTGCAAGATTTTGAAAACTATAGTATTATCATCTCACTGAAAACAGTGATGTCATTACGTGTTGAGTCAAAGTGACATTGCCAACTACTGGCCTGACAGCAGAATACAGTGTTTTTAGTCGTTTTCGTGGATCCGTGTGATCAGGGATTGTTGTTATCTGTACGCAAAAAAACATTTTCATTTTTAGGAACATGCTGACATTTTTGGGACTTCAGCTTATTCACCATATCCCCCAGAGTTAGATAAGTCCATACATACCATTCTCATCTCCTTGCGTGCAATAACACTGTCTGACTCACCCATAGCTAGCCTAGCTTAGCACAAAGACTGGAGGTAAATGGCTCCAGCTAGCCTACTGCTCAATAAGTGACAAAATAACGCCAACATGTACAAGACTCTGATTCCTGCATAATAATCAAGGAACTTTGCTGCCGTCCCATGGGTGCAGTGGCGCAATGATATTACACAGCGCCTGAAAATAGTCCCCAGCATGCTCTCTGTGTAAGCAGGTTGTCACGTTGGTAATGTTAACGGAAGTTAGCCTATTTTCAGGCGCTGTGTAATATCATTGCACCGCTGCACCCATGGGACGGCAGCAAAGTTCCTTGATTATTATGCAGGAATCAGAGTCTTGTACATGTTGGCGTTATTTTGTCACTTATTGAGCAGTAGGCTAGCTGGAGCCATTTACCTCCAGTCTTTGTGCTAAGCTAGGCTAGCGGTGGGTGCGTCAGACAGAGTTATGGCTCGCACGGAGATGAGAATGGTGTGTATGGACTTATCTAACTCTGGGGGATACGGCGAATAAGATAAAGTCCCAAAAAGTCGGCGTGTTCCTTTTAAAGGTGCTGTATGTAAGAATGACAGCTAGTGGTTGAAATGGGTACTGCAGTCCAAATTCAAAATATTGTTTGCTCCGCCCCCTCCTCCTCAGACTCGGCGCTCAAGCGGGTTGCCAGTTTAAAGACGCAACAGGAACGAGCGCAATTGACAATGGAAGGCGAGGAGACTTTGATGAGTTGATGTATCCGTTCTTTTTAGATTTTTAAATGGATGCCGAGGCTTTTTAGGTCGGCTAGAATCTGTTTTGGGTAAACTGGCGGCATGCGTTATCGCACAGACCAAAACAAACACAAGACAGAGAACTCACATTTCAAAGTAGAATAACTGGCTGTAGCACTGCTTTTCAGAGAAACAAGTATGTGAACATGTTTCCTAAATATCTGCTAACATATTATGGTATTTTTATGCTTCAGTACAGTCAAAAACACACAGCACCTTTAGCTAGTTCAGGTGTAAAAATCCTAATAACTCATACAAATATGTAAAATAAAGACTCTCCCTGTCCTCTATACCTCACTGACATACTTAAGACAAAAATAGAGGATAAACAATGCATCTTGTTCCCATAATGACAACACTAATCCTTTGAGATGATCATGTTGAGATTATCAGTGCTTTGCTGTGTCCTCCTCAGTTTCCAGCATCTGGTCCTGTCATCAGCATTAATAAAGGCATCTCTGCGATGTGAGAGGACGTGTTTGAGGGGTTTGAGGGGTTGTCATGTCTGTGTTTGGGTCCTTTGTGCTGCGACCGGCTCAGATGTGGCAGGCTGACGTGTTCAGTGGCGGCACCAGGCTTCGCTCGGCACTGAGACGCCTCCAGCCACAAACCCACGGACGGCTCGAGAAACAGCTAAATATGATCGATCTTTCACAAAATATTAAATCAGTGGAAGGGACTTTCCTCACAAAGATGGCAATATCTGAGATCCTTGTCCTTGTGGGGGCATTTTTGTCCCCATGAGAAAAACAGACTAAGTGATTTTTTTTAATGTAAAAATGCATAAGGTTTTCTGTGATGGGTAGGTTTTGTGTGTTTGTGTGTGTGTGTGTGTGTGTGTGTGTGTGTGTGTGTGTGTGTGTGTGTGTGTGTGTGTGTGTGTGTGTGTGTGTGTGTGTGTGTGTGTGTGTGTGTGTGTGTGTGTGTGTGTGTGTGTGTGTGTACGTGTACGTGAGTGTGTGTGTGTGTGTATGTGACTGTGTGATGAGTAGGGTTAGTGTAAAGGGAATAAAATATATAATATATGTGTGGTATAAAAACCATTACACCTATAGAGAGTCCCCTTATAACAGGGAAACCCCACATATATGTGTCTATGTGTATAAATGCAAATGTGTACGATAGCTTAAGTGTGTGTGTGCGTGAATATGTGAGTGTGTGTGTCCAGGCTTTGCAGATTGGGGACACATGGCTTTTTAAAGTCACTGGACAGATGTTGTTTAAAGCCTCTAGCAAGACAACATCACTCTTGAAGAAAGACGAGAGAGTGAGAGTGAGAGAGACATACTATATACAATAGAGAAATACAATACTTATAAAGGAAAAGAGACAAATGGAAAGAAAAACAACCCTTCTCTGCATTTCTCCTCTTCTCTAGCTTGCTTCTAAATCTAGTTAATAAACCTGGCATTGTATATTACGAATATTTTTGCCTCTTTGCTTTTGTTTCTCTTTTGTAATTCACTTTGGATAAAAGCGTCTGCTGTAATGAATGGAGGAAACAAACGGCTAAACATTTATACATATTTATAGTTGCTAATTTGATCAGATATTCTGTGATGTCTTGAATGAATCTATGATGGTCTTATGACTGACAGCTGGGGGTGTGGCTATGTAAATGAGAAGCAGTGGAGAAAGAAGATATGCACTTGTTGGAGGTGTGGCTATGCAAATGAGCTTTCACAGTGGTATGAAATGCATGTGCCGGAGGTGTGGCTATGCAAATGAGCTTTCACAGTGGCATGAGATGCATGTGCCGGAGGTGTGGCTATGTAAATTAGCTTCATGGCGATGCAGACAGACAGTGGGTCATGTGCCTTCATGTCTCTCTCTCTCTCTCTCTCTCTCTCTCTCTCTCTCTCTCTAAACACTGACCGTTTGCTCTCCATCAGTAATAATGGCAACAAACTCTGAAGTCATCTGCGATTCTGAGGTATGTCTGCAGTCTGCACACTTACTTGAATTTGTGGATGTTGACTTTGCATTTGCACAATGCATTTACAGTGACGGAGGATCTTAGAAATGAGTCTGAAATGGGGAATAACAAGAGCTGACCACAGCAACAGAAGCCGCCAGACGTTTCAGTCAAGCTGTTGAGGATGTTTGGGTTTGATTTTATTAGACGTGGATGCGATAAAGTGGATTCTAGTCCAATCTGGCAACCAATCAGCGTTTGTGTGGACTAAACTGCTTTTGTTGAAAATGCATGATTATCGGAATGGTTTTATTAATGATTAGCTGATATGGGTTTTTTGACTGATGCAATATTTTGGCCAATGTGAACTGAGGCCTGATGGCCAATATAATCATGATATTTCAAGTTAAATTGCCTACATTAGTTTAAATTGGTTAAATGTACAAAAATATATTTACCAAAAATGAATGCACATTCATGTTGATATTTTTGCTCAGATTTATGTTGTGTATAATTTTGATATTGTGCACCTGTTTGAGACTTTAACTGGAGTCACATACACTCTCTCTCTCTATCACACACACGCACACACACAAAGAGCTCCGCTGTGCTGATTCACACAACAGCTCCATTGACATACACTCAGCTTCTGTCACACACACTCGCACCTACAGCTCACTGCAAATATATCAGTCAGCACTCCTGCTGGAGTACAGGTTATGTGAAGCACATGTCAAACCGAACAGGTCGATGCAAACGGAGAGGGTCTTCAGTAGTTTTCTTGGGCTGTCCGTGGGCTGAGGTCCGACTCACACCCCTTTCCGCCCGACTCTGACCTCCCAATATTCAACAGGATCTCATCCCAGATAGCAAGCCACTATCGAAACAATGTTAAATGAATGTTATTGTGTCAATGTTAACTGCATTGAATCAGCATCATATTTGAACCCGCAATTAATGTTGAGAAAATGTTGAAATTTCATCCTAAAATCAATGGTAATGGCATTGAATCAATGTTACAATGTGATGTTGGTTCAACATCATGCTCGCACTCTCAGAAAATGAAACACATCAACTAAAGTCACACAGCCTGAAAAAGATAAAAGCAGACAATAAATCTCTCAATAATTCAGCAGAAGTGCTTTTTGAGAATGAACAGAGGTTTAGATGTTGATATTTTATTGAAAATTAATGGTGAATCAGTGTTCCCTTTAGTTGGGCAATTTTGTTCTTGTCTTTTATAACTATTTGAGTTTATGTTCTTTGTAACAGTGTTTATCAAAGCACATAATTTGTTGCAAAGAAAGCCAGAAACAAAGATGAACAGGTTATATAGTTTTCAGCATCATAAAGTAGAACAATTGTCTATTTTTTATCAATGACCAAAATGTATTTGTTAATAATAGATGATATTCACCAACAATACTTTTTTGCCACAGATCAGACATTCTGAATTTTGATTCTTAAAATACATTACAGGAAATGACACACACACACAGAGAGACATCAAGAATCAGCATATGAATCCCAATAATGGTGATATGCTTCATACCACAAATTGTGCGAGCATGATGTTGAACCAACATCACATTGTAACATTGATTCAATGTCATTACCATTGATTTTTGGATGAAATTTCAACGTTTTCTCAATATTAATTGCGGGTGCAAACGTGCTGTTGATTCAATGCAGTTAACATTGACACATTAACATTGATTTAACATTGTTTCGATGATTGCTTGCTATCTGGGATGCTTTTGGTTGAGTCATCGACTGACATGAGGAAAAAGTCACAGTGTTGCATTCTCCAGGAGGTCAACTTCATTAAACTACCAGAAAATATTTGAACCGCAAAAATGTGTAAACAGCAGCTTGGACGTGGTGTGTAAGCGCAAGCTTGATTGTGCAGTGTAGAGCGCTTGATTGTTTGAGATGTGAGAGCAGGACTGTGTGCAGCGCCTCCAGTGAGCTCGTGCTGAACAACAGCTCTCAAACAATCACAGCAAACTGTGTGAACTCGCTTAGCATTGTTGCGTTGCTCACTGTCTATCATTTATAAAAAAGTTTAGAAGTTAACCTAACAATTTCAGCCTTTAACCTCTGCAGTTGTCGTTTGTGGTGTTGTGGTGGTTTGTGTGTGATATCTGTGTGGGCCGTTCAGCCGGATTCACACACTGTGAGATGAGTGGAGATGTTCATGCGTGGCTGAGCGGATCTGACCACAGTGACCTGACAAGCGCTGGGATGACCTGTTTTCCTCTTCACCGACTGAAAGGTGGCTGTTTTCTGCACCTCTAATGAAATGTAGCACTATAGTCTTTGTCAGATTACACTTCACTTTATTTGCCTTTGAAACGGAAGCAAAAGAAAGGTTTTAAATCCTTGCTTGCCTGCATGTTTGTAATTGAGATCTCTTTAAACTTTAATGAGAGAAAGACTGAAGTTATTGGTTTTGGGCCATATACTGTATAGTTGCCATAGAGGCGTTAGTAATCTTAACCTTGCTAATTAGTCTATTAGGCTAATTAATAAGTCTTTAAACCAATAAGTACAGATATTTACTTACCAAATTTGGTTTTCTCAAGTTGTCTTAAAGTTGTCAACTTAAAAAAGTGTTGACAAAATACTTTTAGCATTAATATTGCGGCACGCTATGGATTTCTAGAAAAAAAAAGAAAAGGAAAAAAAACTCTTAATAGCAGAATGCACAGACTTCTACAATCTTATATCTGAATCTTTTGTTCCTTAGACCCAGAAATCGACTTCTGGAGGGGGTAGTGCGATCTGGGACATGCTCTGAAATTCCTTAATCTTGCTCTTTAAATCGTTCTCAGCTGCGACTGAGATCTGTTAAGACTTTAATACCGATTATAATCACACACTTGACTTTACCTCATGCCAGCGGCTGGCCTCTTACCACAGCCCTTTTCCACCATGAGTGAGAAGCTGGAGTGAGTAGTAATCAAAGGAATAGTTTACAATCATTCTAGAAACTAACTCATTTACTTCACATCAGTTGGTGTGTCAGGTTCATCAATGTAAATGAAACCAAAGGCCATTGCTTATCACTTGTCTCATAACTGAACTCACTGCATGTGAATGACATTTGGATTGTTTTGTGAACTATTCCTTTAAAATAAGACAGCTGAGCCAGATTTACTAAACAGGGCAAATTAGTGTGTGCGCGCAATCCCATAAAAGTGCTGCACATGATCTTCTGACAGTGAGCAAGTTAAAGCAGCCGGATCAATTCCATAATGACCAACACAATCTACCAAGAGCAGCACAAATTAGCATCTGGTTTAAGAAGTGCTTTTTTTGGGCGGTAAATAATGGAGCAAACACCAGTAAATTGACGAGCACAAACCTTAGTGAATGAGTGAGTGAATGGTCATTTCATTTAAAGGGGTAATGAATTAAGAAATCAACTTTTGATATATAAGGTAATATAAGAATATCCTTTAAGTTTCAGAGCTAAAAACGTCCTTGTTAGTCAAAGAAAAGCTTTTATTGACACCAGGCCCAGAAAACACTCGATCTCAGAAATATGTCGACCCTTGACGTCATTGTGTAGTGAAACGCCGCCTCAACAGATAAATATGTACGCCTGCTTCTGTAGCCCCGCCCACCGACTCGTGCCTGAGATGATATAGGCCTACATAGAGCTAAACTCCATCACACTTCTAATCAATAAACATAACACATAAGCTTCATTCAGATTCCAGTATTATGAATGCATGGATGAACTTTATTTTTAATGACTATCCAGGTCACGTGGGGAAGACATTGCACGTCTGTTCCTTCATTTCACCATGGATTCGTTTGTAAACAAGAGACTGGATTTGCAGACAGGATGAGATTACATGAATGAATGAAGCAACACACTAATGGAAGTAAAAAATGCCTTTATATATGATAGTACTGCATTGTTACAGATCGTTTGAGATCTATTGATTATGTGTACTGTACATGTCTTACAGAACATACTTTAGCACGCTGTCGCTGGCTGGAGAATCCTTTATTTGAAGGGCGCGCGCGTGTGTGTGTGTGTGTATGTACGGTTTGCGGTTATATCCACCGATCGGGCGGGCCAAGTAATAAAAAAACAACATTCCAATCAATCGCGGGTGGATGAGAGATAAATCATTGTGTTTGTTTGATAAAGATATTTTGCGAGCCCTGTGGGAGATTCATTCCGGTTGCCGTTTCTCCACACGCTTTCAAAACAATTCCCACATGTACTGACAGGGGAGCTGAAGCTCATTATAATATGCAAATCTTATCCAATCATAGCCAAAGTCTTCAGTGCGGCACTCCCATAAAAACCAAGCGTTTCTTGAGAGAGGCTCAAAACCAGTGCAGAAAATAGCCTCTTAGTTATTCATTTATGATGTTTTTGAATGTTAAAACCATGCAAACGTTATAAGTAGACCTCAGACAACAGTATAAAAAATTTTAAAAAGCCAGTTCATGACCACTTTAAATACTCTCTTCCCATAAATGTTGCCTCTGATCGGGAAACTCCTACAAATGCATATGCAATAAGGTCAGCTCCAAAAATAACCCTGTCCACGCCTTTTCAGCACTAATTTAGATAGACACTGCGTGTCTTTAGTAAATCCTGGCAGTAGTATTTAACGGCAAAAGAGGGTTTGCGCTGGTGTAAGCTGTTAGGAAATCTGGCCCATGGTGGTAAACAATAACAGCATTTTTAGAGTGTGTATGTACCTGGCTTGAGGAATTTGAAGCTCATTCTTGATGTTCTTAAAAATGAGCACCTTGCGCACACACAAAATCCCATCATGCACCCACCATAAAGCTAAAAAGCATGTCATTGATCTGTGGAGTCCGACTAAATGAGCAGTTCTCTCAACATCATAACAGTCATTAATTCCCCATAAAGCCCTGTGAAACTCGTGGAGATGATAGCAGTGTGCTGTAGCAGCCGTGTGGATCTGGTGAATGTAGCGGTGTCCTGGGTCAGGTTTAGTGTAGTGCGATGGCCTGTGTGTCGATAGTGCTGTGGTGGAGGCTGCTGCTGATTGGTGCCCTGGGGCAGCGGGGCAGCTCGATGCAGTGAAGGGCACTGTGTCCCTGGCTGTCAGGGTATAAAAGCCTGAGCTAATGAGTGGACCACCGATCCTGAGTGGGAAGGGGAATGAGGAGCTGGCTCCGACAAGGCAAGAAGTTCAGATTGTTTCATCCTCCCAGAGGCGTTTCAGGTGAGATTCTGTGTGCATGCTGGGATGATTGTGGAATATAGGCGTCAGAGTTATATTTTGGGCTCACTGTCCTTCATTTATTTTACTTAATTTTATTTTAGTTTTACTGGATATCTTATTCTGCTTAGTCTTTTCCACAAGACCAAACTGAGAACATATTTAATGTGTAAGAGGATGTTGCTATCCTACTGTACATGCAACGCAAGTGTTTTTTTGCTAGTTTCAGCTGACGCAGTTATCATTTTCACGTCCAGCTCCACGTTGTTTAAATATCAAATGCACTTGTGCATCTGTTCACCCATGGGCGTCTGGTCTGAAAACCAGGTGTGTTCAGGAGCATTGCTGGCGTGTTGCTATTTTGCGGAACTTAAAACGACAATTGACCAACACAAACCTGCTCTAAAGTCAATAGCGCAGTATTTTTGCACAACGCGTGTACACTCAGCACACACATTTTAAAATATTAAAAATAAAAGGATTCCTCTCTGGAGAAGCGTTCAGTCTTTCCGCTCGCAAATTCCTCCATGTAAAAAGTGAATCCTCCATGGTGCGAGCACAACTGGCTTTTAAAGGGAATGGGAGATGAGACTCTGATTGGTTTATTGCCCGTTACGCCCAAAACACACCCATGACTCATTAAGACTCATTACAACCCTTTTGGACCATGAGCCTGGCGCGCAGACCGCTTTTTCCGTCGTTAAACTAGCAAAAGTGGATTTGTTACAGCACATCTCTAACGTCTCAATAATATGACCTGTATGTCCAAGTAGGCTGAGCTGAAATCTTGATGTTAGACTTGAGACAGACTTGAGGAATAATGCTTTACCATGAAGACATTTCAACATTTTCATTACCTCACATCGCATCACAGGAAGCCAGCCTTTTGGCATTATACTGTCCAGTCTGTTTCTGGAAGCCGTGCCTTCAGTATCGAGCAGTGATTTGAAATAGGCCAGTGAAGCCTGTGGTGATGGAGATTGAACATTGATCTCTGCAGCTCGCGTGTGGTGTAAAGCAGGTCACCGTCACCTAATCTGTGAAGCTCTTCATTAGTGCTGTTAGTCAAGTCAAGCGTCAATATTGCTATTGTTTTAGCAGTATAGCATAATTATGAATCATATTGTGTTTATAATCTCTAGTCCA